>NC_056044.1:14695950-15003034 GCF_004379255.2 Salvia splendens | reverse complement strand
TAAAAGCTCCTAAGATATTTAGCTTCATTCAAAGGCTCAAATCTCTAGATTATATTAACAAGACTAAGGCCATTTGTGGTCCTAAACATGTGATGATTTTACGATTTTTGTCCAAAACATTATCTTTTGAATTATTGCATCATGAACAAATAAAAACGGTCTGGATTTATTCCATTTTGGATGGAGCCGTCAAATTTTTAACGGTCAACGACAACTAAGTGAATTTTGATTGGATTAACAACTTTTAATTAGAATATGAAGTAGGAGACCCCTCAATTTTTTTAATACTATAACCTAACATTTGTTATTGTTTTGTTAAAAAAAGACTAAAGACCATTTGTGGTCCTAAATATTCTAATAAAAAGCTGTTAATCCAGTCAACATTCATTTAATTGTCGTTGACCGTTAAAAATTTGACGGCTCCGGGAAAAATGGACTAAATCCGGACCGTTTTCATTTGTTCATGATGCAATAATTCAAAAGATAATGTTTTGGACCAAAATCGTAAAATCGTCATATGTTTAGTATCACAAATGGCCTTTAGTCTATTGGCAAAGACGTCAACATCTCTTCTTTCAAATTAAACTACTCATCTCCCTATTATTGTAGTAGAATCCACATGTATTTATAAGGTGATCAGTCAAATAAATGTATAAGCACAAGAGAAGTCAAAATAACCACATGAGCAAAGGCATAGAAAAAAGAGGAATTTAATTAAACATAAGAATAATTGTATCATAGAACTCTACGGAGGGTTTAGCTACTCAAGTTCATCACAAAAGAAAGAAATATTCAAAAACATTGTTTGAAAAAAAATAAAACTAAAATATGAACTCCTAGAATTGGATTGGGCGGATTGAGGCCTCGTCTTCAATCTTGCGATGAATACTCGTCCTCTGGTCATTTTTCTCTTCTTCCTACGTGGAAAACTAGTATATATTTTTGGGTTGGAGGCACGTAGAATAGTGTTGGGAAGCGTTTCCTATGCATATATATACCTAGGGTTGACTTTGGGCGAGAAAGAAGCTGTCGGACGAAGCTGGCGGGTCGCCAGGTTCATTGTGCGTCGAATTTGCCAACTCGTCAGCTGCCAACGGCATTTTTCCCGTGCGTTACTGGCGGGTCGCCAGGTTAGTTTGCATGCGAACCTGGCGGCTTGCCAGCTATGTCACTTCTCCGCGCAGTCTTTGTAAAATGGCCATAACTTCTTCTACCGAACTCCGATTGAGACATTTAAGATATCCATGCAAAGATCTTTCAAAGACGAAGAGAATGGTATGCATTATGGACTAATAGGACTTCAAAATATCCAGAAAAACTGTCTCGAATCAAAGCTGCTCCACATCCACATATTTTGTACATTTTTCTGCACATTCTTCACAAAATGGTCAAAATACCAACATAATAGAGAAGTAGATATAAACATACCTAATAATAGCCAAAATATGATTAGATTCATACAAAACTACTGTCACCCCCAACCCCTCTTACATATATATTTATAATAAACAGATACAAATTAATGTAAAGAAATCATATATTAATCATTTCACCATCCAAATACTATAATTACAAAACCCATCATTTATCAGGCTTATTTACAAATATTCTAAATCTGCACATATAAATAAACATCAAATATCATAATCACTTTATATCCATATGCATATGCCTCTCTATTCCATTTATTATTCTGTGACAAATCAAGCCTAATATCTGCCCGCGATTCCTCTATGACCTGAAGGTCCCTCTGTAATTGGACTCATAGGTCCCTCTGTATTTAACCCGAAGGTCCCTTTGTATTTGGACTCATAGGTCCCTCTGTTTTGACCCGAAGGTCCCTCTGTAATCGGACTCATAGGTCCCACCCGTAGGTCCCTCTATATTTTCAGATTCAGGACAAGACCGTCACAGATCCTCTTTAATCATATGATTCATGTACTTTCAATACCATATGTAAAACGTATCAATTCTATCAACTACATATCCATATTATATTCTATCAAATAATTCCAATACGATGTATAAACATATCTCTTACATGAATCATGTATTCATGTCATATTCCACGCTCCCTCTACTGTTATTCTGGCCCACCCTTCCCCCTCCCTCTCTTCCTCCCCTACTCCCACCCCCCGGCTACTCGTACTCCCACCCCCACCCCAACCCAACCCAACCCAACCCAACCCCACTCTCAACCCAACCCCACACCCCCCCCCCCCCCCCCCCGGTCTTTCTCTCCCTCCTTTTACCCCTTCCCCCAAACACCCCCCCCCCCACCTTCTCTCTCCCGCTACTCGTCTCCCTCTCTCTACGTAATCAATAAAATTTACTATTGTTAAATTTTTTCTTATACTCATTAATTATGTTATAAGTGATTTAATTAATAAAAATTAAATATAAGAAGGGCATATATGTCTTTTCACACATATAACCAAATCATCTTATTTCATATCTTAGGCTATCAAACACTAAGTTAAATTGTGTTATCGTACAAAATTAAGATAAATCATCTAACTTTGAGTTATCACATGTTAAGACATATAACCTACCAAATTTCATATCTTAGGCTATCAAACACTAAGTTAAATTGTGTTATCTTACAAAATTAAGATAAATCATCTAACTTTGAGTTATCACATGTTAAGACATATAGCCTACCAAACACCCTCCAAATATGTAGTAAGCAGAAGTGTGTGTTTAAGAGATAATTTAAGAATTTAATTACATCCCTAACCTCTTCATCTTCGGACTTTCACTTTCTCAACTCCAAAGTCAAACACTAAGTTAAATTGTGTTATCTTACAAAATTAAGATAAATCATCTCACTTTGAGTTATCACATGTTAACATATAGCCTAATATGTAGTAAGCAGACATTTGTGTTTAAGAGATAATTTAAGAATTTAATTACATCCCTAATCTCTTCGTCTTCGGACTTTCACTTTCTGCCTCTCGACTCCAAAGTCTCTCCTTTTATCAAAATTATGCTTGAAGACCTATTTATAGTAATAGTCGGTCATGGAAATGAGATTCACACCTATCTACTTCTTCAGCTTATGCTTACTCTAAATTTCTTACACGTCATTTGAAATAAGAGAAAATCTAAGGCATCAAATAAAAATATTATAATAATGGCAATTAGATAAAATCCTATGTAACAATATTATAAAGAATTGCATTTTATTGTTTGGAACTACACGCCATTACATGCATACAAATAAACACACATATGTGACTAAAATTAATACTCCACAATATGGCTCATATAGTAAATGGAAGACTATTCCTAGTCTCGTACGGACATATACACAAACATATAGTATTATACTATTATTTTATCATTTTAATTGTTCAACTTAACTGCATCAATTATTTAATTTTACAAATGCTCTCACACGTGTATACATCTAGATACATAATTATATAACTAACTCAATCTTTCATAAATAATACCATATTTTATAGCAATCTATCTATATATCTATAATTCCAATTAATATAAATGCTAATATGTAAAATAAAGCATGTTTTGGGTCATGGATGTCACAATTCTTCTCATCTTTAATAATTTTGTTCGCAAAATTCGTTATCCATTAAGTTCCCGTCGTTGTCTTTCTAATTTAACCTTTTCAGCACTCCTTATAATTCAATCTATTTTGTTATTCCAACTCTATATCTTTTTACATCAATTTATTCTCTCAAATTTGTCATCTCATACAAGAATTATAAGAAAGATCATACTTATTACTTTCGAATTATTCTAATTCCAAACCATGTATTGTTTTTATAATTGTTTGTAATAGCCTCTTGCATTTCTTTATATTCGAAAGATACTACAACTTTTGTCCAGACCCTTTGTCCTAGCGGCAAGGAACTTAGACATTATTGTATGAGGTGCCGAGTTCGAGCCCTCTTGACATCAGTTGTAAACTTGTAATTTCCTCCTTTCTATAGTATATGAGTTAATTTAAAAAAAAGGATACTATAACTTTTCACTTAATAAACGGTGAAGTAATACTATTCAATTATGATAATATTAACTCTAGGAGCATTAGCATGTTAGATACTCTAACTCATCTTTAAGAGTTATGCTCACAAAATTTAGAATTAAGTGTACTTTATTATTGATATATACGCTTCTTGTGCAACCATCAAGATCTAATTATTTTCATATGATACACAAATATTTAAAATACTCATACAATTAAATAATGAAGCAAGATGGCTAACCCTTCTCTCATCGATGATATATAATCAAAAATGTTCATATTCTTGACAAGTCAAATGCTAATGCAACTTATGACTAACAATTGTCATTATAATATATATAGAATGCAGACTATCCCAGTAAGATCATATCACTGCTCTGATACCACTAAAATTGTCACCCCCAACCCCTCTTACATATATATATTTATAATAAATAAATACAAATTAATGTAAAAGAAATCATATATTAATCATTTAACCATCCAAATACTATAATTACAAAATCCATCACTTATCAGGCTTATTTACAAATATTCTAAATCTGCACATATAAATAAATATCAAATATCATAATCACTTTCCATCCATATGCATATGGCTCTCTATTCTATTTATTATTCTGTGACAAATCAAGTCTGGTATCTGCCCGGGATTCCTCTATGACCCGAAGGTCCCTCTGTAATTGGACTCATAGGTCCCTCTGTATTTGACCCGAAGGTCCTCTGTAATCGGACTCATAGATCCCTCTATATTTTGACCCGAAGGTCCCTCTGTAATCGGACTCATAGGTCCCTCTATATTTTGACCCGTAGGTCCCTCTATATTTTCAGATTCAGGACAAGACCGTAACATATCCTCTTTAATTATATGATTCATGTACTTTCGATACCATATGTAAAACGTATCAATTCTATCGACTGCACACCCATATTATATGCTATCAAATAATTCCAATATGATGTATAAACATATCTCTTACACGAATCATATATTCTTGTCATATTCCACCATATAAACCAATCCCAACAATTTAGCACATGGCACTTATAAAATTAAAAGTACAATATATGCACACCTAATTATGGCATATAATCTAATCTGGCCCCTGACTACTCGTCCCTTTCAAACCTTGATCCTAAATATGTAGTAAGCAGACGTGTGTGTTTAAGAGAAAATTTAAGAATTTAATTACATCCCTAACCTCTTCATCTTTTGACTTTCACTTTCTGCCTCTCGACTCCAAAGTCTCCTTTTTTTAAAATTATGCTTGAAGACCTATTTATAGTAATTTCTAGTCGGTCATGGAAATGAGATTCACACCTATCCACTTCTTCAGCTTATGCTTACTCTAAATTTCTTATACGTCATTTGAAATAAGAGAAAATCAAGCATCAAATAAAAATATTATAATAATGGCAATTATCTAAAATACTATGTAACAATATTATAAAGAATTGCATTTTATTGTTTGGAACTACACGCCATTACATAGCATACAAATAAACACACGTATGTGTCTAAAATTAATACTCCACACTATGGCTCATATAGTAAATGGAAAACTATTCCTGACTCGTACGGACATATACATAAACATATAGTATTGTACTATTATTTTATCATTTTAATTGTTCAACTTAACTGCGTCAATTATTTAATTTTACAAATGCTATCACAGGTGTATACATCTAGATACATAATTATATAACTAACTCAACCTTTCATAGATTATTTAATACTCCCTCCATCCGCCATTAAAAGTCTCATTTCTTGACGGCAAGAAATTTAAGAAATGTTTAGAAAAGTGATGGAAAAAAGTTAGTAGAATAGGTGTCCCACTTGTACAATAGTTTTAAATGAAATGTGAGTGGAATGAGTTAGTGGAAGGTGAGACCCTATTACCATTTATGGTAAAAGTGAACCGGGCCTCCTATTCGCCGACGAACTAAAATGAAAAAATGAGACACCTATTCGCGGACGGAGGGAGTACCATATTTTATAGCAATCCATTTATATATCTATAATTCCAATGAATATAAATGCTAATATGTAAAATAAAGCATGTTTTGGGTCATGGATGTCACAACTACCCTCTAAAACCATGCAAATTCCAAGTGTATCAATATTATAAAGCACCCCTTGTGTACATTTACAAACATTAGAGTTGAGCATTGTCTCCATGGGTTGCGTTAGTATGCTAACTATCTTAATGTGCTACTTACTAATTAATCAACACATTATATTAAAAATGTCAACACAATAACATGCGTATGTCAATACAAATTTATCTTGACATTTTGCTTAATGTGCTACTTGTTCACTAATCAACACATTATATTAAAAATGTCAACACAATAACATAAGTATGTTAATACAAATTTTACTTTGACATTTACAAAATGTCAATATAAATTTGTATTGACATATTCATATCGCTGTGTTAATATTTTGAATATAATGTGTTGATTTAATTAGCAAGTAACATATTAATATGGTTACTATTCGAATACATTCTTTGCCTCCATTGAACATGTTAAATCGAGTATTTTTTTAATGAGATTTCCTCTCTCCACGACAATTTTTCCCCGCAACGAAAAAAGTGATTTCCCGACACAACACAATCAATATTTTTCCTTCACAACAGACATTTCATTTGCGATCCACAGGACTTTTCAACCGAAACAATTCAAAGATTGTGCCAACTCAAAAATTTATCAAATAAAAGCATATTTGATATAGCACATATTTTATGTTCCTTCAATATTGTTCACATCAACAGCTCATCCTTTTTTCCCCTGCAAGAAAAGAATGTTCATTAATTAAGTGGACCATTTAAGTGTGGATAATATGAAGGAAACACTCCCTTATTCCCAATCAATATACCATTTTGAATCGTCAAGAAAGCTAGTGACTTTATATTTCTGCAAAGTTCTCTCTAATGAGACTAACCACTTTTTATTTATTTTTTCTTTTTCCAACTTTACTTATTCTATATTGAAACATGCGTCATATACTAGTAAACTACTGATAACGAACAAAGAGAGTAAGATTTTCTTAAAATAATATTTTAGCTTGCTAGATTAAACATTGAGAATGAAACTAAACTGATTCTTCTTAATAATTAAAAGAAACCAATCAAATTTAATTTCACTAGGACTCTATTCATTCTTAAGATTTGTATCTCAAATTGTCATAAGAAATTGAGGACCCTTATGCAATTACTTAAGAATGATTAAGAAATGTTGTGACAGAATATAGCAATTGTGTAATCAAGATAAACAGAAACGTAAAGAAGACACATATTTACGTGGTTCACCAACGTTGTTGGCTACGTCCGCGGGCAGAAAACAGAGAACAAATTTTATTCAGAGTGTTTTCGGATTATGACTACAAATTTCAGATTTCAAATTACAGAATTATGTGCTCTACTCCCATATAAATAGGCACACATGAGACAGACTGGGCCTAGGAAACATAATCCTATCCCAATTAGGAAACATAATCCTATACAGATTAATGCATACTAACAAATCTCCACCTTGACTTGAGTTCACCCTTGCAGATGTATCATTACAATGCCAGACGAACAGACTTCTCCTTCCTTGCCTCAAATTTGCCCTCCTCGGACAACTAACAACTCATGACATTAAGCAAGTCCAAACAATGTTGAAACTTGCTCTGCGGACTCTGCGGGACCGGCTTGGTGAACATATCAGCAGGATTATCAGTAGTGCCTACTTTCTCCACCTCAATTCTCTTCTCATTCTTCAGAAAATGATATATCACATCAATATGTTTGGTCCTCTCATGATGGACCTGATCCTTGGCTAAACAAATAGCGCTCTGACTATCACAGAACACAACAGCTTGCTCTTGATGTAGACCAAGATCACCAACTAGCCCTTTCAACCATATTCCCTCTTTAGCAGCTTCTGTCAATGCCATATACTCTGCTTCAGTCGTAGACAAAGTAACTGCAGCCTGCAAAGTTGCCTTCCAACTAATAACAGAACCACCAAGAGTCAAAACATAGCCAGTCATAGATCTTCTACCGTCAACATCTCCAGCATAATCAGAATCAGAATAACCAATCACAGAACAATAAATATCACCTCCATAAACGAGACCAACATCAGACGTACCTCTCAAATAACGAAAAATCCTCTTTACAGCCTGTCAGTGTTCATTTCCAAGCTGCCCCATGAACCTGCTGACAACACTAACAACATGTGCTATGTCTGTCCTAGTGCAGACCATAGCATACATCAGACTCCTAACAGTATTCGAGTATGGAACTTGAGACATGTACTCCTCCTCAGCTTCAGATTTTGGTGCTGATCAGATGACAGATGAATATTTATGGCACTTGGAGTATCAATAGCCTTTGATGTAGACATGCCAAATCTTGACAAAATCTTCTCAATGTATCTCTTCTGTGACAGGGAGAGCTTCTTCTTTGTTCTATCCCTAGATATCTCCATGCCCAGAATTTTCTTTGCAGTACCCAAATCCTTCATATCAAACTCAGCACTGAGGTGAGCTTTCAACTTCTGAATTTCAGACTTCGACTTTGCAGCTATAAGCATATAATCCACATACAAAACAAGATAGACCATGGAACCATCATCAACTTTGTTGTGATATACACAACAATCATACGGACTCCTGTTGTATCCCAACTGGATCATGTAGCTATCAAATCTCTTATACCATTGCCTCCGGGACTGCTTTAGTCCATATAAAGACTTCTTCAGCTTGCAAACATAATCCTCCTTGCCCAGAACTACAAATCCCTCTGGCTGAGTCATGTAGATATCCTCCTCGAGTAGTCCGTGTAGGAAAGTCGTCTTCACATCCAGTTATTCAAGCTCCAAATCATAATGTGCAACTATCGCAAGTAACACTCTGATGGAAGTGTGTCTAACCACATGTGAGAATATCTCATTATAGTCAACCCCCTCCTTCTGCGTGAACCCTCTTGCAACTAGCCGAGCTTTGTATCTAACACCCTTATCTGTTGTGGTCCCTTCTTTCTTCTTGAATATCCACTTGCAAGTAACAACCTTTCTCCCTTTCGGCTGTTTGACCAGCTCCCAAGTCAGATTTTTCCATAGTGATTCCA
Organism: Salvia splendens; assembly: GCF_004379255.2. NCBI lineage: Eukaryota > Viridiplantae > Streptophyta > Magnoliopsida > Lamiales > Lamiaceae > Salvia > Salvia splendens. The sequence goes on along the minus strand of NC_056044.1, from coordinate 14,993,920 downwards.
TTCCCTCTCCCATTGCAGCGAGCCATCTAGCATGCTCACTACCCGAAATAGCTTCCTTGTAGGTGGATGGTTCTGCAGTGGATGGTTCATCTTCCACCTCACTGGCAACCTGTAGTGCATATGCCAACATGTCCTCAAAAGCGTACTTCTGTGGAGACTTCACACCTGTCCTCCTAGCTCTGTCAATAGCAATGCTTCTTTGACAAGCCTCCAGATGGATATCAGAACAAGTAGTTTCAGCAGTAGTGTGTTGATCTTTTTCACCTTGGAGTTGTGATTCACTCTCATTGTGAGTGACTTGCAGCTCCACCTGTTTATCAACACTATCAGACTCCTCTGCATCGACAAACTTGATAATTGAGTTAAGCATAAAATTTTCATCCATAACCCACAAATACCCCATTCTTAGCTCTTGGTTCTAATTTACCCTCACTCACATGATAGTAAACAGTACTTCCAAAAACTCTCAACAACGAATAATCTGCTGGTGAATCAGACCATACCTCATAAGGTGTCTTGCAGTCAATGCCAGTGTGAGGTGCACAGTTGATCAGGTAACACGCTGTGTTTACTACTTCTACCCAAAACTTCCTAGTCAACCCAGCCTGGAAAAGAGTACATCGCGCTCTTTCCAGCAGTGTCTGATTCATGCATTCTGCCACACCATTATGCTGCGGTGTATGGCTAATAGTGTGGTGGCTAACAATCCCCTCGTTCTTACAGAACTCGTTGAACTCAGACGAACAGAATTCCAAACCATTATCAGTTCTCAGTCGCTTGATCTTCTTCCTTGTCTGATTTTCCACCAAGGTTTTCCACTGTTTGAACTTCTTGAAAGAGTCACCTTTATGCTTCATCATGAACACCCAAGTCATCCTCGAGTAGTCATCAATCATCAACACAAAATACTTGTGACCTCCAATAGATTCAACACGTGATGCACCCCAACAATCCATGTGAATGTAGTCGAGCGTCCCCTTGGTCCGATGAACAGCCTTCTTTGGAACTTGTTGCGATGAAGCTTTCCAAAAACACAGTGTTCGCAAAAATCCAGATTCTTCACTTTATGCCCAGAGAGAAAATCACGCTTTGACAGAATTTGCATTCCTCGTTCCCCATGTGACCAAGCCTCATATGCCATAGCTTTGTCATACTCTCGGCCGGAATCTCAGAATATACAAGGTACCTCGTTTCAAGGCTGTCAGAACCACCTTCGAACCTTTCATAATATGCATTACTCCACCTTCACCTTTGAAGCTGAATCCCTTACTGTCAAAGGTACTCAAAGATATAAGATTTTTCGTCATCTGTGGAACATGCCTAACATCGTTGAAGGTGTAGAACACCCCATCATGCGTCCTTATTCTGATAGAGCCAATGCCAACCACCTTGCAGACAACACTGTTGGCCATGGTAATATTGCCTCCATCTATCTACTCGTAAGTGGTGAAATAATCCATGTGCGGACACAAATGGTACGATGCTCCTGAGTAAAAAATCCACACATCGTTGCTGTGTGGCTGGTCATCTGCAACCAGCGCTAGGCTTACTTCAGAGTCTAAGTCATCAGCTTCTGCCACAGTTGCTGAACCATTGGCATCCCCTTTCTTGCCCTCTTTCTTTTTCTTCTTTGGACAATCATATTTCCAGTGCCCTGGTTCTTTACAGTGTCTGCAGATGTCTCCGGGTTGGAAACCTTTCGATCCCCCTTTTGATTTTGACGTCTTCTTTCCAGATTTCTTCTAACCCGTACCCGTAGCAGATAATCCTGACGCTATGGCTGAACTAGCTGCCTGTTGCCGATCTTCTCTGATGTGGAGAGCAGATCGAACATCTTCCAGTGACAGAGTTTCTTTCCCAGTCATAAAAGATTCAACGAAATTTTCATATGACTCAGGCAAAGAAACTAGTAGACTTAAAGCAGCATCTTCATCTTCTACTTTAACTTCAACATTACGCAAATCCAGCAAAATTTTGTTCAGATTTTCAAGATGGTCCCGAAGGGGCGTACCTTCCTGCATGCGTAATCGGAACAGACGTTGCTTCAGGAGCAACTTATTGGTTAGAGACGTCATGTATAGACTCTCCAACTTCGTCCAGAGGGCAGCCGCAGTTTCTTGATCAGCGAGTTCGATGATAACATAGTCAGACAGGCACACCATGATTGTCAAGTGAGCATTTTCATCTATGGTTACCCACTCGTCATCCTTCTCGTCTGTCTTTTTCGCCTTTCCTTTTGCAGTTAGAGGCGCTCACAACCCTTGCTGCTTCAGCAAATATCGCATCTTGATCTGCCATAGACCGAAACTATTTCTCCCAGTAAATTTGTCGACCTTCACGTTTAGAGCGGACATCTTGATTGATTAACACAGAAACCCTAACAGATGCGGAATTCAAAACCCTAGTTCGAAAACCATGCTCTAGATACCCGTTTGTTGTGACAGAATAGAGCAATTGTGTAATCGAGATAAACATAAACGTAAAGAAGACACAGATTTACGTGGTTCACCAACGTTGTTGACTACGTCCACGCGCAGGAAACAGAGAACATATTTTATTCAGAGTGTTTTCAGATTATGGCTACAGATTTCAGATTTCAGATTTCAGATTGCAGAATTATGTGCTCTACTCTCATATAAATAGGCACACATGAGACAGACTGGGCCTAGGAAACCTAATCCTATCCCAATTAGGAAACATAATCCTATACAAATTCAAGGCATACTAACAAGAAAGGTTAAAAGAATGTTCACAGGACATGAGAGAGGTATTAACTAACTTAACCTATTGCATAGTTTAGGGTATAAATCATGCTTGGAAATAGAGAGTTACTCCATGAATGTATAAATCAATGCTTGAGTACCATTTAATTCATGCCATGAATGTATCATGAACATGAACCAATAAACCTTACATGCATCTTTTTCATGTATTGCTATTAGTTGTGTTGCACAATGTTCTAGTAGCAGAAATAGAACTAGGTATTCTGCCATGATCTAATAAAGATTGTGCAACTTAAACATAATCTAATATTGTTGGTTTTTTATATGCAACTGATATTGATTTGCATTTGCATTTGCATTTGCATTTGAATAGTTAACCAAGAAATTAATGATTCAATGTGTGTATACCACATTAATGAAACAAACTTACTCATTGGAGAAGAGACCGTAATGAAAAAGATCTTCTGTTACTGTACTGCCTTCCCTTCATCAGCAATGGAGAATCATTTCTTCTCATTTAAGGTGAGAGTGTCTCCCTTTCCAAGATCATCACATAAGACATAAAGTCAGCTAGATAAAATATATGGAGCAAAACATGTAATGCATAATAATGCAGTACATTGCCAATACAATTATATTCAACTTCTGGTTTTCATTAAGCAAAGGCTCTATTCGTATAGCATTGCAAGTCCGACTTTCTACGGATTCAGTGGTAGCGACGTTACTTAGTTGACGTGTTTCCAACAAATTGAGCAACGTAAGAGAATACATAAATATTAGAAAGGACGGGGGAAATATTATAATGAACTTACACAGTTTCAAGAATTTCATCACAGAGGAAATTTAAGAGCCTAAGCTTTTCCGAAGGTTTCAAAGATTCGTAATCAGATATGCCCTCTCTAAACATTCCACTCCCTTTGTTTTAACAAAGCTTGGAGACTCAGCGAAGCAGTTCTTAAGTGCACTGAACCATGTGTTTTTTTTACAGCTGATGGACTTAGTTTTCCACATCTATATAGAAAATGGAAAATGATTAACAACGTATCCTTGTAAAAGAAAATAAATGTTTGCCAATTTACAGAAAGTAGGTCATACTCTTCTCCTTGCTCTGTCTGTAAAATAGGTAGGTGCCAGGTGGATATGAAATTGGACTGTCAAAGAAAATATTCCTTGGCGTCCAGCTCACCCATGAAACAAGCCTTAAAATACATGCTATACTTATGATATACAGGGAAAACCGAAGTGGCCAAGGTATTGGTGTATGCTACATATGGTATACAGGGTAAATAGAGTTGTAGAAATTACAAGTGTACGATTAAGTGTAGACGATCATACTTATCGATTCTTAAATACAAATAGCATTTCAATATAAAAGTATGATTGAGTTAAATTGCAGATTGACAATACCATAACGAGTATCAGAAACAGAAAACAAAATATTCAATACTGAATTGTTTGACAATAAGAAATAAGCATGTGTAGATAACATAAATGTGCTCCCAGTCCAGTTAAAGGTTAGGACATCAAAATAAGCTATATATACAAATGTAAGGTCCCATTTAGATCGAAAAAATGAGTATCAAAAGTAGGGGGTTGCAAGTAAAATCAGTTGCCTTTCCAAAAGCAGCACAAAATTCTAAAAACTGCAATGCATTCCCAACATCTTCCGCTGATACATCAAGTCCAGCTACATTTTTCAATTCTATCCCCAGAGGCATTGGTATGTCAAGGAAACTAGCGTTATGGCAGACTCAATTTCATCTCGCATTGTGTTATCATCTTCTAAACGCTTTACAACATCTGGATTGCGTCCGACTTTGAGTTTTGCTTCTTGTTCAGATACTAATTTTCTAGGACTTTTTGAAGAGGCATAACCCTTCTTACCATCATACTTCTCCAACTCCTTCCTTGATTTTTTGAGTACACACATTTTATCAGCATCTTTCTTAATTTCCAGCTCATATGATCCCACCTCTCTTCATTTTGTTTGACTTGTCTATATCAGTACCTTCAGCTCCACGCTTCTTCTTATTACAGTTGTGCATTTCTGCAATAGCTTCCTTCTCCAATTTTCTTTTATAAACTTTCTTGGACTTGTTGGCAGTAACGGAATTTTCCTTCCCCCGCTTTTTAGAGCCAAAAAACAAGTGTCAAAATTATTGTTAATGTATATGGTATAGAAGAAGAAAAGTTTCACCTTATTTGGCAAAGAAGCTTGAAAATGTTGCAACATCTCAGAAACAGATGAAAAGCCAGTTGCCTTTGCCATGTTAATAAGTATACCAGTGGGTTGATGACCTCTTTTCTTCCTAAACAATGTCTCCAATGGTATCACAAACACAAAAAGAGTAAAGAAGAAGAAGAAATGAGAGAGAATTGAGAAGACTCACATGCAAACACTGCCGTTGCAAATGCCTCTACACTTGGGACAGCTCCACTCTCCTAAACCATCTACTTCTTCCGCCTTTTCGCCATACCTAACACAAGAACAACTCATAATATATTCATTGCGGATTTCTTTCAAAAACTCAGTAAAAAAAGAGCAATATTTAACCTGTTCAAGAGGCATTTATGACAATACATAATGGTACACGGCTTGATAATCTTGTGGTTCTTGCATGCTGCACTGAAATCCCTTGTTTTTTGGCGACACTTGACACCCCAAGATCAAATGTCAGAAACCAAAAACCCATTCTATTCAATCGCATCACAATCTAGCTATAATCTGTCAAACAAGCATCGGAGTTTTATAAATCTCCTTTTTATTTAAAGGAAAATAACCAATAGTATTAAAAGAGGGGCTTCGATTCGAAATCAAACCTGATGGCAAGTCTTTCCGTTGACGGAATCATAAATCCGACTACCGACGAGCCGGATTCTGGGGGATTTGCCCGAATTAACCGCCATTGTCAACCACAACACACAATTCTAGTATTTTCTTTGGTCTTTTAAAGTAGGAGACACAGCGGAGGAGTGAGTTTTAATTTCGCAGTCAAAAATCAAGCGCCAACCAGCGTTATTCTATTTCCCGCCACTCTTAAATCAGATTAGGCAATAATTGTCGCTCTTTAGAGCATCCGCAGAGGTTGAAGGCCAGCGTCCGTCCGCTGCTGTGCTCTCGCCGCTGGCACGGCGCTAATGTCCGTGCCAGCGAGCAGCTGATGTGTCCTCCTCTGATTGGCCAACGGCAATATCGTTGGCAATTTTCTTTTTTTTTTTAATTAAAAAATTCGATTAAAAGTAAAAAAAATATTTTCCCACTTCCCAAAAATTATATCCGTTTTCTCCCCACTTTTAATTTATTTTTCAATTTTTTTAGCCTTTAATTATCTAATTTTTATTTTTTAGGATGTTAATTATGTAATTTTTATTTTTTAGGAGTTTAAATATGTAATTTTTAATTTTTAGGATTTTAATTATGTAATTTTTAATTTTTAAAATTTTAATTATGTAATTTTATTTTTTTATAATTTGTAATAGTATTCTGGGTAAATTTAATGCATTTTAATATTGTTGAAATGTTTTTATTTAAATTGAATAATATAATGGTGGGACCCTTGAGCTTGTCCTTGTGGAAGAGCATGAATGTGGGTGTTGTGCTCTTGCCTAAGGACAAGGCGTAAAAGGGGGTCCCGGCCTACATCCGTGCTCGTTGGCTAGAGCACGGATGAGGATGCTCTTATAGGTAGATAAGAAACATCTCCAAAACATTTATATTTTAACACTAAATTTAAATACTCCATCCGTCCCGGCCTAAACGAGAAGTTTCTATTTTGATACAAGAATTTAGGTAGTAGGGTTTAGTGAATTAAATTGTTAATAGTAAAGTAAGAGAGTGTAAATTAAGAAACAGAAAGAGAGAAAAAAGTAAGAGAGATGAAAAAGTAAGAAAGAGAGTGTAAATTAAGAAATAGATGAAAAAGTAAGAAAGAGAGTGTAAATTAAGAAACAGAAAGAGAGTGCAAATTAAGAAACAGAAAGAGAGAAAAAAGTAAGAGAGATGAAAAAGTAAGAAAGAGAAAGAGAGAATAAAGTAAGAGAGAAGGTAAAGTAGGAGAAATGAGAGGATAAAGTAGGAGAGAAGAGTGAGTTGATTGTTGTCAAAAAAGGAAACGTCTCACTCAGGTTGGGACGTACCAAAAAGTAATTCGTCTCACTTAGGCTGGGACGGAGGGAGAATATTTTTTAGTAATAATGTCACATCAAATATACTTTTGCTCCAACTATTTATATTAAACTCAAATTTAAAATAATACTCTCTATGTTATACTCCCTCCGTCCCGCTTTAGGAGTCCCAGTTGAGCCGGACACATATTTTAAGAAAGTGTTTGAGTGTGTAATAAATAAATATTGTAGTGGATGTTGAGACTCACTTTTAATTGAGTGTGTAATAAATAAATGTTGTAGTGGATGTTAGGACCCACTTTTAACACTTTTTTACTTACTTTGTAGGCATGTTTTATTAGTTTATCCCAACCGAGACTCCTAAAGAGGGACGCCCGAAATTGATCAACCAGGACTCCTAAAGCGGGACGGAGGGAGTACTTCATTCTTTCCATTTTAATGGAGGGGGTACACATATTTTCTACATTTTCACCAAACCATCAAATCAAGGCATCAAGTCATACTTAATCGAAGATGTAAGAGCGTTCTATCATTGACAACTCAGTCTAATATGTCTCTACACAAGCATGTTTCATTATTCTCCATGTTAAGCTCATGACAAATTCACATCGTGTTTTTAAAACAAAGAGAAACAGCAAAAAACAACAAAATTTAAACTAAGAAAAACATGTTAAAAACAATAAAAATCCTAATATCACGGTCCACCATGTCATCCCCCAAACTTATTCAAAACTGAATGAAGAATAAGTTTGTAGAGTCGGTTGGGACGTGAGAAATATACAAAAGTAGTAAAGATACCTTGAAAATCGGGCTATGGCTGGACGAGGTAAAATTCCAACAAAAGTTGACACTTTCTCCTAGATTGCGGTGAAATTATAGCGGAACGCTGGACGTCTTCATCGGCAATGTGTTGAGTACAAAATCGTTCTAGTGAGTTGCCGGCGGGCCGTAGGACAATGGCCAGCGGCCGCTGGGTTGAGTCCAGTAGCTGCGAATTTTCAATAAGACAAAAATGAAAATCAAACTTCCATAAACAAACTTAAAGAAACATAAAAAATGTAAAATGTTGGGTTGACTCCCAACAAGCACTTGTTTTTTGTCTTTAACTTGACGAACTCATGCCGTTTACAACTTTATCTATTTTTTACGGAGTAACTTATATGGACATCTGATTATGTAGTGAAATGGTAACTCTTTGTTCTAAAAAACACTCATCTTAAGTCCTTCTCTTCATCTTTTATATCTTTGTGTACTCAAAAGCACTTAAATTTAAATCTTAATTATTTAGTTCTACTCGAAAGCACTTAACATTATTCATATTTATTTATTTATTGCTTATCCTAATATGCTAAAGTTAAGATTTATGAATAAAATAAAATTAATATTTTTTTCATAATAACTAAAATAAAATATTTAACTAAAAATGCATAAATAAAATTCAAATTAAAAATACATAATTTCATCATCAACGTGACCAGAGCGCATACCCTTTCTAAAGGCATCCGCAATGGGGCGCCCCTAAAGTCCGCCCTATGCACCGCCACGTCACCATTTTATCCTCCTACCCTTTCACCTGCAGTGGGGCGCCCTATAAGCCGCCCTAGGGGGCGACCTAAGCATTTTCTTTTATTTGAATATTTAAATAAATACAAAAATTGGGAAAAACCTTCATTTCATTTATAAAATTAATACATTATAATACAAATTAAAAAAAATACGCAAACTCAGTGACGATGGTTACGGGCCCACACTTCTTCAATCATGTCGTTCATGAGCTGAGCATGGTCTTGTTGGTTGCGCATTGAGGTCTATCTAGATAGAACCTCATTGAAGCCCGTCGGTAATCCTCGAGCGGGGGGCGCGGTCGCAGTGCTGGAGGAACTAGATGCATCTTCATCATCGGTCCAATCGGTGATGCTCCCACCTTCATGTTCGACTATCATGTTGTGCAAGATTATGCACGCATACATGACATCGGCGAGGACTTCCTTGAACCAGAGACGCACCGGCCCTTTCACTATTGCCCACCGTGATCGGAGCACACCAAATGCCCGCTCCACATCCTTCCGCGCCGCCTCCTGCTTTTGTGCAAATAAAACTCTCTTCTCACCCATTGGGCAGCTGATCGTCCTCAGGAAAACATGCCACCTTGGGTATATGCCATCGGCCAAGTAGTACCACATGTGGTATTGACGCCTGTTGGCAGTGAACTCAATGGCCGGGCCGTTGCCATTGCATTGCTCGGTGAAAGGGTGGATGAGTTGAGAACGTTGACGTCGTTGTTCGACCCGGCTCCACCGAAGTACGCATGCCAGATCCAGAGCCGATGGTCAGCGACGGCTTCGAGGATCATCGTCGGGTGGCTGCCCTTGTATCCACTAGTAAATTAGCCTCTCCACGCTGTCGGACAATTCTTCCACTCCTAGTGCATACAGTCGATGCTCCCTAGCATCCCATGAAAGTCGTGCGCCGTCTCGTGCATCTTCATCAGGATCTGGCAATCTACAACAGTCGGTTTTCGCAAATATGTGTCGCTGTAGGCCTCCACAACTCCCCTACAAAATCTCTTCAAGCTCGCGGCCTGTTGTCTCTCCGATGTGGAGGTACTCGTCGAACATGTCTGTCGTGGTGCCGTAGGCCAACTGACGGAGTGCAACCATGCCCTTCTGCAACGGCGTAAGTCCGGGTCTGCCGATGCCATCTTCCCGATACTGGAAGTATTCATCACGTGACTCCAACGTCTGGACAATGCTGAGAAAAAGGTAACGAGGCATTCTAAACCGGCGGCGGAAAACAGTCGGGCCCCAACGTGGTTGCTCGGAAAAATAGTCTGCAACTAGACGTTTGTGAGATGCGGCGTGTTCACGAAGGACAAACGTCCGATGTCGAATAGGCCTGGGGATCTGCTCCGCCGCCGCCGCCTCCTCGCGCTGCATTTCGGCTAAGCATTCCGCCATTGCGTCTTTAACGGCTGCATTTAAGGCTTGAGTCAAGGTCGGACTATCGCCGTCCGAGGAACTCCGGTCGTCGTCGTGGTTCATTTTGGTTTGTGAGAGATGAAGAAATGTGAGAGATGAGAGAAATGAGAGACGCGAGAAATGTTCGTATGAAAAATAGAATGAGAAACGAGGATTAAATAGACAAAAATTAAAAAAAAAAACGCGTTGCATCGTCCGCGTCCCCCACGGTGGGCGGACGATGGCGCAGACGATGCCCTATCGTCCACGCTTCCTCCGCGGACTATCTGTCGTTCGAGGACGACGCATCGTCCATCGTCCGCGCACCCACAGAGGATTTTTGTTATTCAAATTTAGCATTTTATTTGAATCAGTCGTTTATATAAATTTTGTTGGATGGTTAATAGCAATTTAATATGATTTTTTTACATTGAAAGTGGAAATGTAATTATATATTTAAGAAAGATGTAAATATAAAAATTTGAAGGACTAAATGTAATTTATAAAAATTTTAGGATGAAAATACAAATTATAGAAATTTGTAGGTCAAAAGTATAAATCATGTAATAATATATATTTGTGGGGTTTATTTGTAAATTTTCGTGCATTTATATAGTGTAGTTTAAACTAATAGTTTGTGACACTACACATTTTGATGACAAAAGTTATTTCTTGACACTTTTTGAGTGTAATAAAGAAGGATTTATCTCCACACTTTGCTTGTTATCACACTTTTTTTCTTCACACGTGCAATAAGTGCCATTACACCTAAAGTATCAAGATAATAATTTTCTAATTGCATTTATACTTGTCATATTATGTGAATTTTCTAGTAGTCCCTATAATTCACTAACGCTTCAATTGTGCATTAAAACTCATGCCGTTTACAACTTTATCTATTTTTTACGGAGGGAGATAGTATTAACTTATATAGACATCTGATTATGTAGTGAAATGGCAACTCTTTGTTCTAAAAAACACTTATCTTAAGTGGTTATCTTCATCTTTTATATCTTTGTGTACTCAAATGCACTTAAATTTAAATCTTAATTATTTAGTTCTACTCGAAAGCACATAACATTATTCATATTTATTTTTATTATTATTTTTTCCTTATCCTAATATACTAAAGTTAAGATTTATGAATAAAATAAAATTAATATTTTTTTCATAATAACTAAAATAAAATATTTAACTAAAAATGCATAATTAAAATTCAAATAAAAAATACATAATTTCATCATCAATGCTGCTCTATATCGTGGTCAACTCATGAACGGTTGTTTAGAAACAGTTCAATAACTCGAGTCCTGTGATCTCTTTAAGAGCATCCACAACGGTGGTGGGAGTGAAGGCCGCCGTCCGTGCCAGCGAGCAGACGACGTGGCGGCTTATGATTGCCTTTGAATTATTATTTTTTTTATTTTAAAAATCATTTTTAAATTATATAAAATGATTAAAAAAAATTTCCAAATCCCAAAAATATGGCCATTTTTTTCCCGTTTTTTCTGAATTTTTTTAGTTTTTTTTTTTATTTTTTTTCCCCCAAAAACATCTATAAATACACACATTCATCATCCATTTATCACATCAATTCATCTCCCATTCATCTCTCATTCTTAAAATTCTCATACAAACTATCAACACATTCATCCCTCATTCAAAACCTCAAATGGATTTCACCCATATTATGGCGGAAGCGGAACGCGAAGAACAAGAATACTACGAACAACATCGTGCCGCTTACGAAGCATATGTCGCGGCGAATACCCCCGCTCCTCCTCCTCAACGAACCAGATCAAATCGGCGCTACATCCATCGTGACCGGGAGGGAGCCCACGAAAGGCTAGTTGCCGACTACTTTGCCGACCAGCCGCGGTTTCCGACAGATTACTTTAGGCGCCGTTTTCGCATGTCAAAGCGCTTGTTCATGCGAATTGTCAACACATTGTCCGCACGTGTTGAATTCTTCCAAACAGGTCAAGATGCAGCCGGACGGCAAAGTATCACGCCGTTGTAGAAGTGTACGTGTGCCATCCGACAACTCGCTACTGGGCAAACGGCCGACATCTTCGACGAGTATTTGCATATCGGTGAGTCCACTGGAATCCTTTGTCTAAAGAATTTTTGCGAGGGCGTTCGTTCAGCTTTCGGGGATGAATTCCTTCGGGCACCCAGCACCGATGATTGCCAACGGTTGCTGCGTCTTCACGAATCAGTCCATGGCTTCCCCGGAATGCTTGGCAGCATTGACTGCATGCATTGGAGGTGGAAGAATTGCCCGAATGCTTGGAGGGGGCAACACTTAAGCGGTCACAAAGGCGGCGGCCCAACACTTATCCTTGAGGCGGTCGCCGACTACTGCCTATGGATTTGGCATGCATATTTCGGCGTTGCCGGAGCCAACAAGGACTTGAACGTGCTCTATTCTTCACCACTCTTCAATGATGTGATGAATGGTGTAGCACCGGCGATCGACTTCACCATCAACGGAAATACATACCACATGGGTTACTATCTCGCCGATGGTATCTACCCAAGGTGGTCGACGTTCGTGAAGACGCTCCACAACCCGCACGATCCGAGGCGGGTTCTTTTTGCGCAGCGTCAAGAGTCCGCGCGGAAAGACGTTGAAAGAGCCTTCGGGGTCCTTCAAGCCCGATTTAACATTGTGAAGGCCCCGGCTCGGCTGTGGTACGTGAATAATATCGCCGACATCATGTTCACGTGTATTATCTTACACAACATGATTATAGCCGACGAAGGGCCAAGGGTAGCTAGCTTCTACGACGAGGATGAAGCCGGAAGCTCAACAGCGAGGTCTCCCCCACGCCGAGGTGAGCATACGACGGTTGGCCAGAGGATCGAGACAAGGCACACAATGCGCGATACCCGAACCCACATTCAGCTACAAGAAGACCTAATCAAACACATGTGGGCGAAATTCGGCAACGAGTAGTGGTGTTTTTAATTTTTAGTATTTTAATTATGTAATTTTTAATTTTTAGGATTTTAATTATGTCGTTTTTTATTTTATTTGTCATTTGTAATATTATTTATGTTTTTTTAATGAATTTTAGTATTATGGAAATGTTTATGTTTAATTGAATATTAAATTAATTGTGCTCGTCCTTGCAGAAGAGCACAGTTGTGGGTGTTGTGCTCTTGCCAGAGAGTAGGCATGAATAGTACCGCCCGGGCCCACAACCGTGCCGCTGGCAAGAGCACGGTTGTGGATGCTCTAACGTGCAAGTAATCTTCAAACAGGTTAGCACCTTCATATTGTCAAATCACCGACATGCATTTTGCAGTGTCGAGGGACCTAAGAGCATCCACAATGGTTTTCGCCCAGCCATAGCCCAACCATAGCCTAGCCACAAACTCCTACTGCCACATCATCAGCACTAAAAATCCTCCTGTCACATCATCAAAACAAGCAAATAGCCCAGCCACATCACTCAAAATTATATAAAACAAATAATGAACAATCACACAAAATACGGAATTAAATTTACGCCACAGATACGGGAAAATGCAACAATTTTATTTAAATTTTAAAAAAATTACATTTTAAAAAATTACATAAATAAAAAAACTAACTCTGAGTAGTCCTCCGCGCACATAACTCTTCAATTAAATCCTTTTGGAGTCGAATATGAGAGTGAAAATGAAGTGCAAATCGCGTATATATAGTGTTTCGAAAATTAAAAAAAAAAAAAAAAACCGCTGGGCGATCCGGGCGCTGCAATGGCGCCGAGCGGATCGCCCTGCGCATAGCCCAGCGGATTTTGACCGCCTAGCTCTAGGCGAAATTCATTTCCGAAAAACCGCTCGGCGGTTTTCGGCTCCTGCAATGGTTCGCCTAGCGACCGCTTAGCGCCGGCGCTCGGCTAGGCGGTGCGCTAGGCGCCATTGTGGATGCTCTAAGCAACTAGTGAGGTCGCATCTATGTTACAAGTACTCCTTCCTAGCTCCCAACGTGTGGCTTACACGAAACTGACGCGGAAATATTCCAAGCGGTTTTCAGAGAAATAATCTACCATCAGTCCCCTCTATGACGCTATTTCTTGATGTATGTGACGGCATTCGTCGGTGTCTGAAAAATATCACTAAATGGAACATCATCATTCCCGAATGGATCTATAAAAATTGCTAAGAGGAACTCATACATAGAAATGAAGATTGAGACTCACAAGTAGGAAAATAGAGTGAGTTGTGTACAAAATACACAATGAAAAGGTAAAAGTAAGCAAAGTGCATAAAATTTCCTTTCTAATATGAATAGAGAGGATCATGATTTTCGCAAGAATATGAAAATTTAGATGAAAACAAAAACATCAAACACTGTCACTAGAACTTCCTGAGTTACTCGAGGCAAATAACCGAACATCCAAAAAGGAAAACTGGAGAATAATTTTAACATGGGTTTAACAAATTTTGGTCAAAACTCTTCCAACAAAACTTCAAATAGCCCAAACCCCAATATTAGTATATCTCTTGCAATGGAATAGAATAACAGATGACATCTGATCACAACTAGATTACAAGATCTTCAGGCTTCTGTCGTGGGAAATTCAAAGACAACGTCTTTCCCCGATAGCTTCCTGTAGACTCTGGAGAAAGTCTCAACCTTGTTCTCGGTGTCATTCCTTGCCTTGGGATCCAAGAACACCTGCAAATGCACAGAACAAGTTACAGTATCAATTGCAGCCCTGGCTGTAGATTACAAAGTTAGGATGAATGAAGCAATCACCTTCATGATCTTTGATCCATCTAGCCTGTATCTGATGCGCTTACCAACAATCTCAGCTGGATAAACTACATCCTCAAGCATAGCTTCGTGAACGGATGTGAGAGTACGTGATCGAGGCCTTTGAGCAGCTGAACCCTTCTTCGGTGGCCGCACAATCCTTCTAGTAGCAATGAAAACAACTTCCTATATTTTCAATGATAGTCAATTAGAAAACAAGAGATATCGATTCAACCCTCAAGTCTGCAATTATACAACTGCAAGTCCCCTTAACCATCAGATTATGTAAAAATATAAACAAAAACTACAAGGAAACTGAATGCATACATCCATAAAGCAAATTTTACACAACTAAATCAGCGTTACCTTTCCGCTGAATTTCTTCTCAAGTTCTCTAACCAGCCTAGAATGAATTTTGCGGAAAGCTTTCCTTAACCGGTAGGGTACATGGATTACAACAGCCTTCTTGCCTCCAGAGACATCAATTTGCCTAAAGAAGATTAAAAATTTAGTAGAATGATCAAAGGAAGCAAGCCAACATCCACACAATTAAAGACCTACAAGGCAGAGTTGATGTAAAGGTCCTTCAATTCGCTCTTAATATCTCCATTTGTGTTCTCCAAATCAAATAAGGCCTGTGTCAATTAAAAAAAGAAAAAAAACTTGTAATAAGCACAAACTTCAATTGTTGGAACATAGCTATAAAGCTCAACAGCATTAATCATAAATTACCTGAGCTACATTCTCCTCAAACTCAGTGGGCTCAGCATCCTTTTCCTTGTGAATCTTTTGCAACGCAGTATACATCTTTGCACCTTCACAAAAATCAGATTAAACACAACACGATAAATTCTTAAACCAATGAAAGTTAATTGCAACCATAAATTGATTAGTTCCTTGTTTGTTCTTTTGGTGCGACTCTAGAAAATATGAATCATACTGAATATTTAGTAAATATGGATAAGCAATTCATCATCCTAAACTTGTTTAAAAATTAGATTTAGTCACCATTAAAAACATTCCGTAGCGATATTTGAAAGAGGAGTGCAATCAGAAAAGGCCACATTAAAACATACGTAATAAACACCAAATTCGTTGATGAAATAAGAAGTAAATAAAACAAGCCAAAGCAATCGCCGCAAACATCTGATATATAACATCATACAGGTAGCTTTAAGTGTGTTGATTTTGAGAAATTACGACAAAATTATATAGAAGACAGATCAAACAAGTGAAACCACGAATTATCCAGAGTAGATGATGGAGTACCTTTCGGATGAAGCCGGACGATAAACACTCGTTGATCAGCGCAGATTGGATGTGGCGGAGATTTGAGAATTTTAAAGATTGTAAATTGAAAACCCTAGCAACTACGGTTGCGATGAATACACTGAACAACTGGGCAGATCTGGACCGTTTAAATTTACTACTCCCGGTATTACGCCGAAAAGGAAAAATGAACTTGTTGTCAGGGATGTCAGTGCAGCCCGCAACTCGTGGGCTGACTCGAATAGCCCGCCAAATTTATAGGGTTATGATTGCAATTTTATAGCCCGATAAAATTACAATCCGATTAACCTGCAATCCGTTAGGGTCAGACCCGAAAACCCGATGGGCTGGCCAGAAAATCCGATAAAAGTTATATTGTTCTATTTATTTGACACATAATTCGTCACTTCATTGATTATTTTTATTATATAGATAACTAAAAAATTAACTTTCAATTTATATTAAATATTTAAATTATATATTAAATTTTTATTAATATAAGTAATAGATATAAAAATTAGAAACTTCAAAATCACTACAAAAATATTTAAATTTCTAAAACATTCTTTAAATTTTCTCAAAATATGTTTATATTTCATTTTGCACAAATCTCAAATATTAATATTTGATTATGTTTATCTTTGAGTTTATGCATATATCTCAGATTATCAAATTTATCACAGTTAAATGTTTTATATTTTATAAATATAACTTATTTTCATCGTTATTTATTGGATTGTTCGCATGTTAATTTTATCGGCAGCAACCCAAATAACTCATTGGGCTAGACCAAAACCCGAGCTTTTAGGGTTATGGTTGAACTTTTATAACCCGAAAAAATCACAATCCGACTAACACGCACCCAGTTGACCCGCAACCTTATAGGGTTGGCCCGAAACCCGCTGGGCTGACCCGATTGACATCCTTACTTATGATTCTAAAAAAGAAAAACCGAATATACTGTTTCATCAGTCACAACTAAGTTGACTCCTATTTATTTTTAGGATGTTCGAACAAAGGTGACTCGTTTTTTTATTTGTAAAAAACAAAACATTTAATTACTCTTATTTTATTAATCATGTTACTTTACTATCTCTCATCTCAATATATTTTCATCTGTCTCATACTTTATTTATTTTTGTTTAACTCGTTCAACATAAATTCTTAATTTATGTGCCTTAAAAGAAATATTTCAATTTAATTGGAACATGGAGAATATTAAATATACATTTTAATAAGTTTAGGGTAGAAGGTTTAATATCCAAAACCAAAAGTTAGATATTATTGTGTAAACTCTTATTTATTTATCCATCAAAAGAAATATTTTAAATCTTACTATATTTATATGGTGAACTAGATATTTAGTTTTCAAATCATTTTATTTGATTTTTTGTTTTAAAAAAGAAATACTCCCTCCGTCCGTTATTAAATGTCTCATTTTTCCTTTTTTTTCCGTCCGCCAATAAATGTCTCATTTCATTTTTACTATATTCAATAAGTGGATCAAATATTTCACTAACTCATTTTACTCATATTTTATTATAAAACTAAAATATAAAAATAGGTCCTCATTCCACTAACTTACCTACCTGCTCTATTTTATAAAGTCAAACAATTTCTTAAAACTTGTGCCGGTCAAATATGAGACATTTAATCATAGACGGAGGGAGTACTACTTTCCTAGTCTACCATTAAGAGTCTCATTTCTTTTAGCATAGCTTTTAAGAAAAGTTACAAAAAAATGAATTGAAAAAATTAGTGGAATATGAGTTTCACTTATTTATATTTATTTAGTTTAGAAATGTGTGAGTGGAATGGGTAGTGCAATATATGGTCTATTATGCATGGTAAATATGAACGAGACTCATTTACGAATGGACCAAAATGGAAAAACGAGAAATCGGGGACGAAGGGAGTAGTATTTGGGATACCAAAATTATTAGTGTAATTTCATTTGTCTTTATTATTATTTTTTTAGGCAAAATGTCAATTTTATATTTTTCTTTTCTCTTTTTTCTTTTCTCTAAATCTCTTTCTTATGTTTTTAAGAGTGAATTACAAAGTGTTTGTCTAAAGAAATGCGCTGAGAAGGGGGCAGATGTATTAGAACCTTTCAATGAAAATGAGATAGTGCCTTTTCAATTCTTTCAAAATAAAATTTATTCCAAATGTATATTACATGGTTCCTTACTTCGACAGGGTACAAATATCTAAATTTGATATTTTTAGATACTTTTTCAGACCTATTGCCGATACTAAGTAGCAGTCAAAAATTTGTATCCATTTTTCATGATATTATGCATGGATCAGGTATATCATGGCGAATTCAACATTTATTTTTTTATTTTTTTTATCATTAATTATGAGGCAGGCACATTTGTGGTACCTTCTTAATTATCGGATATTTCTAAACTACTTTTCATTATTTTCTGATATTTTACCTCATTTTTCCTTTTTATCTGAAAATATATTTTAATCAATAATTTATTGAATTTTCTAAATTATACTCCCTTTCTTTTATTTATTTAATTTTTATCTCATCCCTTTCTTTATCATTTTTTCTGTTTCTCTTATTTCTTTAAATGTCTCTTTTCCCTATTAAATGAAAAACTTTTTATCTATATAAAAATTTAAAACGTTTGAGAAATTAACCGGTCAATTGAACTCTACAATTTTTCTACTAGATATATGTCTAACAACAATATATTTGCAATTTTCAGTTTGATCCCTAAATTTTAGGTATAATTTTATTTAGAGTGAACTACAAAAATGTGCCTTAAACTATGGGTTTATCTCGACAATAGTTCCTGAACTTTAAAAATATCTACAATAGTCATTGAACTAAGGGTTTATTTCAAAATCGGTCATTTTGCATTTTTTCACCCGAAAATGCCCTTTTGGGGGCTGGGTAATTGTGTCTTTACACAATTTTCACTTTTTCAATTTGATATTATTTCAATGATATACTAAATCTGATAATATTTCAAAATTATCTTCCTTCATCCTTATTTCATACTTTACTTTATTTCTTTATTTCAATATCATATTTGATTTTATAAAATTAAATTTAAAATTTAGATTTTTAAATATCAATAAATTATTTTAATTAAAATTATTAATTTATGTATTCTAGTTATGTGTGGGCTTGCTACATAGTTTCATTTCTATATATATAGCTGTTAGTCGAGAAAGAATATATAATTAATAATTTTAAAATAATTTACTGATATTTAAAAATCTAAATTTTAATTTAATTTTATACAATTAAATCTGATATTGAAATAAAGAAATAAAGTTAAGGATGACAAATGGAAGAAGAAGATAATTTGGAAATAATATCAGATTTAACACATCATTGAAATAATATCGAATTGAAAAAGTGAAAATTGTGTAAAGACGAAATTACCCAGCCCACAAAAGGGCATTCTCGGGTGAAAAATGCAAAAGGACCGATTTTGAAATAAACCCGTAGTCCAGGGATTACTATAGATATTTTGAAAGTCCAAAGACTATTGCTGAGATAAACTTATAGTTCATGGTTCATTTTTGTAGTTCACTGTTTTATTTAAAGTCTTTCATTTTTAGATGAAAATATCATTTTTATCATTTTCGTTTTTCTTCTCTCCAAATTCTCTTTCTTGTTTTTCGAATAGTGAACTAAAAAAAATCATTGGTAATGAAATTTGCGCATTAACGATAGAGAAAGAAATAATCTTATTTGAAGTAATCTTCATTGTTCTTTGAATTTTTTGCTCATTTTTCCATTTTTGTCATACATGATATTTTAATAAATTATTTATTTAATTTTGGTTTCATCGTGTTCTTTATTTCATTTCTTTTCCCTTTCTCATTTATTTAATTTATATCTTTCTAAATGAAAAACTTTTTAGCTATATCAAACTTAAATGGTTGAGCAATAATTGGTCAATTGAATTCTTTATTTCTTCTACTTGAATATCTCTGAATAATAATAATAATAATTTTATATTTTTTAGTTTTTTTTAAAAAAAGAAAAGAAGTAGTACTCCTATTTGAGAATGATAGTTCCTATTAGTATGTTATATAACCTCTCAGTAGGCAACAATACAAGCTGGTAAATTTAGTTGCTAAGTGCTCACTGTCAATAGTCCAAACATTTGGAAATCTCCATACAAAAAAAATACTCCATTATACTCCATTGATACTATATTTTAAGGAAACCCCAACCAACACCAGCTTAGTGTAATATACTCAGGTAGAGATGTGTTATTCAGCAATACCATGTGACAAACGTATTCATCTTCAGAAAATCAAGTTTCTTCTTTGATATAGGAAGTATTCTAGAAACATAATTGATTCAGGCTGCTTATGTGTCCAAAGCATTCAGCCATGATTGAATTACATGCGCACCTTTCTCCCATGAGTAATCCAACATCATGTCATGTGCAACCCCTTCCACACAAACAGGTGACACTCCATAAAACCTACCTGTTTCTCTAAGTCCCTCTGCATCCTACACAAACGTGTGATTCATTCACCCCAAAGAGAAATGAAAACAGAACTTTTTTCTGATACAGAGTCTTACCACTATGAAATCATCATTTGCTCCCAAGACAAGGATCTTCATGGAATGATCTTTCACAGGAGGAACAGGAAGTGATGCGTTGAGCTTCCGCAGATCAAAAAGTGGCTTACTTGAACTTTCTGTCATCAGCTTCTGATATCTGGAAAGAATTACTACTATTCATCAAAGAAATACTAGAAGATACTCCATAAGCTAGTTCAGTGATGAATCGTTTGTTTAAGCTTTCTTTACTTGGATTCTCAGACAGTGGAACCTTTTTATTAGTTTATAATAATAAAACCATTAATTAATATTTACATGTTAATAAAATCAGATGGAAATTGCAATGCCTCATATATTTATTAATTGGAATTGATCACAAAATGCAGCGATTGTATTAATTAAGAAGGTACAGGGAAAGAAGTTTCCAGTACTAACCGAAGGACCAGATGATCCTCCATAGCAGCAGAGAAGAAAGTTTCCTTACAAAGTGGCAGAGAAGTTTGAAAAGCCTTTGCTGCCAAACTGCGTGTTATCTGTTCCATATCGATACAAAATAGACGTGCAGGGTAATTGGTTTCAGCATTCATATTAAGAGAGATTCTTGCTCTAATCAATTTTGGATGTAACTAATTCTTCATTCTTTAAAAGATGAAGTACCTTAAATGCAGCAATAGGTTTGGAGAATAGATACCGCCAAACTATGCCACTGGGAGAAAAGGATAAAAATAGTGGCATGAAAAGGATAAAAATAGATGAGTAAAGAGGATAAAGATTTATGGATAAAATGAGGCAGACTTGTTAAGAATATAACCTATTTCCTGAAGGTGGTACCGAGCAAATTAGGACAGCCCCAGCTAGATATGGGTGTCTGTTTTCCATCTCTGAAACTTATATTGGAGAAAAGTAAGTGCATTTTATAATCACAATGCAAGCCACTAATAGTAAAAAAAGCTCTTCATTTGTTTCTTGACGGATGTATGAAGCTTTATCAGCTTAGGCCTAAAGCTAACCCATGCCTCAAACACCAGAAAAAGCACCACTAATCTATTCCAATGAGTAGTGCAATAAATTGCAATTATGGAATACAGAGAGATAGAGAGTGTAGCAATATGCCTCTTTCTTAAAAACAATTCCCCTGGATGCTTAGACCTAACTAATTTCATGATCTGGTTTGATGGAAAACCAGTTTCATAGTCAGGAAATTAGAGAGTTGTTTAAATAACACCTATTCTGTCTCAAAGAGTTGTGGCTATGTAGAAACAGTGCCCAAGTAGGAAGTTGTTGTAGAAATGTTCACAAGCAAAATGACTGTCTTGTTTGCACCTTAATATCCTCCTACTTTCCTATCCAAAAGATGTAGTACGGAGATGCTGACCTTGAGATTTCTCATTTGCGATATACTGTTGAACGATAAGTCCTCCAAAAGAATGACCTAACAAGACTGGTGGTAACCTA
Source organism: Salvia splendens (assembly GCF_004379255.2). NCBI lineage: Eukaryota > Viridiplantae > Streptophyta > Magnoliopsida > Lamiales > Lamiaceae > Salvia > Salvia splendens. The sequence continues at coordinate 14,972,095 of NC_056044.1, read as the reverse complement.
ATTTCGTTGTGAATGAAGTGAGCCACATCGGCTGCATGGCTCTACTGTAGATAAAGAGTTAGAAGCAGTTAACAAGTTCCTGTTTCCTTTGAGTTAAGCAATGCCCCAACAAATTTGATGAGTGAAGAGCATAGTATACCTGGAGTGAACCTGCTACTGCACCATCAGGTGCATCACTTTCTCCCTGAGGCAGGCAGTTGTTCAGAATCAAATTCCCAATTCTAGCACGCTTATAGATAACAACAGCTTCAACAAAATGGGCACTTAATAGTTAATACTCATTCGTCCCTTAAAAATAGAAAATTTTCCGTCCCCTAAAAATAGAAACTTCCATTTTTGGCACTAAAACACTTTTCTCTCTATCTCTTAATTTACCAATTTTGTTTCAAATGTTTCATAAGACGAACTAAAAAGGTGATATGGCAAAGCTTCTTTTAGGTCAAATCAAATTCTCCAAAAAATGAAACTATTAATCAATGGAAAAGAATAAAATGAAGAATACCTGAGCGAGCAAGCTAAGAGCATAGCAATCAAATCCATGTCGAGAAAAGAAGGGCAGCCAGTGTTCAGCCCAGCACCACGCCGCGTGAAAACTTCCGTGCACGAATACTAGCGGCGGCGGCTTCTGATCGATTTTTGGAAGGCCTTTTTGGAAGATGATCTCGATGTTGGAACCGGAAGGGAGCTTGTGAAATTGCCGAGACTGTCCTTTCTTCAGTTCGTAAGGTACCCGCATTTTGTATTTGTAGTTGTTGCTAGCCCGAGTCATTCCAAAGTGAGGATTGTTTGTGAGAATTGTGAGGCCAATGACCGCCATTGTTGATAAAGGAGAAGATGCCGTACAGCCACAATCCCGTATAAGACTGGATAACATTACGGGGAATGCATATTTTACCTTTATCTTGTAAATGAGTCTTCTTGATTTCAAACAAATTACTTCCTCATGCCATCATTGATGTCTTCTTAACCGTCTCATCTTTCCCTTTTCATGAGCCTCAGTATACTTTTCATTCAATCTTTAACTAAGAGACAACACCTGCAACCCTCCATCTCAATCGTCTCTTAACCATCTCATCCATTAACTATTCATTCAATTTTATTTTATTTTCCAACAAATTTAATTAATAAAAAACACACTTCATTAAATAAAATAAAAATACAACTTAAAATTCAAAAAAACAAAAAAAACACATAATTAAAATCCTAAAAAAACTAAAAATTACATAATTTAAAATAAAATTTTATAGAAATTAAAAAAACTACTCCGCCGGGGAATCACCCCCGAAGGCGGTGGCGGTGCACTCAAGCTACCTGGAGGCGGAATACCAATTTCTCTTGCCATATACTCAATTCCGGCAAGATGGGCTCAAGTACATGGACAATAGGGTGTTCAAGCCCGAGCCCGCCTGACTTGTTTCGCCTCGGTCCCTCCCCCCTCTATCCGCCTTCGCCGCCTTGCGGCAGACGGCGCCCACGGGAGAAGCCCCTTGCATCGGTGGTCGTGCCCTCAACCTCTTGTGAGGCGCTGCCTGACCCGCCCTCACTAGATGAATATTGGCCACCCGCCGTGTGCTTCGTGCGCTTCGAGCTCGAGCCATGGCTGGACTGGACACCGTCGGCCCACCTTTCAACATTTTTTACGGCCTCCCAAACATCGACATGTTTGAATTCTTTGCCGTTGTCGTCAAAGAAGACTCGCAAAGCTGCTCTCATAATGTCGGCTCCACTGGCTCCGCTTTGGTATTGAGGTGCTTCATTCTTGTAGATGCCGTAAAAATTTTTGACATCTCTGTCGATGCGGTCAAAATGACTGCGGCGCATCTTCAGGGTGCGGCGGCGGGACCGAGCCGGCTTGTTCTCGTTGTAGGCGGCGGTGACCTTTTTCCCAAAAGCACTTGCGGGTTTGTTGATTCCCGACGATGGGATCGTACGAGACGCTGACCCAAGCGTTGAACAGAGTCATCGTGTCCGCCCGGCTGTATGGATGACGGCATGCATCCTCCTCCTCCTTGGCTGCCTCCTCCTCTTCCTCCACAGCGTCGAATGCGCGACCCCTGGAGCTTCAACCGCCGCGTCCTCCATCCGGATTGGGTTCATCTGGAAAATCCTCCCTAATTTGGGATAATCCCCGCGATTGCCCATACCTCGGGGCGGAGGGATGAGAGTATATATCCATATCAAAATATGGTGGTTGGTACGCCGGCGGCGTCGACGAGCCTTGGGTGCCCGGCGTCGACAAACCGGAACCGGCAGCACCCAAGACATTGTACATGCCCCCCAGTCGCCAAACGCGTTCAAGTCATATCCGCCAGAGCCGCCCTCGTTTCCACTGCCGGACAATTTTGAGATAAAAATTGGAGATGTGAGATGAAAATTGGAGAGGAAAGAGAGATGATTTGAGAAGAATAGATGTGTGTTTGTGTGTATAATGAGGATGAAAGATGAGTATTTATAGAGTAAAAAAAGAAAAAAAAAATAAAAATAAAAAAAATACCGTTGAACCGTAAAAATGGTAACATTACCGTTATAATTTTTTTTTATTAAAATCAATTTTTTTTAAAAAAAATGATTTATTGCGTCAGCGTGACGACGCCCACTCGCGGGCCGCTGCGTCAGAGAGAGCATACAAACAGTAAACACTATCAGCCCTCGGAAACAGGAGTATTCGAAAGAGGAATCCTTCAAAGAGCCATCCTTTGGTTCCGCTGAAGGTAAACAGCTGAAGAGAGAGGCAGCAGAATGGTTTGATTCGACAAAGACTGGAGCAATGGATGATCAAGCCATTGGAAGGGCAATTATGGAATTTTGCCAGCCATCACAACCCGCCGAGGCAAGAGAGGTTACTCACCAAGAAGGGTCGAGAAACCACCAGGCCAAACCGCCCCATTAAAAGGAATGCCGAAGAAGGATCTCTCGCTTACAAGGCAACTACTCCCCGTACCAACATCGCCGAGGGTTTTCAAGAACCTGTCCAGCCAGACAGATCACAAACCAGCCGAACCAAGCTTGCAGAAACAGGGAGAACTACTCTCCCAACATCAATCCTAGATGCCTAAGAAGCGAAGTTCAAATTGGTCGGACCCTCGAGCAGTCATGACAAAACTTTCGTACCCTATTAACTAGGAGGAGAACAGAGCCTTGTTAAGACACGCTGGGACCCATGGAAGACTCATAAAGGATTTCCCCAGAAGAGCACAGGTCCTGACGGAGCCTCCCCAGAATGACGTAAAATTTAAATTTCCTGATGTCTGCGAGACTGCGTTCCCATTTCTAAGAGATCGATTCATGAGTTATTCTATGATACGCGGCCCTGACTGGAATCACTCTTCTGAAGTGATGTGTGAAACTAGTGACCATGTTGTGGGAGCAATACTAAGTCAGAGAATCCAAGGGAAAGGTTATGTTGTCCTCTACGCGTCAAAAGCATTGGGTCCGGCGCAAAGGAACTATGATGCGACCAAAAAAGAAATGCTGTCAGTAGTCTTTGCATTTGAGGAGTTCAGACAGCACCTACTTGGTTCCAAGGTGCTGGTATATACTGACCATCTAGCCATCAAGTACCTATCATCGATGAAGAAATCAAACCCACAGTTGATCAGATGGTTACTCCTCATACAGGAATTTGAGTGGGAGGCAGTTGATAGAAAAAGTGTGAAAATATAAAGGCGAGTCACCGGCGCCGAATTCTGCAGAAAGAAAAAAAATGAGCCATTCCAGACAAGTTCCCCGAAGGGCACCTGCATTTGATCAAGTCAAAGTCTGAGGAACAGCGGGTCTGCCAGAGAAGGAGGATTGATCAAGGCAAACAGAGTAGCTGGGAGCAACTTGCACCCAAAAGGGCAAAGCTCGCGAGAAGGACCGACGGTTTGGAGGAAGGAGAGTTACCTGGAAGGAATGGAATGGAGGCGTTTGTAGTTGACTACATGTCACTACCAATGCCTAGCTCGCGCCAGTGAACAGGTATAAGGTGTGATATGGTATTCATGGATAGTCTGCTTGATCAAGTGACAAATTCTAAACTCTTAATCTGATCAAGTGACATTCCAAGGAAACCCGGTCGAACCTTTGTTAGTGTAAATAGTTTTCTTTCTTTTTAGTATGATAAGTTTTATTTTCTTAGTAAATCAAAAGTCGGAAGTGGAGAAAAGAAACTGATCAAGTGGAATTATGAGAGTTGACATCAGGATTTAAGGGTCCGCATGATCAGTGCAATTTGAATTAATGGTACCGTGGTTGAGTCGATAAGAGCAGGTAATGATAAGACGTGTGCAGTAATTAGAGAGGTGTCAGGCGGCGCCGACTGTTGAAATGAAAAGACAAAAGAAGCGTATTGGAGAAGCTTTGCCATTTGGCATTCTGAAAAGGCACGCCGGCACGCGAAACATCGCAGAGATCTCAACAGACGCGAATCACAACAGTCGGAGTCCAAGCATAAAAGGGGGTCTTTCGGGTCTCACTTTCCATCAGCTACCTTTGTGCTATACTCATCTAATTCTCTCCAATTCAAATCACCCGCAAACATAATCAGAAAGAAATGAAAGACAATCTACTCGATGTTTCCAGTACCTCCTCGTTTTCTTCAGAAGCCGGCATCAACAGTGATAATCAGAGATCCTTGTTACCACCCAGCCCACCAACTACCGGAACCCCTATATTACCTCCTAGGTTCATCGGCCCACTCCCAGTTATGAACCTGACTGACATAAGGCGTGTAGGCTTCTTACTCAGAAGTTTTCTCACCGGCGCTGACCCCGTGGAAATGCACATCGCCCTCAAGGCTCGCCTAAAAATTTCTCGGTCTAAGGACTTCTCTACGCCACCGCCGACAGAGGATATGCTTACTCAAAACACCCAGTCACTACCTAGTGGTAAGGACCTTATGCACCTTCGCAAAGAGATGCCTCTTCCCGGTGATCTCCTATTGCGACGAAAGGAGACAGAATGTAACATTTTTTCGACTATAGAGGATTACTCCATCCTGAAAAGGACGCGTAGCCGGACCACGAACCAACTGCTTCTTGAAGCTGAGGGTTCAAGGCAGCAAGTGGATGAGAAGAGACAAGTGAACCAAGCGGCCATGCCAGCCGCAGAGGCAAGCAAGACTGTGGAAGGCAGCCGAGTGAGAGCGAAGGAAGAGAACAAGGGGAAGGAGGAAGGAAGTGTTCTTCATCCTTCGAAGAAGGACCACCATACCAATCAAGGTATGGAGGCTCACTAACGCTTCCAGCATGAGTCTTCCCCTCCCAAGGAGAAAAAGAATAAAAATACCAAAAAGGAGGAGCTCCGTTAAACGCGAGAACCATGGAGGCAATAAGGAAGGCCTGTGAAATGGAGGCTATAAGGAAGGCGTGCAACATCCCCTGATCCAACCATCCAAAAGGCAATAGTATCACCCTCGACTCTGTTTCTCTGTGTAAATTGTATTTTTAACTACGTTCTCACACTTAGTCCTGAGTCGGGACTAAGTGTGAGAAGTTTATGGAAGTTGTTGTCTGTTTTGCTTATGTGTTATGTTTTCTATATTAGCATGTGTTGATTGCTGGCACTGCCTCACACTTAGCCCAGTGCTTGGTCTAAGTGTGAGAAGTTTCCCTTGTTTGTTACTATACCGTTGCCTAACCCTTCTTTCCACTGCATCCAGTCCCTCGAGGACGAGTTCATATGTAGTGGGGAGGGGGGACGGGTTAGTTACAGAAAAATCATAAATCCAAAATTTTCAAAAATAACAAATTCCAGATAGTAATAAAATACGTAATACGCATGAAATTGGATAAATGGAAGACTTGATTACTTTTTGGGAGAGTTAGAAAAAGGATTCATTATGCTCACATGTAAAACTTGATTGCAAAAACTTGATCATTTTGAACGACGCATGTATGATGGAAACGCTTAATTTCTAAACCAACTGTGAAGCCTCTCTATATGTGAGTTATAAGCCAAAAGTAGAACACTTTCTACTATTTTTTACAAAAGAAAAAATTACGAGAGGCTGACTTTTAATATTGAGATGAAAATTGCACAAGTAGTAATGACTAAAGGCATTAGGACTTAACCATTTGAGCCGTGTCTTCCTTCGCTCCACAACCCCGCCTCATTAATCATGGCACCCCTTAGTTAACCACTTTGAGCCCAAACACCCTTACCCATTCTTTGAAAGCCTTAAGACCAAATACGAGTTTCATATCACATGAGAAAAGAGGGTCGAAGAGATGAAGTTGTCAAAGGAAATAAAAGGGGATAGAAATAGAATGGTCGAAATAAAGGGTAGCCGGGTTGATCAAGTTAGACAATCAGGTTGATCATATGAAAATTATGAAAAGGTTTGAAAAAAAAAGAGAGAGAGAGAGAAAGGGCAGAAAATAGTTGTAACCTACAGAAAATCAAAAGTAAAAATAATAATAAGCCGAAAATTATAAGGCTAAGGGTCAACATTTGACCAAGAAGGAGCGTCAAGTAGAAGAAGAAATAAATACCCCAAATCTGATCCAGCGAGTTTAGTTAAATCTTTGGCTTTTTGACTCATGTGATTTTCTCTTTTATTTTAAACATAGAACCCCTAGGACCCTACCCTAATACGCTACTACCCTTGAGCCCAGTTACAACCCAAAACAAAGACCTTAAGGAACTATCTTGTGCAGTCCGATTCAAAGTATTAAATTTGTGGCAACACCGAGTGAACAGTCCTAACATCTCTGGTGAGAAATGAGTGACTGAGTGAATCCAAGAGTGGTTTTTAAATTGAGCAATCTTGACAAGCTGACACCTTGATCAAGCAGAAGCGAAAAAGCAGAAACATAAGCTACTGCCTAATGGATTGACCTCGACCTCGGGTATGATTGTTGGAAAATTATTCGGTCCAATGCATACATGTAAATACGTGTTTTTATCTTAAGGTCTTATTCCTCTTTTCGTTTTTTTTACTTGTGAAATAAGTAAACCATGCCTGAAATTTGCCTTATCTTTTTTCTTTTTCTTTTCTTTATACTTGAGGACAAGTATGTTTTAAGTGTGAGCAGTTTGATAAGGCTCATTTCATGCATCGGTTTAGGGGTAAAATGTATACTACTTGATCGGTTTATCGGCAAACAAGTGTTAAAATGTGCAGAAATGCTACTTGACCAAGGCAGCAAGGCCGAACTGATCAAGCAAGTACAAAAGGCGATAAGAGGCCAAAAATCGAGGGAGTTGATCAAGGGGGAGTGATCAAGCAGTAAAAGTGGGGACCGCTGGATTCTAGAAGAAGAACACGTGAAGAAATGAGCTGGATGTGGCGCACCATTCTGTTATCCAGGACGACGTTCTAGAAGGGGACACGTGCTAGCTTATGAAGACGCCAGGACGAGCCGGTCAGAAATCTGTTACCCAAAAGTGTCGCCATTCTAGAAGAAAGAACATGTAGCAATCAATGAGTCGCTCATCCTCTGCATGAGTGAATATTCCCGGTCAAGATCATTATCCAGCTGGAGGCCGAATCGAGCTTATAAATAGAGGATGCGCCACCACAAGAAGGGCATCCGAGACTTTACTTTTCGTCTAGTTTAGCTTAGTTTAGCTTAGTCCAGCTCTCTAGCTTAGTTTAGTCAGCCTTATAGCTTAGTTTAATTCAGTTCTCTAGTTTAGTTTAGATAGCTTAGTTAAAAGAGCGACCGAAGGGAGCGCTGCAGAATACTCATTTCTGTTAGCGTAACTTAAGTTTCCCGCTGAGATTCTTCTCAGTTTATCGCTTTCTTTAATTCCGAAGTGTTAGCTTAGTTAAATTTCACGCTATAATCGTTTTTAGTTTAATCGAAGTTACTTTTGCTTTTAATCCGCGCATTTACTTTTCTGTTGTTACCCGCAATTCACTTGACCCAGTAGTTAAATTTCCGTTGATCAAGCTAGCTAGTTTAATTCTGTCTAGATTAAAAACAGTTGTTAAAAAACTCCCAAGTTAAAGCGTAGCAGCAGCCAACCCCCCTGTTCACTACTCACACACTCGACACACCAACTTCTATGTGGGATCGACCCCGAACTTGCCGCTTTACTGTTAAAGTAGTGCGAAATCAGGAGTTATAAATATTTTCTTACGTGAGTCGGTTTGAGGATTGATTTGATTAAGTGGCAACGACAATTTGCTATCTGATCCAATTGGTTCAGTTATCTTCCATATAACTTGATCCAATTTTAATCCGTCGTTCTCGTCCTCACCAAAATGGCGCCGTTGCCGGGGAAGCATGGTGTTACTTTATGTTTGTGTGTAGTGCGAAGGAGTAAATAGTTTATTTATTTCTTTCTTTATTTTCTCATTTATTTTTTCTGCTGTTGATGAGAAGGTACCACCAAGGCGATTACTGGAATCATCCTTTGATATACAGAAGAACTAACACTCGTTGGAGAGTTCAGGAAGCTGGAGTAGTTACCACTCGTTACAGAGCAGCATTAGAGGCAGCAACAGCTGAACAGAACACGCTACCATCACCACAAAAACGAACAGAAGCAGAGATGGCCGTTATCGCTGACGACTCGGGAATCGGCTCTTTGCACGCTCATGATGAGAAGGAGCCAACACATGCCATTGCCGCCACTCCTGGGATGCAGACCATCGCGATCAAATCAGGAGTGCTAGCCGTCTTGACCCACTTCTACGGTGTTTCGAAGGAGTGTCCGAACGCTTTTCTGGAGAAGTTCTGCCAATACTGTGATATTCAGCCCGTCCCGGCTGGATCCACGTCCGAAGATTACATGCTCAAGGCTATTCCCTTCATTTTGAAGGGGGACGCGGGTGTCTGGGTGTCAAGGCTGCCAGAAGGATCCATCCGGACTTGGGCCGAATTCCGTATGACATTCCTCGATCGTTTCTTTCCAGCATCGAAGACAAGTGCCCTGAAAAGGGAGATTACAGAGCCCAGACAGGAGTACGACGAGCCCCTCGGCCAGTACTGGGACAGATTTCAAGGGCTGCTTCAAGCATGCCCCAACCACAAGCTGGGAGAAATGGAGATCTACTCGATCTTCTACGGCGGACTCACGGTGGACAGCAAGAACGACCACAACCTCGCAGCAAATGGGTATTTCTCAAAAACCCTTTTTAGCCTAGCTAAGAACATTTTGGAAAGGCTGATTGAGGCCAAGCGGTCGTATGAGACAAACCGAGGGCAGTACTGACGAGGGGCAGTGCACGCAGCAGAGGCGCGCAATGATGAAAAGCTAGATGCTCGTTTTGAGAAAATGGAGAAAAGGCTGCTAGAGGCAGTGGAGAAAGCCAGACCGCCGCCACCGCCTGCACCAAAGGAGACGCAGTATGTGCCGCAGCCACCGCAGCCAGAAGAACATCAGTACTATTACTGCGAGTTTCCCCCTGAGGTAGAGCAAGTAAATGCCGCAGGCCACTGGAATGCAAATGGCAACTGGATCCAGGGGAAGCAGAGAGATGCTCCATGGAGGGACCACCCAAATTTCAGATGGGCTGAACAGAATCAAAGCCAACCACAACTACCCCCTTCACAGCAAATGCAATCCTCTGACGGGCAGTCCAACTGGCTGGCTCGAATCATGGATAGACCAAACACTGGAGGGAACAAAATGCATGGAGGTCAGGCAGGTTGGTCAAGTGAACCCCAAGGGAACTGGTCAAGTGGAGGACAACCTAATTGGTCAAGCCGACAACAGGAAGGAGACTGGGGGGGATACCAACACCAAACCCCTCAGTTTAGCAACCAGGGAAGATAACCAAATAATCAAATAGTGAATTATGTCCCGTCGTACCAAAGAGGAAACCTGCAAAGAAGCCAACAGAACTACTTCTCCCAGAACCAGCCAGAGCAGTATGGACTTTCCGACCATTACCAGCAAGGCCATGGAGGAGGCCGATTTAATCAGAGAAATAACAGGCAACAAAATGAAGGTCCAGGGGATATGATTCCACACCAGCCCCATGATATTGTGCGAGAAATACAGGAAACCCAGAGAGAATAGAGAGCTGCATTAGAAATGCTTACGAAGCAGTTATCTCAGGTTGCCATGTCACTGGGAGAGCTGAGAGGTAATGAAGGAAAGATTTCGGCTACAATGCAACCTCCAGCAGGACGAGAGAATGTCAACACAGTCTCTCTGAAATCAGAAGGAGTTTTTTTTTTTTTTTTTTTTTTTTTTTTTTTTTTTAAGGAGGATCGACGATGGTTCCCCATCTACCCTCCGATGTGACTCGGACCCCCGACCTAACAGTTGGAGGTGAAGCGTCTTACCCCGTAGGTGCGCTTCGTTGTCATTCTGGGCCCACAGGCCCAAGGAGAAATTAATCCCCAAATCTGCACTTCCTAGGATTCGAACCTGCGACCTCCTAGGAAGTGAAAGCTCCCTGATATCAACTCCCAAGCCACTAGAGCAGCTTGGTTGGATGAAATCAGAAGGAGTTTATCAGAGCTCGATTGCAAGTTTTCCAGCATCCAGGACAAGTCTTAATAAAAGCCTTGAATCCAGCGCCCTTGATCAAGTCACAGCGAAAGAAGAGTCAAACATCTGTGAATAGGGCGCTGAAAAGAGGAGGAGGTCGAAGATAACGGTTTGGGCCGGGTCGTGTTTGAGTCGGGTTTGGGTTATACATTAAGAAAAAAATAATTATTTTTATTTAAAAATTATTAAACTTTAATTTTAGTTATTTTTGTTGATTAAAAATATTATAATTTAATTTAAATTAATTAAAAAAATATTATACTTTACTTTTAATTAATTAAAAAATACTATACTTTAATTTTTTTAATAAAAAAATATTAATTAATTTTGTATGAATTTTAAGAAAATATTATGCTTAGATTTTATTAAAAATTAATTTTTTAAATTTGATTATTTATTAATTTTTTAAATTTGATTATTTATTAAAATATTAATTAATTTTTTATTTATTTAGTTTTAATATTACTATAATTTAATTTGATTATTTTGATTAAGAAAATAATTATTGTAATTTGATAATTTTTATTTTATCGTGTAATATCATGTTTAAATCGTATAATAACATTATGTTTTAGTCATTATCGTGTCGTGTCAAGCTAGCTTACTATAATTAACAAAGAGTTGACTTTTGTTTTGGTACACGATAACACGCACGAACCTGACACGAACCCGTTGGGTTAGGACACGATAAGAACCCGATGATTTCAGGTTGGGTTGGGTTGGGTTGGGACACGATTGGGTTTGGTCGATAATGGGTTGACACGATAACGATCCAACACGCACGATTTGACAGCCATAGTCGATAGAGTCTTTTTATTTTATAGGTTTAGTTAAGGGAGTAACCAGACTAGAATATGACTTATTGTTTTAGGTTTGTTCCTCCATGCTTGAGGACAAGCATGTCTTAAGTGTGAGCAGTTTGATAAGTCGTATTCTAAGCCTTGGTTACTGGTCAGTATGATAAGCTTAGCGTGCATATTCTGCAAAAAAAGTTGCTTAAGTATGCAGAAAAGAGTGCAAGTCAGCAGGAAAGGAATCAGAGGTATCAAGTGAAAAAGGACGCCACAAGGGTACAATACTTACCAGGATGCATGCCCAAAGGCTCGAGATGGAGATGAGAGGGTTGCTAGTAGACAGCCAACTATTTAACGGGGGAAAAGTGACAATGTGCAAGGAAGAACAACCCTAATTTTTAGGGCAAGCAACCCTATAAATAGAAGTTCTGATAAGTCGCATTCTAGGCTTTGGTTACTGGTCAGTATAACGTGCTTAATTGGATTATATCTGCAAAATAGTTGCTAAAGTGTGCAGGAAAAGGGTACCAGTCAGTACGAAAGGGTTCGGATAACTCAGGTGAAAAGAGAGCCAGAAGGGTGCAATACTGACCAGGATGCATGCCAAAAAAGGCTCGAGATGGAGAAGAAGGATTGCTGGGAATGATCAACCACAAACAAGGGCAAAAGAGTCATTTCACGAAGAGAGTCTACCCTAAAAAGCAAGGGCAGGCCTCCCAATAAAAGGAAGCCACTTGGAGAGAGAAGGAAAAATCGACATTCACACTTAGTTAGAGTTCCCTCTCTCGGTAGAAAAATTCTTTCAGCATCGTCCAAAATCTTCTCTTCCCTCACCACAACCATGGTCACTTGAAATTCCATAAGTCCACCGGAGAATCGCCTTCCATCGTTCCAGCCAGTTCATTTCGTAGTTGTAGCAGTTTCATCGCCCGGAGTGACAAAACAATCTTTATTCTCTTTCCTAGTTAATCTTTACTTGTTTTCCTTTCGTTGGATCTGTTGCATATTCAGTACTTGTTATCTTTTGAAGTGTTTTGTTGGGATCCAAACGTTTTATGCAATGAAGTTGTTTTTATGCATCTCTTTCGGTTTGAATTTGTTTCATTCTGCCTAGGTAGCTTAGATCTAGTTGTCGCGGTAATTTCTAAGTGTTGAAAGCATGATTTTATTTGGAGCTGCTCGATCTGAGATTGTTAGTTAAGTTTGTTGTTTAGATTTAGTTTCCGAAGTGATTAAGTGTGAAATCCGAGTTTACGTGAATTCTGTCACCTTACATGTCGCCCAGTAAGTGTAATTCTTGATTTCACTCGATTAATCTTCAAATTTTAGCGTGTTAATTTGTGGATCTGAATTGTGAAGTTGTTAATCTGTAAGTGTCATCCATGGAATCTGAGTTTGTTTGATTTTGTGCATACTTGTTGAAGAAGACAACATCCACATCCAAGTTTGGGACCAACTTTTGCTTTTTAGTTACTTTTTGCTTTTGTCCTTTACTTTTCTTGCTGGTATCCTACAGACCTGACAGTGCAGCCACCAAACCACCACATATTCTCTGATATTCCGTTTAGCCTTTTATAGTAACTATCTACTTTCTACATATCCCTGAAACACCGTGTCCCCACTCTCACGTAAACAACTACATATCAATCACTTTCACACCACCCAGTTAGTAGAGTACCACCTTTAATTTTATGTTTTGTTCTGATGTTTCATCTTTCTTAGCTTTTCAGATCTGTTATTTACTCTGTTTTTCGTGTTGATTTGTTGAAGAAGATGAAGTTGTTGGAAAGTTTTTACTCTACAGTGTTTTTTGTAGGGGACTGACAATCCCCATTTATTCTGCTTGTCCATTTATGGAAAGTTTATTTAAGTTGATCAAGTAGTTTAGCTTCGTCCTGCAAGTTGATCAGTTTAGTTAAGTTTATTTTCTCAAGTCTAGTAGTTAACTTAACCAACCCCTAGAAAGTGTGGCAGCAACCATCTCCTAGTCGTGTCAAGCAAACAAAAAGCTAAAACGCCTCATCTCTTTGGGATCGATCCTTACTTCCATATACTAGTTAATAGTATTAGTGGGTTAATATTTTGAGAGAACACATCTTTTTAGATCTTCGGTTCATCTCACTCAAAAGTCAAATCCATGTCGAGTTGATCAGCCTGAGCTTTTACTGGATCCACTCATCCGCAGTTTGCAGGTAGCAGACATATATAGATTGGCTGGATCAGTTTGACGATCCAACTTGAGTAAGTGATAAGTCGTATTCTAGGCCTTGGTTACTGGTTAGTATAATGTGCATAACTGGAATATAGCTGCAAAACAGTTGCTAAAGTGTGCAGAGAAGTGTCCTAGCCAGTATGAGAGCGTTCGAGCAATTCAGGTGAAAAGGGCGTCAGGGTGTTCCTATCCTGAACAATATGCATGCCAAAAAAGGCTCGAGATGGAGAAGAAGGATAGCTGGGAAGATCAACCGCTAGCAAGGGGGCAAAAGGGTCATTTCATGCAGAGAGTCTACCCTAAAAATCAAGGGAGGCCTCCCTATAAAAGGAAGCCACTTGGAGAGAGAATCATCATCAAGTAGTTAGTTAACTCCTACACTTAGTTAGCAATCTCTCTTCGGTACATCAGTCCTTCAGCATTATCCTTCGTGTTTCTCGTTCCTCGCCACTGCCATGGTCACTTGAAGATCGTCAAGTTCACCGGATTTCCCATTCTCGCGTTCCAGTCAGCGTACCTCGGAGTGTTAACCGTTTCATCGCCCGGAGTGGCAAAAAAATCTTTACTTGCTTTCTTAGTTAATCGCATTGTGTTTTTCTTACGTTGGATTTTGTTGCACTTTCATTATTTGCATACTTTGGAGTATTAGTTCTGATCCAAACGTTTTATAAATATGAAGTTGTTTTCCTGTATCGGTTCATGTTTGATTCTGTTTCCTTCTGCCTAGATAGCTTAGATCTAGCTGTTACGGTAATTTCCAGTGTTGAATCGCATGTTTTCATTTCTGTAGTTAATCTCTCTGAGTTTACAAGTCTAGATAGCTGTTAGATTTTAGATCTGAAATGGTTAAGTGTGAAAGTCCAGTTTACGTGATTTCTGCCACCTTGCATGTTGACCAGTAAGCGTAATTGCAGTATCGGTGTTCGATCTTTGATTTGAAGTTTAGTTGTAGATCTGTGTTCTTGAAGTTGTTAATCTGTGTTTTTATGGTGATGAGCCTGGATTTGTTGATCTGATTTGATTCTGGTTGAAGAAGATAACATCTCCATCCAACTTTGGGACCACTTTTACCTTTTTGGTTACTTTTTACTTTTGTTCTTTACTTTTCAGCGGGTACCCTACAGATCTGACAGAGTAGCCACCCAACTACCTCTTTTCCTCTGATATTCCGTTTAGCCTTTTATAGTAAACTTGTACAATCCACATATTTCTGAGACATCATGGTCCCCACTTTCCACGTACACAGCTCATGTCAATCATCTTTCACCTCCCTTCCTAGTCAGTAGAGTACCACCTTATTTTATTGCCTAGGTATAATCTCAACCTAAGCGTGGTAGCTAACCAAACCATTCCAGAATATCACCACGATACCAAAACGCATCATCTTTGTGGGATTCGACCTTTGCCTCCACTATACTAGCCAGTAAAATGGGGTTGAGGATTTATTGATACCAGGTTCAGGATTAGCTGGGGTTCCATCCTGATCAGTAGGATACATCCTGTGCTTGACACGACACCTGTCACAAACCTGCTCTTTCAAATGGCGCCGTTGCCGGGGATGAATGGCGTTATTTATTGTTATTGTGTGTGATACTTTGGCGTATATATTGTGGATAATTTTTCTATTTCTTTTTATTTCAGTTTATGAGAAGCAGTTCGGCTCCTGACCAGTGGAGACCGAAGATACTTCAGCGAGGATCTATACTCGTGACCACTCGTTCCGGCCTGTCGACAGCTTTGTCTGATTTAGGTTCGAGTAGTGAAGAAGAGCAAGACACCATAGAAGGACCAATACTAGAAGAAATACCACTGTTGGAAGGCAACCCGAGGGAGATGGCTGCCCAAGGATATAAAGATCCAGAAATCAGAACGTTGAACGCGCATACCGAAGGAAACCACCGCAAGCTATAGTAGTCACCCCGGGGCAGACTGCCAGTGATATGAATCCCCATGTTATCGCAATTCTGCCTACGTACTGCGGGAAGAGCTATGAAGGCCCGTACGAATTCCTTCATGAGTTCTATAAGATTTGTAGGGCACAGAGAAGGCCAGCAGGTGCGACCGACGATGACTACAGATTCAAGGCTTTGCCGTTCGTGCTGAAAGGGGAGGCTAACACCTGGTTCATGCGACTGCCCCCAAATTCCATTGAGAGTTGGGCAGGTTTTAAGTCAGCCTTCTTATGGAAATTTTTTCCGTCATCGAAGACGAGCGCGTTGAAGAGAGAGATAACTAGTGAAGCAAGGGTATGATGAACCTTTGAGTGATTATTGGGCAAAGTATATGAGTCTTTTGGATGCATGTCCGAACCATCGTATGGCCGATATAGAAATACATCATACCTTTTATGAGGGGATGAACAAAGCAACGAAAGACTTGGCAAACTCTTCGTCAGGAGGAAGTTTCACGCAGTTAAGGGTCAGCGAAGCAAAAAGGGTCCTAGGTAAGTTATTGAGTGCAAAGAAGGAGTACGACAATTCAAGAGATGGTTATAGCAGAGAAAGGATTGCAAGCACCTTGTCCACTGACCAGAAGCATAAGATGAAGCAGAAGATGGACTTGAAATGGACGAATTGAAGAAGACGCTCCTGAGCGCGATCGAGAAGAACGCACCACTACCTTCCCCGACTGGAAGCTACAAGGGTGCAGAGTAGGGAAACCAAGGACCAAGCTATGATCAGCCCAATGACTTCGTGAATGTGGAGCAAGTTAATGCTGCAGGGTACTACAATTCTAGTGGGCATTGGATCCAGGGGAGACAACGAGACGCACCATGGAGGGATCATCCGAACTTTCGATGGGGAGATGGGAGCCAAAATCAAAACCAAGGTCAAGGTCAGAACCAATACAACCCCCACCCGAACCAAAATTTCAACCGTGGCCTAGAAAACCCCAACAACCAGTTCAACTGGTCAGGAAGGAACCAACAACCCCACAGTCAACAACCTCAAAACCAACACCCACAGAACCAGAACCCAAACCCTGTTTATGTACCGCCCCACCAGAGAAACTTCCAAAATTACCAGAGTCAACCTAACCAAGGACCACCACCTCAGCAGAACCAGAACTAGTTCTAAAACCAAAACCTAAACCAATATAACCATGATCAGTACAACCCTCCTGGCCAGTATAACCAATACCCACCTAACCAGAACCCACAAAACTTCCAAAATTTCCAGCCTAACCAAAGTTCCCAGTATAACCAGCACCAAGGACCAAGTCAGTTCCAATACCCTAACAGGTCGAGGAGGTCCATGGAGGACATGATGGGAGAATTGCTCGCGTCGCAGAATGCCCAGAAGGAGCATAAGGCGAACATAGATATGATGAATAGGCAGTTGGCCCAGCTGGCCAGTTCGATGGGTGAAATGAAAGGAAACTCAGGGAAACTCCCGTCTATAGTCCATGTGCCTGAGAAGTCAAACATAAGCAAGGTCACATTGCGGTCCGGTACCACCTATGAGGGGCCCAAACCGAAGAAGTCCAGTGGAGAATCAAGTGGAGCAACATTACTGAGAGACGTTGTCTCGGAAGAGGAGTTACGCAAACCTCTACCCCAAATGCAGGATCCATATTTCTTGGATGAGGAACCATCAAGGAACGGTGAAACCGGAGGCATGAAACCCAAGGTGGACTCGCCTAAGGAGAAGGGACCGACGAAGGAAGCTCCAGCCCAGAATGTACCTAAGGAAAACTCCGGAAGGGCAGTTGAAGAACTGGTTGAAGAGGAGAAAGGGAAGAAACAGTTCCCTTACCGTTTCGTGACTAAAAGAAAGAAGGAGAACCCAGTGGATTACATGTCGATTTTCGGGAAGCTGGATGTAACCATACCATTCCTCGAGGCCGTGAAGATACTCCCACTTGGGAAATTCATTAAAGAATTCATAGCCGGGAAAGCCCAGGAGGATGGAAAGATCATGGTGGAAGGGATAGCGTCAGCAAATGTACAGGAAAAGTTACCGCCCAAGAGAGCCGATCAAGGTATGTTCACTTTGCCCATAACTATAGGAGATGTGAAAGTCGAGCATGCAATGTGTGACCTGGGAGCTTCTATTAATGTTATGCCTTTGTAAATCTATAATCGGCTGAAGGGAGTAACGTTATCAAGTACTAGGGTGTTGATCCAACTGGCTGATAGATCATGCATAAGTCCTGAGGGTGTGTTAGAAAATGTGTTGGTGAGAGTACATGATTTTACTTACCCTGCTGACTTTTACGTGATCAAGATGGGTGAGTTTGAAGCTAGAGAGTCTAGTGGTATATTGTTAGGAAGGCCATTTCTTAGGACAACCAAGACGATTGTAGATATGGCTGAGGGAACAATTTGCATTGATTTTCACGGAGAGAAGTTTACATTTGATGTCAATGAGGCCATGAAAAAGCCTATCGATTCTGAAAATCTATGCTATGTGGATGTAATTGACCCCCTAGTCCAAGATTTTCTTGAGACTGAATTATTGCAGGAGAAACTCCAAGCTTTAGATGTGTATGGGCAGGCAGACGTAGAAACAACTGCATGGTGTGATCTGATCAGTAGCCAGGGGTTAACTGACGAGGAGATAGAGGGAGCTATTAAGGATTTCTGCCAGAAGTCGGAATTTATTGGAGACGCAGAGGCTAAGCTCTTAGTCAGTACAGATGAATTTTGAAGCTTCCTAGGAGTTTGTGTTGTTTGCGGTGTGTGAATATGAAAATGCGATGTGCTGGGTCGAGACACCAAGTCCTATGAATCCACTAGATCACTTGGTCTAGGAACTCAATACAACTCGGAATGCTATATCGTTGTGCACACAAACTCCCCCTCAAAGATCCCTCAACTCGAATACTATAGATTAGTATAGAGAAGTAGGGGTCGAATCCCACAGAGATAGACACGTAAGAAAGCAATTAGAGACTCTTGGCTAAAGCGGCTGCTGCCACGCAAAAGGGTTGAGGTATACTACTATTAGACCTAGGCAGGGAATGTAAATGCTAGATCTAGGAAACTGTGAACATTCTTATAACAGACGTCATGAAGACTTCGGTGTATTAGATTTACTTCCTAGACCATGTAAATGACTACCTAATTTAGCTAGACAGAAAATAACTAACCGTGGGAACCATGACCAGAAATAGCAAGTACGACAGAAAGCTGCAAATAACTAACCGAGAATTTAACTAACGACAACATGTATCTCTGCAAAGGAATTAAAAACGAAGATGAAAGAAACAGAGCACATACCTGGATTCAAACAGAATGTAAAGATCCGGTTGTCGGAAACTCACGACCAACCGGAAATAACACAGATCTAAATATACTAGACGAAGAGAAATAAAAACACGAAGACTAGGCATCAAAATAAACAACCAACTCTGCTCAGATCTCACGTCGAACGCTTAATCCACTCCGGATCCAAGCAATCCGAAACCTACAACAACTGGATTCAACCCCATAACTTCCGATCTAGCATATCTACTCCAATCAACTCCAAATTTAAACGATTCCAAAACCAAAAACCACAGAATCAAATTCAACCTCCGATTCGTTTACCAACGACTCCGATCACTCCGATCTATCCATTATAGACATGCCCACGGTTCACGAACCGGCGGTTCCGGTTCGGAACCGCCGGTTCCGGTTCGGCGGTTGGCGGAACCGGAACCGAACCGTGAGGCTATTTCACGGTTCCGGTTCCGGTTCCGGTTCCGGTTCGAAAACCGGCGGTTCCGGTTCCGGTTCGGAACCACCGGTTTTCCGACAGTTTTGGCGGTTCCGGTTTTCGAACCGACGGTTTCGCCGGTTCAATTATTATTATTTTTTTTTTAAATTTGAAATTTGGCTTTATACAATAAATCGGAACAAGGCAATGCATAATTCAAGCACAAATAAGACGAATATGGAGAAAATGAAATAAATTTTATTGATTTTGAGTTGTAACGGACAACGAGTCAATGATACATTACAATTTACAATACATAAGTATACAATACAACAACATACAACAATATAATATAATTTACAAGTGTCGTCGCCTCGTGGGACTCGGAAGGTAAATAAAAAAAACATGAAATGAGGGGAAAAAGGAAAAATTGAAAAGGGCTTGGGATCAACTTAAACTTTCAAAGTTAAACTTTTCAAATTTAAGTTGAGTTGCCTACGTATCCACAATTTTATTGAGGAATCAAAGCCCACGTAGTTCTCTTACCTTAGGATCAACCATTTTTTCTTGCAAAATGTTGCCCATTTTCTAAGCAAACACATATCAGCACGCCATATACACATTGCTGCATTGGAAGATCAAATGGTTGATTCCGAGAAGAATTGTACTTGAAGATCATTAAAATATATTCCCCATTTGATAAATATCTTATTGGTGAAAAAGTGGGTATCTTTGAGGCAGATGGTACTGGAACACAAATTTATATATGGAATCTGGATGATACTTCAAGATCATATATAAATTTGTGTTCCAGTACCATTTGCCCCAAAGATATCCACTTTTTCACCAATAAGATACTTATCAAATGGGGAATATATTTTAATGATCTTCAAGTACAACTTAGCCGCAACAACGATACATTATAATTACAGATAAAAAAACATGAAATGGGGGGGAAAAAAAATAATTGAAAAGGGCTTGAGCTCAACTTAAACTTTCGAAGTTAAACTTTTCAAATTTAAGTTGAGGTGCCTACGTATCCACAATTTTATTGAGGAATCAAAGCCCACGTAGTTCTCTTACCTTGCTTACCTTTTTGGTCGGCTGTGCTCGCCGTTCACCGCCCCCCGTCGACTCATTGCTAATGTTGAGTGCTCTCGCTTCTGACCTCGTCATCGCCATCGGAAGAAAATTCTTCACCATCACTCTCTACACGGAAGTCGAAATCCGGCTCTTGTGCTCTCATGTCCGCCTTTGCCCAATCGTCAAGTAACATAGTGGCTTCCATGTTCTTGGCGGAGAGATTGCTCCTTTTGTCGTCTAGGACACAACCGCCGACACTAAAAGCTTGTTCAACGGCGACGGTGGAAGCGGGAAAGGCGAATATCTCCTTAGCCATGATGGAGAGTATCGGAAACTCTTTGTCATGTGTTCCCCACCAATTAAGGACGTCAATTTGTTGAGTAGGAGGACCTGCATCTTGAAAAATAGAGCGCGATTCCAAATATATATCTAATTTACTAGTCGCTCTAGTCCTATTGGTTGTAGTACCGTATAGATCTTGCAATTGTGATACTACGTCAGGATCAATCATGATATTGGTAAAATCCCCTCCACCAAAATCAAATGTAGACGGACTAGGAGGAGCACGTACCTGGTGAGCGGTGTTATACCGCATTTCATATTCCGCGTAGAGAGAACAAAGTGCACTATCTAACCTTAGTTTGATTTCATCAACATCTGGAATACTTAGTTCGAAGCATTCTCCTCTTGTCAAGCCCATTTCGCGGAGTTGAGAAAAATCCAAAGCGTGCAAACAACCATAGTACATGTCTAAAAGTTTATAAACACCATGCAACTTCCACTTTGGATCCAAGCATTTTGCAATCAAAAACACATTTGGAATACGTGAAAAATATTTTAACCATTTTTCAACCATGTAAAACAAAATAGCCTTCAACTCAATGAATTGAGTATTTTTCACACAAGTTTTAAAACCAATTGCCACATACATGCAATGCTCCAAAACGCGCACAGAAGTAGGATAATAAACACCGGATAACTCAACAGTGGCATTTTTGAAAGCGCGGAATAATCGAAATAAATCCATGCTGTGGTCCCAACAAGTAGGTATCAAAATCAAATCAGAAGGAACATGAGGACAACTTCTAAAAAAATCACATAAATACTCAATGTGGTTCAAAGTCGACTCCAACATATCATATGTCGAGTTCCAACGAGTTGAAACATCCAAGCGAAAGTTGGTGTACCTGCATTGCTTACTATGACAATATCTCTTCCAAGCTCTACCAATAGGAGCTTTGTTATGAATCAACTTCACAGCAGTTCTAATAGGATCAACATACTTTTGCCACAAATCGATCGCATCTTGAACACACAAATTCAAAATATGGGCAATACATCGCACATGAAAATATTTGCCATCAATAACAGGAGAACATGCACTGATTAGTTCATCTATGCTAGCAGTGTTAGCGCTAGCATTGTCAAAACCAATTGAAAAAATTTTATTGATCAATTGAAATTCATTCAAAACTTGAATGATCAATTGAGCAATTGCTTGTGCAGTGTGTGGTGCGGGAAATTCCCGAAATGCAATCAAACGTTTGTTTAAAGTCCAACTGTGATCAACGAAATGCACAGTGATGCCCATATACGAATTTTTACAAAAACAATCAGTCCACACATCAGAACAAATAGAAACTTTATGCCCTAAGTTAATAATAAACGTACCTAATTGCGCCTTCTTTTCCATGCATTGTCGAACAACGGCCCGAGTCATTGAAGTTCGACTCAATTTTCTTGCAGCGGCATTATAAACTTGCCGCATACTCGACTCAAAAGCATCGTTATCAAAAGCATTGAATGGAAAATGTTTCATAACGGCAAATCTAGACATCACATTAAGAGCATTTTTATGATCATATTTCAAAAGAGTATTGCTACACGTACCTGATGTTTGGGATGAACCCGTCCCACTCCCGGTCCCGACTCCATGTTGAAAGTTGAGTTGAGTTTGGGTTGGAGCGATACCAAACTCGACCGGATGCGCTTTCTCCATGTGACGGGTAAATGTACCGTATCCTCCACCCCTTCGGAATGTGTATACGTTTTCGCAATAGTTGCAATACACATTATAAGTGTTAGGATCGTTACTATCTTGTACCTTCTTGAAATGTTTCACCATGATGTTTGAGGTTAAAGACCTTTCAGCTGGTCTAGGAGGTTGAGGAGGTTGTCCACGACCACGCCGACTCCTTGGTGGTGGTGGGGGTGGCATTTCTTGAACCTCTTCTACCTCCTCCCCCTCCTTCTCGTCGTCATCATCATCATCGTCTTCATCAACATTCACAGGGGTTGGACTTTGTTGGGAATAGGCACCACGACCGGGAGCACCACTACCGGTACCAACATAAGCATCGCCTTGGGATTGAGAGCGAGAGAGAGCAATAGCATGTGCCACATCTTGCTCTTCTCGAGCCTACAAAATAATATTTGTATTGTAAATACAAAATAAAATTATGAACAATAATGTAATGTAATTCAAAATTAATTAAATTAGTAGATAATAAATATTAACCTGCCACTCATCCATGTTCATTTGAAAATTTCATCAATAACGGATCTCCGAGATGGCCTCTTGGCCTTTCCCTTTCCCTTATCAACACGACCTTCTCGGGATGAAGACATATTGCTATGTAGAAAGGTAGAAATATGGAATAATATTTTTTTTTGTTTTAGCAATTGAGAAAGGAAGACAACTTATAGAACTACGGGAACAAGTATAAGTGTATAACAATGCGTAAAGCGTAATAAGAGTAGCACTTGCGTAAGTAAATGGAAGCACAATAGCACAAATGAGAAATTGGAGACAAAGAGAGAGAATTGAGAGATTGAAGAGAGAAACTCTTATTAACACAAGAGTGGGGTGAATGTAAATGAGGATAGAGGGGGGTATTTATAGATAAAAATGGGGGGGAAAATGGAAGAATTCGAATTTGAAATTTGAAATTTTTTTTTTTTGAAAAATCGGCAAAAGCGGCGGTTTTTGGCGGAAAACCACCGGAACCGCCGGTTTCCGGGACGAATCCGCCGGTTCGGTCAACGAAACCGTCTGCAAAAGCTGCGTCATGTCGCCTCGTTTCTCACGCCGCATCCGGAACTTCCTGAACCGGCGGTTAACAGCCGGTTTTCACGGTTAACCGCCGGTTAACTGGCGGTTCACGGCCCAAAAACCGCCTGAACCGGCCGGTTTTTCAGCTGAAAAGCTGCCGCCGGTCTGCCCCATCCACATGCCTTGAAAAACGCGCCCGAACCGGCGGTTCGGCCGGTTAACCGCCGGTTCCGAACCGTCCAGAACCGCCGGTTCGGTAACGGTTCCGGTTCGAAATATCTTGAACCGGAACCGGACCGCGACCCGAATTCCGACGGTTCCGGTTCGGGAAAAAGGCCACGGTTCCGGTTCGGAATCGGAACCGCCGGTTCCGGTTCGGCGGTTAACCGCCGGAACCGGAACCGGTGGGCATGTCTAATCCATTACTCTGCTCACATTCAACAAACAATTGCGAAACACATCCAAAACAAGTAAGCTAACTCAAATTCCAGAAAATCACAGCAGCAAACAGAATTCAACATCATCGACATAACAGAAATTAAAGCTTGTCCCCAACCACTTCACTCAAGCTTGTCCCCAAGCTATCCTAGTGAAGGAGGGAAATAGGGAAGTATAAACTCAATAGACAAACAACATGCTAAAAACAAAACAAACTTCTCACACTTAGACCGTACACCGAGCTAAGTGGGAGAAAGCACAACAACCAAAACCAAATATGTAAAAACAGCTCAACCCCTTCTCATACTTATACCAGAAATTGGGCTAAGTGTGGGAAGTTGCAACATATATGTACAGAACAAAGCATGCTGGCACAGATAATAAAAAACAGAAAGCAATAAATAAAAATAAAAGATGAAAGGTAAATGTTACTTGGTTTGGGGGAAATCAATTCGGGGTCTGGCCCCCTTGGGAGCCAGCCTTGGGTGGGGCAGACGTCTGGGTCACTTTAGCCTTCTTCTTTGCCGGCGAACCCGGCGTCTCTGTCATCCTTTCGCTCTGTCCTGGAACTGTCTTCCTTGAGGTCACGGGTTTGGTCGCGGAGGGAGTGGTCAAAGGCTTCGCCGCTTGGGGAGGCTTCTGGATGGACAAACTTCCCTGCCCTGGCGATGCAGAAATGCTGTCGGGGCCAGGAAGTGATTCTGGTGTCTCGGGAAACCTCGCTCTGAGCCATTTCGCAATTACCATCATCAGCGAGACACCTTCCGCCATCCTTTCAGTATGCCTGGTTGTCGTCCTCACCAGATCAGAAATACGCCCTGTGAGGGTCACGACTTCCTCCCTGATCTTCCTGACCTCTAATCTCGTCTCGTCGACCTCCGTTCTCACTCCGGCGACCTCTTTCCGTACTCTCTCAATCTCAACACTGTCCCTTTCTTTACCCCGTAGGGCCATGATTTCTTCTCTCACCATTTTTATTTCGGACCTCATCCATCCAACCTCTGTTCTCATTTCTTCCACTTCAATCCTGCTACCCGCTTCCACACTCGCTGCTTCCTGTTTCACCTGCACATCTGACCCGCCGACCTCGTAGAAGCACTTCTCCTTTCCAGACATGTATAACAGCCCCTTATTGAAGAAGTAGTCGACATTGAACACCTCCGGGGGCATGCACATTTCCCCCACCCGGCACGACTTTGCTATCTTCAATATCACATTGAGCTGCAGATATGCCCCTAAGAGGTGGCATGTGTACATATGTCTGGAGGGATTGGCGGCCATTTGGTGGCAAGCCTGGGCTAGCCAGTAGCCCAAGTGCACACGAATTCCCTTTGCCATGCACCAGGTGAAATACAGGTCAGGCGTGGTCAACGGAGCGCTCGCCATTCCCATCAAGTTGTAACTGATGAATGTTTGAGCAAACCGCAAGATCTGATTGCTAATATGGGAGGCCTTCGAAACGCTTGTCTTAAACTGACCCACATATGGGTGGGTTATGAATTCCCAGGCACTTTGTGGGCCAAAACCTGGAGTCAACTTCGGTGGTCCTACCACCCTATCATTCCATAGTCCTTCATCATCCTGGGTCCGTGACATCAACCCCATCTGGAGAGTCCACTCGCAGATACTCATTTCATGCTCTTCATTGAAGAGGCGGAAAGTGATAGCGTCAGCATCCAAATCATGCGTAGACTTCAGCCGAAAGGTTGAAAAGAACTCATGCACCGCTGCTGTCGGAACCTCGAAAGTGCTGTGTTTTAGTAACCAGTCGAACCCTATCACGTCGATATACTCCCGGAATTCGGCATCGGAAGCAATCTTCTTTAATTCTGCGGGATCATACCTTTTTCCAGATTTTGCAAGCTTACCCTGAGCACTCTTTTCCTTAAATGTTGCTGCCCGCCTAGGGTTAGAGAATTTCCTCATGGCGTTCAGCAGGTCGTTGGTCAACCAAACATCCTTAGGGACGAAATTAAGCTCCTCATCAGGTTCCTCTTCAGAATCACTAGACCCAGAGGGGCTATCGGACTCAGCAGCGTAAGGCACCTTTGCAGGTGGAGGAAGAGAAGTTTCAACAGCTTTCCCTTTTGCTCGCTTGGTCGAGGAAGTAACGGCGTGCTTCCCCTTTCTCTTTCTGTCCACCGCCTGGCGGCGCTCTTCTTCGTCACTCCCCTTCTCACTAGGTCGAGGGGAGTTGTCCTGTTCTTCGGAGGTGCTCCCTTGACCCAGCGCTTCCTTCGTTGTCTGTTGGACGGAATCGTCAATATCATCTAACACGCTCCGGCGGGCTTGCCTCCGGGCTTCCCTTGCATCTTCTATCTGTAAACCCGTCCCCTCTGGGACATCTGTCAAATCCACAATGAACTCTGCCCTTTCGTCAACAGAGTCCTATATAACTTCAGTAACGAGGGCTTCCCCCCCTTCAGCCATCAAAAGGGTCGACCCCATGATATAAACAGGGGACTGTACCCCAACCAATTCTTGCTCCTCGTGGGCCTCAGTACCCACCGATTTTTCAGGGGTCCCCCCCTCACTAACGATTTTCTCAGAAACTTGGGCCCCATCGCCCCCAAATACTTCTAGGGTTTCCCCTTCCACAACAGTCGTACCAACACCAGGGGTTTCACCCTCTCATAACTCCTCAGCAACAGGGGTTGTCCCCTCAGAAATACCAGCAATAACTTCAGAAATAACATCCTCAGCAACAGGGGTTTCCCCCGCAGACACGCCAACCGATATATCAGCCAAAGCAGAGGTTTCCCCCTCAACAACAGAGTCTAACCTTGGTACGCTTCCAGCCAAAAGGTCCAAACCCCCAGCCAGATCTGCCTCCTGTTGGGGTTTCTTGGCTTCTGAAACTGGTGGCGGTGGTGCAGTGGTGGTTGGGGTGGTAATTGCGGCCGGCGTGGCCGTTCCCATCATGGTTGTAAACATGGCGAACGCCTTCATAGCCTCTGCTGGTCCCCCTAGCTTTTGTAAAAGGTCGGCCATGAAAGCCGCCGCGTCAGATCCGGCGGTTATCGAGGTGCTTTCTGTGTTTTTCGTGTTATCCATGGTAGATTCTGCAAATTTTGACAAGAACTTCGGAAAAATTGCTCCGATTAGGGTTAGAGAAAAAATGGGATTTGAGAGAGAATTTTGGGAGAAAATGTAGAGAGAGAGAGTGTGTGTTATGAAAAATAAAAGCAAAAAACACGGTTATAGCCTGTGGTATGGGAGAGGACGGATTTTTGCAGGTGGTTGCAGACGTGACGTGTGCGACCTTACACCTCCCCATAAAGTTACTTTTTGAAATTCGAACCGGTGTCGACTCCCTTCAAAATATTACTCCTCAACTCCCTACCCCATGTGAATATCTCTGCAATGCCACACTAAAAAAACATCAAACTAAACTAAAATGAAATGCCAGACTCCCAGGTCAAGGATATGACAGTATAAAAATTCTCCTGAGGAGTCTGGTATTTCGAAAAGAAAATATTTTTGGAAGATTTATTTTTTCTGATTTGTTTGGGTTTTCTTGATTTAAGGAAAGCGATTAAATATTTACAATTTTTTTTTGTTTTCAAGTGTTCTCAAGATTCCCTGGGTCAAGGCATATATAAGGAAGTCTTAGTCCCCTGACCCAGGAATATTCTAAGAACACTTCCTTCCCAGACCAGTCAGGCGATATCAAGGGGTGGGCGTAGTGGCACTTCGTCCACTACACACATCTCCGAGTTATCCCTAAATATCTTCACCCTATGACCATTAACAAGAAACAGAGTAGAGTTTGAAGCACTTCCCTGGATCTCCACTGCTTCATTTGCACGCAGACTCACAACAGTGTATGGTCCAATCCATTTGGACTTAAGCTTACCAGGCATTAACTTGAGCCGGGATTGGAACAGGAGAACTTTCTGCCCAACTTGCAGTTCCTTGGTCCGAAGATTCTTATCATGCCAAAGCTTGGTCTTTTCCTTGTACCACATCGCTGATTCGTAAGACTCAAGCCTCAATTCTTCCAACTCCTGGAGCTGCAGTTTCCTCTCTCCCTCACAAGCTTTAGGATTCATATTAATCTCCTTGACCGCCCAGTACGACCTATGCTCAATTCCCACCGGCAAGTGACACATCTTGCCGAATACTAACCTGTAAGGAGACATTCCAATGGGCGTTTTATATGCTGTTCTGTATGCCCATAGTGCGTCATCAAGCCTCTTACTCCAGTCCTTTCTTGACGGATTAACCGTCTTCTCCAGTATCGCCTTTATCTCCATGTTGGAGATCTCTGCTTGCCCATTTGATTGAGGATGGTATGGTGTGGAAAGGCGGTGGTTAACTCCGTACTTTCTCATTAGAGCTTCAATAGTCTGGTTACGGAAATGCGTCCCATTGTCAGATATTATAGCTCTGGACACTCCGTACCTGTTAAAGATGTTAGCTCTAAGAAATTTCGCTACCTCTTTAGCTTCACAAGATGTGGTCGCCTTGGCCTCTATCCATTTCAAAACATAATCAACTGCCACAAGTATGTATACGTTCCCGTATGAAGATGGAAATGGACCCATGAAGTCGAAGATCTCACATACAATCACTGGGACTTGCGGCATCTCGTCCCTCCTGGAGATTCCCCCGGTCTGTTGACACCTCTCACAGTTCTGACAAAACTCGAAAACATCCTTATGCAATATAGGCCAGTAAAAACCACTATCTAACACCTTCCTTGCAGTCTTCCTAGGTCCAAAGTGACCTCCACAAGCTAGGGCATGGCAATGATTTAGCACATCCCTCTGTTAGGGATACACCTTCGGATTACTTGGTCAGCTCCCATTCTCCACAAATACGGGTCGTCCCAGAAATAATACTTGGCTTCACTTTTGAGCTTCATCCTCTGGGCCCGGGAAATTTCCTGCGAACTGGGTACCTCTCCAGTGACCAAGTAGTTTGCCAGGTCTGCGAACCACGGTTCATCGTTTAGATGACATTTTCCTTTCTCAGAATCTCCTGGACCTGTTAATGCCATGATCTTTTCCCAATTGATAGGTCTAGGAAATTCCCCTAAATAGTACAGATGTTCCTCGGGGAATGCATCTGGTATTGCTTCCTCGGTTTCCCCTTGAAAAATACGACTTAGTTGGTCAGCCACCTTGTTCTCAGTTCATTTCTTATCCTTAACCTCCCAATCAAATTCTTGTAAAAGTAACGCCCAACGGATTAATCTTGGTTTGGACTCCTTCTTCGCCAGCAAGTACTTAATAGCTGCGTGGTCTGTGAAAACGATTACCTTCGACCCCAGCGAGTACGGGCGAAACCTCTCAAATGAGTATACAACAACCAGCATCTCTTTTTCAGTGGTGTCGTAGTTCTTCTGGGCTTGATTGAGTGTTTTCGAAGCATAGAAAATCACGTAGCTTTTTCCATCAACTCGTTGACCTAACACCGCCCCTACTGCATAATCGTTGGCGTCGCACATGATTTCAAAGGGTAGATTCCAGTCAGGTGCTCTGATGATGGGAGCAGAAACCAATCTTTCCTTCAACAACTGAAAATCTTTTTTGCACTCCTCATTGAAATCAAACTCCACTTCGTTATGCAACAAGTGAGTGAGTGGTTGAGCAATCCTTGCGAAATCCTTTATAAACCTCCTATAAAATCCTGCGTGCCCTAGGAATCCTCTCACTTCTTTCTGATTCGTCGGGTAAGGTAATTTTGAGATAACATCAATTTTTGCTTGATCTACCTGTATGCCTCTTTCTGACACCACATGCCCTTGGAAAATTCCCTCAGGGACCATAAAGTGGCATTTCTCGAAATTCAACACCAGATGCAATCCTCCAGAAGATCCGAGAAGATACTCATCATACACCGCTGAAAAGTGTCCGGCGCATTGCACAGACCAAACGGCATCCTTCTGTAAGCATACGTTCCAAAGGAACACGTGAAAGTTGTCTTCTCCTGGTCCTCGGGATCCACATAGATTTGAAAATACCCACTATATCCATCCAGAAAACAGAAATATTGCTTGCCCGCCAGCCTCTCCAACATCTAGTCAATGAAAGGTAACGGGAAGTGATCCTTCTTAGTAGCCTCGTTCAGCTTTCGGTAGTCAATACACATCCTCCACCAAGTAACAAGTCGAGTGGGGACCAACTCTTTTTTATCATTCTTCACCACCTGTATTCCTGACTTTTTTGGTACCATATGTACTGGACTAACCCATTCACTGTCTGGTATGGAATATATGATTCCTAGGGATAGCAGCTTCAATACTTCCTTCAGCACTTCTTCCCTCATGTTCGGATTCAACTTGTGTTGCGGGTCCCTACAGGCTTTTGCTCATTCTTCTAGGCGAATGTGATGCATGCACATATCTGGACTGATTCCTACCAAGTCAGAGAGTGTCCACCCAACAGCCTTCTTGTTTCTCCGGATCACATTCAGCAATTTCTCTTCTTGTCCCTCGGTCAAGCTGCTGTTAATAATTAACGGGAAATTTTCATTCTCCTCTGGATACACATACTTGAGCCTAGGTGGAAGCGTTTTCAATTCTTTCTTGGGGACATCTTTTTCCTGTGGCAAGGGATTTTTCTCTGTCGACTCAGTTGCTATTCCCTTCTTAGACTCAGTAGAACTGTCCATGCTCACCACATAAAGTGTCTTCCTTGTTCGAGCTAGCTCCGAGTTCGTACAGAATTCCAGAATCACTTCAGCTAGCTCATCATCTGATAACTCACTCGTGTTCATTGCTTGACACCAACTACCTACTTCTCTATCAATGGCATGACTCATCTCAGAATTCTCGATCTGTTCCTGCATTAACTCTGTCTCAAGATACTCCTGGACCCAATGGGTTAATAACATCTATAGCATGCAAATTTTCAACGTCAAGAGGTTTTTTCATTGCCTCATCTATGCTGAATGTATATTTCTCCCCATTATAATCAAGGCAGATGGTACCATCAAAGACATCAATGATAATCTTAGCGGTACGCAGGAAGGGTCTCCCTAAAAGTACTCCGCCAGACTCTGCAGACTCATTATCACTCATTCTAATCACATGGAAATCAACTGGGTACAAGAAGTCATGTACCTTTACTATCACATTCTCAAGCACTCCTTCAGGACAAATGCATGACCTGTCTGCCAATTGGATCACAACTTTCGTGTCCACCATGCCTACCCCTACTAACTTCTTGTATATAGACAGTGGTAACACATTTATGGATGCACCTAAATCACACATAGCATGCTCGATTTTTACATCACCAATAGAGATGGGTAAAGTAAACATACCTGGATCATTGCATTTCGAAGGCATCCTCCGCTTTTGAATCACTGCAGAGACGTTCTCGCCTATCAAAATTTTCCCACTGGGTCTAGCCTTCCCAGCTATAAATTCTTTGATGAACTTGCTAAACACCGGCAATTTCAAGGCCTGTAAAAATGGTAGATTAATCTCCAATTTTCCGAAAATATCCATGAAGTCTACCTGCTCTTCCTTTTTCTTCTTGGCTTCCCCCCGGCTTGGGAAAGGCTTCAGTCGCTTCCCTGCCCCTGTAGAGCTTTCAGCTGAGAAGTCTCCAGTTTCCTCCCTTACTACCTCACTTCCCAATTCCGGCTCTGGATCGAGGAAGAATGGTTCGGTCGACCTAGGCAAGGGTTTCTCCAAATCTCCTGTCTTAAGGTCATCCTTAACCAAGGAACTCTCTCCCTCCAAGTTCCTAGACCTAGGAATTGTATCCTCTTCCTTGCCTTCCTTGGGGCTTGTCGCTTCTTTCGTTCTTACCACTGGCCCATCATATCCCTTCCCGGATCTTAAGGTGATCTGACTTATATTCGCTCTATCCGGTGGCCTTACTAAGGCGGGAATCATTCCTTCATTTCCTCTCATATCACTCAAAGAGGTGGCTATCTGGGATAATTGCTTTGCCAGCATATCCATTGCTTCCTTTTGCTCTTGCTGAGCGTCTTGAACCTTGTGCATTACGTCATTGTTCGATTGCAGGTTGTTTTGCATATGTTGCTGAGAACTGACGAGGTCGTGCACCATATCATCGATACTCTTTGGTGGCTTTGGTGGCTGACTGGGCCCTGGCCCTATACTCAGTGTCGGTCCACTTACTTGATTTTGACGAGCATTTCCTTGACCTCCTGAAGAGTTGTTGTATTGATTTCCTGGACCCTGGTAATTGTTCTGAAAATTCCTTTGGTGCGGTGGTACATAAGAGTTCCCTTGATTGTTCTGATTTCTGTTTTCCCAGCTCGAATGGTCTCCTTGGTTCCGATTGATCCAGTTGCCCTGCCCCTCTTGGTTTCTTCCTGACCAGTTACTTTGTCTCTCAGGCTGAGGTGCAAACTGCTGATTCTATTGTGGTGCTGGCTGATTCTGTTCGTTGTCAGTCCATCTGAAATTCGGATGGTTCCTCCAGGGTGCATCTCTCTGTCTCCCAGGATTCGTCTTGTTGGATGGGAAGAAATAATCTAAGAATTCCAACTTGAAGTCCCTCCATGTGCGGATAGAATCCGGGGGCAACCTCAATAACCACGTATTAGCTTCCCCCTTCAAGGTAAACGGAATTGCTCGCAGGCGATAATCCTCCTCTGTTGCATCATTCGGCCTCTTCTGAATACCACACAACTTACTGAATTCATTTAAGAACTCATATGAGCACTCACTTCTACGCCCAGAGAACGTTGGCAAGATGCCGAGTACGTTTGTCTTGATCTCAATAGTCCTCTGGCGTTAATTCATCACTATCGCTTGAGCTGGTTCTCCATCTAAATGGGCAGTAAGCGAACCGATCTCTGGATCTGGATCTACCACTTGCGCCATGACTACTTGCTCTGTTTCCCCTGTTTCTGACTCTGGATCCGACTCTGGTGGTGACTCTGGATCTTCACGTCCTGACGATGTCCAAGATTCGTCGCTAGTAAATCCACTCGGGAACGGGTCCCCCGTGGTGAACCCTGATCTGGTGGTTACTGTGGAAACTGTGTCCTTGACCCGCCAAATTAATTGACCGTGCTCCCGCCCAGACGAGTTACTCCAGTGGGTAGACCATGAGCCTCTGCTCATAAACTGAAAATGAAAGAAAATTAAATCAAACTATGTACGTAAAAAATCTCTAAAAACAATCACAAAATACGCCATCCATCCCAGGCAACGGCGCCATTTGAAGCTTCAATGGAGTTTGTGTTGTTTGCGGTGTGTGAATATGAAAATGCGATATGCTGGGTCGAGACACCAAGTCCTATGAATCTACTAGATCACTTGGTCTAGGAACTCAATACAACTCGGAATGCTCTATCGTTGTGCACACAAACTCCCCCTCAAAGATCCCTCAACCCGAATACTATAGATTAGTATAGAGAAGCGGGGGTCGAATCCCACAGAGATGGACACGTAAGAAAGCAATTAGAGACTCTTGGCTAAAGCGGCTGCTGCCACGCAAAAGGGTTGAGGTATACTACTATTAGACCTAGGCAGGGAATGTAAATGCTAGATCTAGGAAACTGTGAACATTCTTATAACAGACGTCATGAAGACTTCGGTGTATTAGATTTACTTCCTAGACCATGTAAATGACTACCTAATTTAGCTAGACAGAAAATAACTAACCGTGGGGACCATGACCAGAAATAGCAAGTACAACAGAAAGCTGCAAATAACTAACCGAGAATTTAACTAACGACAACATGTATCTCTGCAAAAGAATTAAACACGAAGATGAAAGAAACAGAGCACATACCTGGATTCAAACAGAATGTAAAGATCCGGTCGTTGAAAACTCACGACCAACCGGAAATAACACAGATCTAAATATACTAGACGAAGTGAAATAAAAACACGAAGACTAGACATTAAAATAAACAACCAACTCTGCTCTGATCTCACGTCGAACGCTTAATCCACTCCGGATCCAAGCAATCCGAAACCTACAACAACTGGATTCAACCCCATAACTTCCGATCTAGCATATCTACTCCAATCAACTCCAAATTTAAATGATTCCAAAACCAAAAACCACAGAATCAAATTCAACCTCCGATTCGTTTACCAACGACTCTGATCACTCCGATCTATCCATTACTCTGCTCAGATTCAACAAACAATTGCGAAACGCATCCAAAACAAGTAAGCTAACTCAAATTCCAAAAAATCACAGCAGCAAACAGAATTCAACATCATCGACATAACATAAATTAAAGCTTTCATAGAACACGGATTAGATGATAAAAACAGAGTGCCGAGCTTCGAACAGCGAAGCTCGGTGAAATCCATAAAATGCGAGAAATTAAACGAGAACTTGTTTCTTCGCTCTCACTCGGACGGTGTTACAACCCAATCGAAAATGTAAGAAAGCTAGATGTGAACCCAAGTGCGTCACCCCCTGAATTCCCCTCTAATAACCCAAGTGTGTAGAAAAGTGAACTGGCTGCCGACTGTAGTGAGGTCTCCACCGAGAAGATCCATCCAGTATGCATGCATCCTCCCTTTTATAGATACGAACATAACTGTTAGTGTTTGAGCTCATCAAGATCGGATTGAGCTGGTGGAAGAATCAAGTCAGGAAATAGCCGTTGGGAACCAAAACAGGAACTAGCCGTTGGAAACGGTTATAACCGTGTTCGGCAAAAGGAGCTGTTCGGCCAAAGGAAGCTGTTCAGCAATTGGAAGCTGTTCAGCAATTGGAAGCTGTTCGGCAATTGGAAGCTGTTCGGCAAAAGGAAGCTGTTCGGCAAAAGGAAGCTGTTCGGCAAAGGAAGCTGTTCGGCGGTTTTCTTGATCGATACTTCTTAAGGGAGTTGCGATTCATTCCGGAACTAACAACAACAGAAATCAAAAGTGATAGAGAGAGAATTCAAGAGAGGAAGTGTTATCTTTCAGCTGTGCGTTTTTAGCTCTCGAAGCAAGAAGTTTTCGGGCGAGTTGAGGGTTTTCCATCTTGTAAATTCTTGAGAGTTTTGAGTGCTCTTATGTTTGTAATTTCTCGAGTGATCAATAAAGAAACACACCAGATTCTGCCCGTGGATGTAGGCTTACGCCGAACCACGTAATTCGCTTGTGTTCTTCCTTGCATGTTGTCATTTCATTAATTTGCATTTCGATCATCACAACCGTAGGTTCGTTCTTCACAACGTGGCGCCGTCTGTGGGAAATTCGTCCACTGAATTGATCGAGAAAGCATAAAGTTTTGGGAGTTCTTTCTTTGTTTTTTCCTCAAGAAGGCGCTCAACCTGTTTGAATAATGGCTGCAGCAAGGTTTGATGTTGAAAAGTTCACAGGCCGAAATGATTTTGGCCTATGGAGGCTGAAGATGAAAGCAATCTTGATGCAACAGGGTTTATGGGAAACCCTAAATGGTGGAGGCAGTAATGAGGAGGAGAAGCCCGAGCCTGATGAAAAGGAGAAGGCAAAGGCTCAAGACAGAGAGTACAAGGCATATAGTACCTTGATACTCAACCTCAATGACAGAGTCCTCAGAGAAGTTTCAAAGGAGGAGACAGCGGCTGGAGTTTGGTCCAAGTTGGAGTCATTATACATGGCCAAATCCTTGGCAAATCGGCTGCACCTGAAGCAGAAACTTCTCACTTTCAAGATTGCTGATGGAAAAGGTGTGTTGGAACAGCTCGAAGAATTTGGGAAATGCATCGATGATCTTGAGAACATTGATGAAGAGATTAAAGATGAGGACAAGGCTCTGATGTTGTTGAATTCCTTGCCACCAAGTTATGAGCATTTCAAGGATGCTATACTTCTTGGTAGAGAGTCCAAGATTGGATATGAAGAGGTGTACTCTGCTCTAAAGCTCAAGGAAATCCAGAAATCTAATCCAAAGTCCATTGAAATGGTGTCTGAGAGTCTGAGTGTTGCTGATCACAAGAAGAATGTGAAAAGAAAGTCACAGAAGAAGCCATGGAAAAACAAGACAGCTGACTGGAAAGAGACCAGATCATGCCATCACTGCAAGAAACCAGGCCACATAAAGAAGAATTGTTGGGTTTGGAAGAAGAAGCAGGCCGAGGAAGAGAATGGCAAGAACAATGCTGATATTGCAGAAGAGTTGGTGGTCCCGGAGGCTCTGTGTGTGACTGAGGACATGGAAGAACTTCCATGGATCATGGATTCTGGATGTAGCTTCCACATGTGTCCAACTAGAAGTCATTTTGAGGAAATCAAGAATGCAGCTGGATCAGTTTTGTTAGGAAATGACCAGATATGCAGAATCAGAGGAGTTGGGTCCATCAGGCTTAGACTTCATGATGGCTCCATCAGGTTACTCACTGGTGTGAGGTTTATTCCAGAGATTAAGAGGAATTTGATCTCTATTGGAGTGTTGGATGCAGCAGGATATAATTGCATATTATCTGATGGGATTATGAACATCGTCAAGAATGGTGATGTTGTTATGATGGCTGAGAGAAAGAGAAGCCTATACTATCTAAAGGCAAGTGTGGTTACTGGATCTGTGAATCTGGTGCAGGTATTAGACTTAAGAATGTGGCATCTCAGACTCGGACACTTGGGAGAAACTGGAATTAAAGAATTGGCCAAGAAGGAGCTGATTAAGCTGGAAAATCCCAATGAGCAGTTGGGTTTGTGTGAGCAATGTGTGCTCGGAAAGAGTAAGAAACTGCCCTATGGAAGAGGAATTCACAGCTCAAAGTCACCACTAGACTATGCCCACAGTGACTTGTGGGGCCCAGCTACACCAGCTTCATTGGGTGGAGGTAGATACTTTCTATCCATTATTGATGATTTTTCTAGAAAATTATGGGTGTTTATCTTGAAGGAAAAGTCAGAGACATTCATGAAATTCAAGGAGTGGTGTAAGGAAGTGGAGGTGGAGAAAGGGTGTTCTTTGAAGTGTTTAAGAACTGATAATGGGCTGGAATTTCTGAGTGGGGAGTTTGATTCTTTCTGCAAGCAGAAAGGTATGAAGAGGCATAGGACATCTCCATCTAATCCCCAACAGAATGGAGTTGCTGAGCGCATGAATAGAACCATCCTAGAGCGAGTTAGATGTATGCTCTTTGGCTCTGGAATGGCTAAGAGATTCTGGGGTGAGGCTGTGAGTATGGCAGCAGTTCTCATCAATAGAAGTCCTTCTTCAGCTATAGCTTTTGACACTCCTGATCAGAGATGGTATGGAAGGGCCATGGATTATTCGAATATGAAGATTTTTGGTTGTATGGCTTATGCACACATCAGGCAAAGTAAGTTGGAGCCAAGGGCCTTGAGATGTGTGATGATTGGATACCAAAAGGGAGTGAAGGGCTACAGACTGTGGTGCATAGAGCCAGGAAATCAGAAAGTTATTATCTCTAGAGATGTGCAATTTGAAGAAAGTAGGATGCCATTTCTGGAAAAGGCTCAAGAGAGCCAGAGGCCATCTCATTCTGAGAAAGAACCAGAGCCTGAGAGGATGGTGGAGATGGGTGTTCCAGAACCTGAGGAGGCTGAGGAATCAGTTCAGGTGGAGGTTTCTGGAGCAGATAGAATTGCTGAGCCTGAACAGCAGATGGGAAATCATAGTGAACAAGAAGAAGCAGATGCTGATGTCTTGAACCCTGAAGAAGAGCAGCAGGATTTGGGTGACTATGTTCTAGCCAGAGATAGGGTCAGAAGAATCCCTAAACCATCTACAAGATACAGTGAAGAAGAATACTTGCTATATGCACTATGTGTTGCAGAAAACATAGAGTATGCAGAGCCTTCAAGCTTCAAGGAAGCTATGAGTTCTAAGGAGAGCAAGCAGTGGATGGAGGCTATGATAGATGAAATACAGTCCCTGATCAAGAACAAGACATGGGTGCTTGTGAAGAGACCTTCCACACAAAAACCAGTGAGTTGTAAGTGGATATACAAGAAAAAGTTGGAGGTTGGGAACAAGATTAGGTTCAAGGCTAGGCTTGTAGCTCGGGGGTTCACACAAGAGGAGGGAATAGACTATAATGAAGTATTTTCTCCAGTGGTAAAGCATGCCTCAATCAGAATTTTGCTAGCTATAGTTGCTCAAAGAAGTTGGTTTTTGGACCAACTTGATGTGAAGACAGCCTTTCTTCATGGAGAGCTTGAGGAAACTATATACATGAATCAGCCAGAGGGATTTGTGATACATGGGAGTGAAGATAAGGTTTGTCTACTAAAGAAAAGTCTATACGGTTTGAAGCAAGCAAGTAGACAATGGCATATCAAGTTTGATGAACATATGCAGAGTATGGGATTTATAAATTCCAGATATGATAGTTGTGTCTACTTCAAATCAAAGTCTGAGGGACCTGCTGTGTATTTGCTATTATATGTAGACGACATCTTGCTTGCTGGACCAGATAGACAGGAGCTAGATAGGGTGAAAGCCTTATTGAAAAAGGGATTTGAAATCAAGGATCTGGGGAGTGCTAGCAAGATTTTGGGAATGGATATATTCAGAAATGCAGATAAGAGGGTGTTGTGGTTGTCCCAAGAAGGCTACATTCAGAAAGTACTGCGCAAATATCAGATTGACAAGAGTAGAACAACCTCAGTTCCACTATCACAACAGACTAAGCTGTCCAAATCACAATGTCCCAGAAATCAGCAAGAAGAAAGAGAGATGAGCCAGATACCTTATTCCAACATAGTTGGGAGTGTGATGTATATGATGATATGCACAAGGCCTGATATTTCTCATGCGGTAAGCGTGGTGAGCAGATACATGTCCTGTCCGGGAAGAGAGCACTGGTTGGCTTTGAAAGGGATTCTCAAGTATCTCAAAGGAAGTAGTGATCTGGGAATAATGTTCAAATCAGAGAATGAAGGAGATAAGGATAGCATTATTGGGTTTTGCGATTCAGATTATGCAGCTAACCTTGATAATAGGCGCTCACAATCTGGGTACATATTTACCTTGTTCGGCTCCGCGGTGAGCTGGAAGTCTAATCTCCAATCCGTGGTGGCTCTATCGACGACGGAGGCAGAGTATATAGCTCTTGCTGAGGCAGTAAAGGAAAGCTTCTGGCTTAGGGGTATAGTTGGTGATTTTGGGGTGAAGCAAGAGAATGTTGTGATCAAGTGCGACAGCAATAGCGCGATTTGTCTCTCGAAACATCAGACATATCATGAACGCAGCAAACATATAGACGTGAGGCTGCATTTCATTCGAGATGAGGTTGAGAAGGGTGCGGTGAAGATTGAGAAGGTCAGCACCGAGCACAATGCGGCTGATGCACTTACTAAAGCCCTACCAAGATCCAAGTTCCGACATTGCTTGGATTTGGTTGGGGTGGTCCGAAATTTGTAAGTATGGGAAGGAAGGTGGAACTGGTGGTGATGGATCTTAGATTGCTCAAAGGTGGAGGATTTGTTAGTGTTTGAGCTCATCAAGATCGGATTGAGCTGGTGGAAGAATCAAGTCAGGAAATAGCCGTTGGGAACCAAAACAGGAACTAGCCGTTGGAAACGGTTATAACCGTGTTCGGCAAAAGGAGCTGTTCGGCCAAAGGAAGCTGTTCAGCAATTGGAAGCTGTTCAGCAATTGGAAGCTGTTCGGCAATTGGAAGCTGTTCGGCAAAAGGAAGCTGTTCGGCAAAAGGAAGCTGTTCGGCAAAGGAAGCTGTTCGGCGGTTTTCTTGATCGATACTTCTTAAGGGAGTTGCGATTCATTCCGGAACTAACAACAACAGAAATCAAAAGTGATAGAGAGAGAATTCAAGAGAGGAAGTGTTATCTTTCAGCTGTGCGTTTTTAGCTCTCGAAGCAAGAAGTTTTCGGGCGAGTTGAGGGTTTTCCATCTTGTAAATTCTTGAGAGTTTTGAGTGCTCTTATGTTTGTAATTTCTCGAGTGATCAATAAAGAAACACACCAGATTCTGCCCGTGGATGTAGGCTTACGCCGAACCACGTAATTCGCTTGTGTTCTTCCTTGCATGTTGTCATTTCATTAATTTGCATTTCGATCATCACAACCGTAGGTTCGTTCTTCACAATAACCTTCTAGAACCTTTGTAGAAATCTCTATTCTACCCTTCAGTTCTGAGGTTTGCTCCGTCTTGCAATTTCCTTCACAATGTTCACTTATCCACCAGTTTCCTCGGGCGTGTGATTACCGCCTTCTCTTCGTGGACCTGGCGAATTCCTTCTACACACTTGGCTTAAAACAAGTGTTAGACCCTGTAAATTCTCGAATTTTTCCCCTAGACCTATGCATGAAATTAGCCTTATCAAATTTTTGGATGAAGAATCAGAAAAAGACGGAGATGCTGCAAGGAACCTTCTACCAGAGGACACGCTTTCCCCACAAGTATAATTGAAAAAGCTACCAGCTACACTGAAGTATGGGTTCTTAGGGAAGGAAAACTCGTATCCAGTGATTATCAGCAGCAGCCTGACGAAGGAACAAGAAGCAAGGCTACTGACCGTTCTAGGTAGGAACAAAAAAGCAATTGGATGGAGCCTTACAGATTTGGTGGGAATAAGCCCCGACGTCTGCATGCATCATATCAGGCTAGAAGAGGGGGCGAAGGCACATCGAGACTCGCAGAGGAAGGTGAATCCCAACATGCGGGAGGAAATACTGAAGGAAATCTTAAAGTTGTTGTCGTTAGGGATTATCTACTCGGAGCCCGATAGCGAGTGGGTCAGCCCTGCACACATGGTTCCCAAGAAGTCCGGGATTCAGGTGGTTCAAAATGAGAGGAATGAGCTGATACCGACAAGGTTAGTCACTGGCTGGCGCATGTGCATAGATTACCGCAAGCTGAACGCCGCGACCAGGAAAAACCACTTCCCCCTACCGTTCATCGATCAGATGTTAGAGCGACTGGCTGGGAAGAAGTACTTTTGTTTTTTGGATGGGTACAGCGGGTATTTTCAGATTTACGTGAACCCTGAAGACCAGGATAAAACTACCTTCACCTGCCCGTTTGGAACCTATGTGTACAGACGCATGCTGTTCGGTCTTTGCAAAGCTCCGGGAACGTTCCAACGATGTATGATGAACATATTTTCCGATCTAATTGAGGAGTGTATAGAGATATTCATGGATGACTTCACAGTCTACGGGGACTCTTTCGACTCATGCCTTCATCATTTGGATATAGTCTTGGAGAGGTGTCAAACGAAGAGCCTAGTCTTGAATTTTGAGACGTGTCATTTTATGGTCACGGAAGGTATCGTCCTAGGGCACGTGGTGTCAGAAAGAGGTATCCAGGTGGATCAAGCCAAGGTGGACGTTATTTCCAAACTACCTTTTCCTACTGACCAGAAGGAAATAAGGGGTTTTCTGGGGCACGCGGAATTTTATCGCCGATTCATTAAAGACTTCGCCAAAATTGCCCAACCCCTTACCAGACTTCTCCAAAACGAGGTAGAATTCAATTTCGATGATCAATGCAAGGCTGCTTTTAACTTGCTCAAGGAGAAGCTGATATCTGCACCGATTATTCGAGCTCCTGACTGGGAACACCCTTTCGAAATCATGTGTGATGCCAGCGACTATGCAGTAGGAGCTGTGCTGGGTAAGAAGATCGAAGGAAAAAGGTATGTGATCTTCTGAGAAAGAGATGCTAGCCGTGGTGTATTCATTCGAGAAGTTTCGGCAGTACTTGTTGGGATCTAAGGTCGTCGTGTATACTGACCATGCAACCATTAAGTACCTGATTGCCAAGAAGAAATCTAAACCGCACCTGATCCGATGGGTGCTCCTGTTGCAAGAGTTCTATTGGGAGGTGGAAGATAAGAAAGAGGTCGAGAATATAGTAGCTGATCATTTGAGTAGGATAGTGCAAGGAGGGAGCAGCGAAGAGATACACGACCAATTTCCAGAGGAACACTTGTGTGAGGTAATTTTTGCCGTCAGGAAGATTGATTGGGAGGAAGTAATAAGGCTTACTGGCCAGGATGATACAGTGAAAGGAAAATAGAAAGTAGGGCAGAAGCCATGGTATGCGGACCTAGCCAACTACCTAGTTTCAGGGGAGCTTCCAAAAGTTCCGAGCATCACCAAGGCTCAAAGAATGAAGATCAAGAGTGAAGCGAAATACTACTTTTGGGACGACCCATACCTCTGGAGGGTAGGGGCCGATCAAGTGATAAGAAGATGCGTTCCTGACTGGGAGCAGAGGGACGTATTGACGCATTGCCACTCTTTGGCATGCGGAGGACATTTCGGTCCCAAGAAGACGGCGAGAAAGATTCTGGACAGCGGATTTTATTGGCCAACCCTAAACAAAGATGCCTACGAGTTTTGTAGAAGTTGTGAGCGTTGTCAACTGACCGGTGGAATATTAACGCGAGATGAAATGCCGCAGGTCCCGATCATTGTTTGTGAGTTGTTCGACATATGGGGGATGGATTTCATGGGGCCTTTTCCCTCGTCGTATGGGAATTTGTACATCTTAGTTGCCGTTGACTACGTCTCCAAATGGGTAGAAACCAAGGCCACGAGCACGTGTGAAGCAAGGGAGGTTGCCAAGTTCCTCAAGAGTAATATTTTCAGTCGGTTCGGAGTGCCAAGGGCCATCACATCCGACTAGGGAACTCATTTCTGCAACCGCACGATTGAAGCCTTGATGAAGAGGTACGGTGTTCATCACAGACTATCCAGCCCCTATCACCCGCAAGCGAACGGGCAAGCGGATATCTCTAACCGAGAGATAAAGAAGATTCTGGAGAAGACCGTAAATCCTTCCAGGAAGGACTGGAGTATGAGGTTAGAGGATGCTCTATGGGCATATCGCACAGCCTACAAGACCCCCATAGGAATGTCCCCGTACCGGATCGTTTTTGGAAAGATGTGCCACTTACCCGTTGGAATTGAGCATCGAGCATACTGGGCAGTACAGCAAGTAAATGTGGATGCTATAGCCTGTGAAGAGGAAAGGAAGCTGCAATTGCAAGAGTTAGAGGAACTCAGATTGGAGTCGTTTGATTCAGCCATGTGGTACAAAGAGCGAACCAAATTGTGGCACGACAGGAATCTGAGGACCAAGGATCTTCATGTTGGGCAGAAAGTACTACTCTTCCAGTCGAGGTTGAAGCTCATTCCTGGGAAGCTCAAGTCGAAGTGGACAGGGCCTTATGTCATCACCGCACTCTGTTCTAATGGTGCAGTGGAGATTTCAGGGAGTCTTCCTAACTCTGAACC
This sequence comes from Salvia splendens, assembly GCF_004379255.2. Classification (NCBI taxonomy): domain Eukaryota; kingdom Viridiplantae; phylum Streptophyta; class Magnoliopsida; order Lamiales; family Lamiaceae; genus Salvia; species Salvia splendens. Next base: position 14,929,341 of record NC_056044.1, on the reverse strand, counting down.
TTTTATTGTGAACGGACATAGGTTAAGGTATTTAGGGACAATAGTGATGTGGCTGTGGTGGATGAGATTCCAGTGCAACCACATACTTAGGTATCTTACTGACCGGTAGGATATGAATTTGGGGTTCCACTGGGCCAGTTCCTTTTAGCAGAATTTACATACGCTGGCCAAGTAGAATTCCAAATTTCCTAAGGAAGATGTAAATATTGTAAATATGTGGTAGTTAATTAATTTAAACCTTTGCATGTTAATTTTTAGAAAACCCAAAAGTATTTTCGGACCTCAAATATTAATTGGGAGTACGTACTGATCATCAGAATACCCATTTGGTGAAACTCCTAATTTTATTTAAGTGTCTATTTCATTTTGTTTCTACTCTAGAAAAATATAGGGGGAAATCATTAAAGGGCCGAATTTGAATTGAGGCAGTTTTGCAGCTTTGCAGGCGGCATCGACTGAAAAGTAGCGCGTGGTGCAGTGAGAGGATGGGCGACGTCCAATCAGGAGACAGCCAGCTGAACCGTCCCTCGCACGAACCAAAGCGACCTGGAAACCGCCTGTAGCCGGTTACAAACCCACAACTGCCTATTTCCAACCCCATAACCACTCCGTCTCCCCCATTTCAACTCAAAACCCTCATTTCAAACTTCTCTCTCTGATAAAAATTCCACCGTCACTCCACAAACAAAAAAACCACCACCCACAATACGCCCAGAAAATACCCGATCTACCCCATGGGAAGGAAAGCATGGGCGACGAAAATCAAACCCACTTCCACTTGCAGGGAAGAACCCTCAATCCTTAGGGAAGAAATTCCGTTGGTGCAGTTACCGACGGAAGAGTGGCCTCCGAGCCCACAACCACAACCACAACCACATCCGGGTACACAAGATCATGAGCAGAGACAAGAAAGGCTAGAGAAGGCAGTGGAGGAGTTGGCAGAAGAAAATCGACAAGCAAAGACAGAATTGGCTCGCATGACTACCGTTATGGAATGTATCTTGAAGGAGTTAGCAGGAGGAAGGTTAGTAAGAGAAGCTGGACCAAGTGACCTTGGAGGCCAGAAGGAAGTGACCATGGAGGCCGAGACAGAGGAAGCAGCACAGGAGGAAAATAGTAACAGGAAGCAAGAGGAGTCCGAGGGAGAACCATCTGGAACCGAGGGAGACCATCTGGAGGAACCACCCGCACCGATCCCTGCACCGAGGAGGAGCAGGAGACACGCATGACCTCACCCCCATGACAAGTTAGTTTTTTTTTTCAGTTTTAGTTTTTTGTAATTTATTTGTGTTATTTTTATATATAGGTAACATGTTTTGTGATATATGTGTGCAAACCTGTTCTAACACTTAGCCTATACAATAGTCTAAGTGTGAGAAGTAAAGGGTTTGTTATTTTTGTTGACGCATGTATTTGTGTTTTCTGTTTTCTGTATTTTCGTATGCATGTGAACTCACACTTAGCCTATATAATAGTCTAAGTGTGAGGAGTTTGGTTGTATATATGAGTTTGTGTCTGTTGGTTTTTGTTTAGATTTTAAACTCTCACACTTAGCCTATTATATAGTCTAAGTGTGAGATGTTTTTAGAACTAGTATGTTTTGTTGTGTTTTGGTATTTCTGTGTCTCAGTCATACTGGCCATTACTCCTTTTCCACTTCACAGCCTCATCTGGGGCAGACACGTGTGAAGTGGGAGGGGGGAATGCACTGGCCAGTATGACATGTGTATATATGTGTTATCTGTGTTTAGCGTTTGTTTAGTGTCGAGGTCTAGTTTCTTTTATTGATTGGTCTTAAAACTCAACTGTCTCGAGCTGACGGTGAGGGGAATTGAGGGAGATAAGACATGCTAGAAAATGGAAACCACCCCCCTTAGTACCTCCTAGTCAGTATAGATGATGCGAGTATGAGAGAAAAGCCCATCCTTAGAGCCAAAACACAAAAGCCCTCTTTAAATGTGAGTTAAAAGCCTAAAGTGGAACCACTTTCCACTAATTCAGAAAAGAAAAGAGTAGCTGCCACAAGGTGCTTAGGGTAAGGTGACCCCGTGTAGCAAACACTGAAGGCAGTAGGAAACCCCTCTTCCTGCAAAAAAAAAAAAAAACCACCCTTAGAACCCCACTTTCTAACCGTACATACCCAGATATAACCCCTAGCCACTGGGACTGTGTGTGTGCAAGGCATAAGGCAAGAAGGCAACTGGCCAGAAGAACATACAAGAAACCAACTAGAGCAGATATGGAAAGGAGAGCAGAAAATCGACCAGGAAATCATTCTGGGTCCAAAAAAATAAGAAGGAATAAGGGTGGCGAAGCCACAGAAAGGAAGAAGAAAAAGGTGAAGGAAATGGTCGAAAACACTTTACCACAAAAAAATGAGAAGGAATAAGGGTGACAAAGCCACAAGACGCTACTGACCAGTTGGGGATCAACATCAGAAAAGGTCCAGCCGAAGAGAAGCAATAGCCAAGAGCCTGAATGCACACAGTTCCGCCACATCGAAATAAGATAGAGACTTTTGAACCTTAGAGCCTTAGGAACAACCGCCCAAACACTACAAGCCAATAGCCCCGTTACAAACCTTTAAGCCCTTCAGAAGTTGCACGTGGAAACTGAGTCCGAAGCATCCGTGGTTCAGCGCTATGAGAGAATACAGTCCTAACATCCCCGGTGAGGAATGAGTGACTGAGAGAATCTGGTGTTGGCCGCGAGTGTGGGTGATCTTGACAAGCTGATGTACTGACTGGGAAGGAAAAGGGGGGTGGCGGAAATTCAAGGCTGTCAAAGGCCGGATTGCACCTGATCCCGAGGTAAGGGATGGTTGAAAATATAGCCCGGTTAATATGTTTATGTGTTTCTTTTGTCTTTTATGCGTATGTGTTTGTGTTTATGTGTTTTTCTTTGCGCCATAGTTTAGAGTCTAGGTTAGATAGAGTCGGTCAGGGGAGTAACCAGGCTAGAATTCGACTTACTTCTTTTTGTTTGTTCTTCACGCTTGAGGACAAGCATGTGGTAAGTGTGAGCAGTTTGATAAGTCGTATTCTAGGCCTTGGTTACTGGTCAGTATAATGTGCATAACTGGAATATATCTGCAAAACAGTTGCTAAAGTGTGCAGGGAAGTGTCCTAGCCAGTATGGGAGCGTTCGAGCAATTCAGGTGAAAAGGGCGTCAGGATGTTGCTATCCTGACCAGTATGCATGCCAAAAAAGGTTTGAGATAGAGAAGAAGGATAGCTGGGAAGATCAACCGCTAGCAAGGGGGCAAAAGGGTCATTTCATGCAGAGAGTCTACCCTAAAAATCAAGGGAGGCCTCCCTATAAAAGGAAGCCACTTGGAGAGAGAATCATCATCAAGTAGTTAGTTAACTCCTACACTTAGTTAGCAATCTCTCTTCGGTAGATCAGTCCTTCAGCATTATCCTTCGTGTTTCTCGTTCCTCGCCACTGCCATGGTCACTTGAAGATCATCAAGTTCACCGGATTTCCCATTCTCGCGTTCCAGTCAGCGTACCTCGGAGTGTTAACCGTTTCATCGCCCGGAGTGGCAAAACAATCTTTACTTGCTTTCTTAGTTAATCACATTCTGTTTTTCTTAAGTTGGATTTTGTTGTACTTTCATTATTTGTTTACTTTGGAGTATTAGTTCTGATCCAAACGTTTTAAGAATATGAAGTTGTTTTCCTGCATCGGTTCATGTTTGATTCTGTTTCCTTCTGCCTAGATAGCTTAGATCTAGCTGTTACGGTAATTTCCAGTGTTGAATCGCATGTTTTCATTTCTGTAGTTAATCTCTCTGAGTTTACAAGTCTAGATAGCTGTTAGATTTTAGATCTGAAATGGTTAAGTGTGAAAGTCCAGTTTACGTGATTTCTGCCACCTTGCATGTTGACCAGTAAGCGTAATTGCAGTATCGGTGTTCGATCTTTGATTTGAAGTTTAATTGTAGATCTGTGTTCTTGAAGTTGTTAATCTGTGTTTTTATGGTGATGATCCTGGATTTGTTGATCTGATTTGATTCTGGTTGAAGAAGATAACATCTCCATCCAACTTTGGGACCACTTTTACCTTTTTGGTTACTTTTTACTTTTGTCCTTTACTTTTCAGCGGGTACCCTACAGATCTGACATAGTAGCCACCCAACTACCTCTTTTCCTCTGATATTCCATTTAGCCTTTTATAGTAAACTTGTACAATCCACATATTTCTGAGACATCATGGTCCCCACTTTCCACGTACACAACTCATGTCAATCATCTTTCACCTCCCTTATTTTCTTGCCTAGGTATAATCTCAACCTTATTTTTTTGCCTAGGTATAATCTCAACCCAAGCGTGGTAGCTAACTAAACCATTCCAGAATATCACCACGATACCAAAACGCATCATCTCTATGGGATTCGATCCTTGCCTCCACTATACTAGCCACTAAAATGGGGTTGAGGATTTATTGATACCAGGTTCAGGATTAGCTGGGGTTCCATCCTGATCAGTAGGATACATCCTGTGCTTGACACGACACCTGACACAAACCTGCTCTTTCAGTAAGCCACAACGACAAACGAAAATGATGAAAGTAAAGACCGTTAAGATGCGAGTTTCTCAGTTTTCTTTTAAGTTTATGTTTTGCTTGCTTATATGTTTCCTTGCTTGTTTTGTTGTGTCTGTACATATCCGTGTTTGGTGTTTTCTCCCACTTAGCCCAATTCTCGGTCTAAGTGTGAGAAGTTTTTGTTAATATAGCATGCTTTTGGTTTCTATTATTTCAGTAATTGTTTATTCTCCCACTTAGTCCATTGCTTGGCCTAAGTGTGACAAGTTTGTGTCGTACATATGTTTGTTGGTTTGTAGTTCTGTTACTTCTCCCACTTAGCTCAATTCTTGGTGTAAGTGTGAGAAGTTTGTGTTTCATTTGTGTCTGTAGGATTTGTCAATGTGCGGACATTAACTGCCCTATTTTCCACTTTATCCAAGATGCTTGGGGACAAGCAGTGTCACGACCGCCCATACTAGGGGGTACCACAAACGCGGCGATCGTGACCGACATGCATGGATAACATTTTAAATGAAAACTTAATTAACTTAAAGAAAACCAATTAACTTCTAAAGTAAAACATTTAATTTAATTCACGGAAAACACTATTTTCAAAAGACAACGTAATTACTTGGTTAAAACCTAACACAACCATACATGTTCAAACACGATTCGAAAAAGATTATAGTCTTGAGACATAGTTCAAAATATAGCAGCGGAAAATAAGGTTTAAAAAGAGAGTCAAGGATAACGTCTATGTATGAACACACAACGTATCCTAGTTTCTTAGGCCAGCTCAACATCCACCGCAACATCCCGCTCAACCTGCACATAAGAAAAATAATATGCAGGGCTGAGTACTTGTTGTACTCAATGGGCTCATGCCGAAAATATTTTACAATAGTTATGTCATCCATACCAGTGATCTCGAGTTTTAAGTAGTAAGAAAATATCACGAGAACATAAAAATAATTCAAGTCTGGCCAGAGAATTTATCTCCCCACTTTCACATCAATCCATCAATCACAATCATCAATCACAGTGCGACGAAAGTGTGGCCACACTATTCGCCCACGAGACCGGCCGACTAGCAAGGACGGCTCACGATCCCACCAGTGTACACAGCCTGATAGGGTTTGAGGCCCTACTTAGACCCGAATTCATTTCACATCACAACCATATAGCCTAACGGAGCAAGCTCAGACGAACTAGGCATCAGGCAACAATCTCATAAACAAAAACATTTTGGCATGACATAACAGTTAAACCGCCCTTATAACACCACATAGTATTTTTGGAAAATAAAGAAGTTTGAAAAGAAAGCCCACCTCGTTCGCTCAACAATTCACAATCCAACTTATGACCACTCTCGTTCCGCGAGTTCACGAATTCACAACCACCCTTGTCAATGACAACACAAGTCAAACTCCCACAAAAACATATTACTATGCATGTCCTATCGTTTCTCTCTCATCGTTTTTCTCAATTTCCCAACCCAACATACGTCACAAAGGTGTAAAGACACACGTAACACATTCCAACTTATCACACGTGATCACATCATTTAAACACGTTCCTTGGACATACATGAATCATATAATACTTTTAAACTTGAAAATAGGTGTCATTTTAACAAGGCAGAACACTGGCAGATCTGCGCGACCGTTTTGTAAAAATCACTATAAAATCACCCGGCCTCATTTGGAGACAAATTTTGGTCACAACACATAAGACACATTCAAGTTCATCCATACAAATTTTCACACTGAAATCACGTCATTTAATCAGCCATATCAAATATTAAACTCTCTGGTCGGAACATAAAATTTCTCACAGCACTGCGTAGTTCAATTGAAAAATTCACCATAAATTCCTCCAATACTCAAAAAAGGCTAAATATTTAACACGACTCAGAAGACACCTCAACTTTTCATATAGTTCAAGAATCACATCAATCGGAGGTCATTTGGTCAGTCAAACAGAAAACGAAACATTCTTGACGAGAACACGAGTTTCTGGCAGATTTGCGCAGTCAACTTCAAAAATATATTAAAAATTCATTTTTGGATAAAACGAACTGAAATTTACACGAGACACAGGAAACACCCTGAAGTGTACTCAGTAAAAATTTCATATCAAAATTCGTTCGTTTGATGGGTCAATTACAGATCATAAGTTACTGGTCATGCACCACAGATTTCAGGTTCATAGCTCGAAAATAGGGTTTTCATCTTCCATCAAACAAACACCAATTTTTCATGCTTGAAAACACATAATCATGCTTTAAAGTTTTCTCAAACACATATTTGCACATAAACTCACATCATTCACCATATATTCCAATCCAACTTCACATGAATTCAATCAAAAACACATAACTATCAAAGTTCTCATGCAAACACACTTTTCCACCGATTAATTTTGCGATCTATCATTCCTACACTCACTATATGCATGTAGGGTTCAAGAACAAGGATTATATGAAAAGATTAAGGGAAAGTGAATCAAATATACCTTTCTTGAAGAAAACGAATCGGTAGAATCAAGAATTGACGCGATTCGTCGGAGACTCTTGAAAATAAACTTCAACGGATACAAGAAACAAGGATGAATGGTGGATTTTTGGAGAGAATATGGAGAGGGAGAAGAGAGGCGTGTGAGGAGAGAATGAGGGAGGGGGCGTGTGAAATTATGGGGGCTAGGGTTTGGGTTTAGTTTATTTTATGTATTAGGTTTAATTCACACCCAATTAAAAGTAATTAAATTGTGGGAGGAATAAAATAAAAATCCCACAATGTGGAGCAGAGTAGGCGTGTGATTTGAGGGTGAGAAATTCAAAATTTGCTGATTTAATTAAAAAGGAAAAATAGCAATATTTACTTGGAGAGAAATATAGTCACAACTTAGGAGATAAAATAGTGGGTATTTCACGATTAAAGGAACAAAATAATTTAAATCTCCAATTAGGAAAATAAGGTAGGGGACGTGTATTTTGAAGGCATGGGAGGAATAATATTTAAATCCTCAATTAAATGGGAATAGGATTTAAATTTGGAAATTTTGTTATAGGAAAATACTCCCATAAAATAGATAACACATAAATAAATTTTCACAAGGGAAATAGAAGCATATGGGGCGTGTGGGATGGAAACAAAATAGAAGGAAAATATTCACATCCCCAATTAATTATACATATGTATTTATTTGGTATTTATTTGAATAAAAACGGATTCCACAACAATAGGAAACAAATACAACTTCTCCACAAATAGGGAAGGGGCGAAAATTTTTCTTAAATTGCCACAATGAAATATTTCAAATATCAGTTTAATTAGGGTGAGGAATTAAAATGTGGTATGATTTAATTGAATTTAAAATAAAAGGAGGGAATCAATAAGACACCAATTAAATCAAAAGAATATATTCATCCTCCTATTGAATAGGGGATTTTTTCGAAAACTCCCAAAAGAAGTAAGCTAGAGTTCGAATTTCATGGAGCACAACTTAGGGACAATTTGGTTTGGATTAAATTTGGATAAATATCCCAAGATAATTAATTAAATCCAAGAAATGAAATACTCATTTCAAACAATTAGGAAGGCCGAAAATTCCAATGAATTGGCCAGGAAAAAAAATATATATATGCATGATCCCATTTAATTTATTCCCAACACTGTAAAAAATATAAAAGTATCAAATACTTCATTCCATATCACCCACGAGAATTATTTCACATAATTCACTTAATCACATAGAAACAATCAATTTCATAATTGAAATTTCAAATCAACTTATTAAATAAAAGTCACAAAATTTTGGGATGTTACAAGCAGGAATGAAGTGGAAGGGGGGAGGTGTTAGTGCAGTTAGTTAAAGCATGTATATATGTTAGTTTTAGAGTTAGTCCTTAAATCAGTAGAGTGTCAATTTTTTTAGGACTTATGTGTTTAAATATAAACTGGCGAAATAGAAAGCAAGATTCCCTTAGTGAGAGTGATCGAAGAGAGGATGCATGTCAATTTTGAGACCTATTTCCTTAATAAATCAAAATCAGTTTGGAGGAAGTAAGAATGATAAAAAGGCATTAATTTAATCATTTTGATTTGTTGTTGAATCGGTTGAATCTGAATTGAGGAGTATGGATCTGAATGTATCAGAGTTGGTTTTTGTTGATCTGAGTTGAATTATTGATCGGAGTTGTGGATCTAAGACGAGATGTTCTGATTTGGCATGGTTATGGATTCTTACTGCTATTTTCTTATTTTGCTCGGCCTAGTAGTTTAGATCTAGTAGTTTTGTGCTTAATCGTAATGTTTGAAGTCGGATCTGAGATTGCTCTGTTTTCATATGCTTGATGCTCTGTTTTCGTTTCTGTTTACTTAGCTCTTTGAAGAAGATGAAGGTAGAAGTTAGTTAGAAGTCTGATTTGTCACTGACCGTTGTTTACTTTCTACAACTTTTCTGTCCTCATAGCCAAATCGGGAAAATGGTCCCCACTGCATTTTTACGTATTATTTAGTTGTTCCCGGAAATCCGTTTGCCCAACCCAGTAGTTTAGTTATCTGAGTTCTCTAGTTAAATTTCATTCCCGTTAGTCATACATGCGTACGTACCCTTTCATGTTTCCTAGGTCTAGTAGGTAGATTAGTTAACTTTAATTTCCTCTGAGTCTAGTAGTTAAACAAGTCTTCACCCATGAGTTGCGTGGCAGCAGCCAACCCCTTCCATATCCTCTGAACACTTGGTTACACCTTCATCTCTGTGGGATCGATCATTACTACCCTATACTAGCCAATAGTATATGTGTTAAGGTTTTGATAGTGATTGAGAGTATCCCAACGATACATTCAGACATATTAAGATTTGCTAGGCCTAGCGGTTGAGTGAATCCTCTGGACCTGTTTGATCTGCACCTGCACACACGCATATCTCACACACTCAATTAGTCACTTCAAGATCTAGGTCTCTCCTCTCTTGATGAGGAAGAAGAGAAGGATGTGGCGGTAGTACATCAATTACAGTGACTCCTAGCTTCCTTGCTCCATGCTAACGAACTTAAGTGTGTAGAATGTAGTGATTGAGATGGCATCTTCTTTTCTCTCTCTTATGACTCATCAACTCATGTGGTGAACTCCACTTGACCAACTTGCTGGCTAGGCATGCTCCATTGCTTGTCCGCAACTGATCAACTTGTCTTCGATTCTGGCCATTTTTTTACTTTTTTTTCCGAGTTGATCAAGTTGTTCCTGCACTCTGCTGCTTCAACACTTTTTAGCTTCTGGACACTCAAATTCACCACTTTTTCGCACATTATCAACCATGTTAGTGTAAATCTTGAAAACAACGAAGGATATGTGAACTTAGGAATAAAATAGGAGCATCCTCCCTATTACATATTCAAAATTCCCCAAATATGGCTAATATCCCTTGGCCATTTTGGCCTTATTCATCTAACTTTTTTACTGCAGGGTCAGGTTACATCATTTCTTGCCCTGTCTATCTAAATTTAATAATTTTTTTTTGGGGACATGTTACATTTTTCCTGGCCTATATTTACTTATTTCTCTCTCTCTTTTTTCTGGGTCAAGCTATAATTCCCTGCCCTTTTCTCTCTTTCTTTTCCTACCAACTCGGCTATAATTCTTTCTTTCTATCCCTTCTACCCCCAGTCAGTTAGCTGCTTGAAAGAGCAGGTTTGTCTCAGGTGTCGTGTCGAGCACAGGATGTATCCTACTGATCAGGATGGACGTCCCAGCTATGCCTGAACCTGGTATCAATAATTCCTCAACCCACTTCTACTGACTAGTATAGTGGACGTAAGGGTCGAATCCCACAGAGATGAATGCGCTTTAGGAATTGTGGTGATATTCTGGAAAGGTTTGGTTAGCTACCACGCTTTGAGTTGAGACTTTATCTAGGCTGGAATTTAAGATGGTACTCTACTGACTAGGAGGTGTGAGAGATGTTTGACAGACGGCTGTGTACGTGAGAGTGGGGAACATGGTGTTTCAGAAATATGTGGAAAGTATGTGGTTACTATAAATGGCTAAACGGAATATCAGAGAATAAGTGGTAGTTAGGTGACTAGGCCTACAGATCTGAAAAGCACCAGCTGAAAAGTAAATGACAAAATTAAAAAGTAGTTAAAAAGTAAAGTGGTCCCAAACTTGGATTGAGATGTTATCTTCTTCAACATGAATTAGATCAGATCAACAAACTAGAATTATAGACAAAAAATGCAGATTAACAACTTCGAAAACACAGATCTAACAATTTAAACTCCAAATCAAAAGATTAAACTAATGAAACTGACATTACGCTTACTGGGTAACATGCAAGGTGGCAGAAATCACGTAAACTAGGCTTTCACAATTAACCAGTTCAGATCTAAAATCTAACAGCTATCTAAACTCCTGAACTCAGATCTATCAATTCAGAAATGAAAACATGCTCGCAACAATTAGAAATTACCGTAACAACTGGATCTAAGCTATCTAGGCAGAAAGAAGCAGAATCAAACATGAACCAATGCAGAAAAACAACTTCATATCATAAAAACGTTTGGATCACAACTAAGACTTCAAAGTAAGCAAATATTGAAAGTGCAACAAATCTAACGTAAGAAAACAAAGTGCGATTAACTAAGAAAGCGAATAAAGATTGTTCCGCCACTCCGGGTGATGAAACGGTTAACACTACGGAACACGCTGACTGGAATGAGAGGATGTGGAACTCCGGTGAACTGATGAGCTTCAGGTGACCATGGTTGTGGCGAGGAATGAGAATATGAAGGATAATGCTGAAGGACTGATCTACCGAAGAGAGATTTCTAACTAAGCATAAGAGTTGATGAACTAATCCCCCTTCTCTCTCCAAGTGGCTTCCTTTTATAGGAACCTAAAGCCTAAAGCTTATAGAAACCTCATCCAAATCTGTTGTGACCCTAAATCTGAAAGTAGTAAAGAACTCCTTTGCTAGCCTAACACTGATATTCGGGATCCCATTCTCCAACAACCATTCGAATCCTAACGCATGCAAATAAGAGAGAAACTGCTCGCCGGCTCCCAATTCATCTAAAGAGGGAATATGAAGTACCTTTCCGCTTTTAACCTGCTTACTCCCTTCATCCTTGCCATTGAAAACCTTTTGTAGCTTCTTAGAGTCGAATAACTTCATCTCCTCCATCAGATCATCAGTAAGGTCCACTGTCCAGCACCGGTACCTCAGTCTCTCTACCGAGGGATGTACTAGCTCCATATGATCATGCGGAAGCTGTTGCGCTCTGTACTCCTCATTCTCCAAGGATATGTCGCTATCTGAGTCTGACTCTTCACTGATAGCGTATTCGCTATCGCTCTGTTCCCTGCGGCTTGGTGGGGTTCTCTGAGCGGCTTCAGTTATGACTATGCCCGTATTTGCTGTGCCCTGCCTCTTGCTGTTGGGTTTCTACTTCATAAGGGCTTTCCCTTTTCGCTTCCTTTCTTCTTGATATCTGGCTTCCTCTCCATCATCCTCGTCTTTCTCTTCTTCGGGTTCCTTCTCAGCTTGTGTCGAAAACTGATCCTGGGCAGTAGGACTGGTCTCCACGCTGGTACGAGTATTGTCAATTCTTTGCTCCTCGTGGCCTACTGACTTGGATGCGAGGTCGAGACCCTCAGCCATCCCGTCAGCCTCTTCACCTTGGCCACTTGGCATTGGAGAGACCGCTTCATTTTCCATTGCAGTATCCTCTAAGTCAGTAGCGGGTTAAAACTCCTCCCCAGGTTTTGTGGGAGTAGCCCTTTCCTCATCACTCAAGATCTCCATCGGATCTGCCTCTGTGTTTGGCTTCGCCTTACTAGCTGCCCACTTTCCTAAGCATCTTTGCGATACTCTTTGCGGCTTTGGCCGTTCCGCCTCAAGTTCGCCCTTCAACACCAACTTCCTCTTGACGGCCTTCGGTTTCGTCACCGGAGGTGTCATTGGTTCTGGTACCTCTGCTCTCGGTATTGTCTCCTCCTCAATATGCGCATAACTCTCCCCTGCTTCTGGCTGGAGAGTTTCTGACTCTGGCTCTGTCTCTCCTGTTCGGCCTTCCTCCACCTGGTCTATTGGCTGGTAGGATAGATCAGCTGGGTCGTTCCCTGTGAGGTCCAGACCCTCAACCATCATGGCAGTGTCATCTTCCCTCTGGTTTACCTCATCCAAAATCACCACAAACTCTTCATCGGTCATTAGGCCTTGTTTCTTGGTTGTTTCATTTAGATCTATATCTTCTCTCACCATTTCTTGGGAAACGGTCTCCGCCACTGGCGTTTTCTCTGATTCATCTCCCCCTCTTGGTTCCTCTGCTCCTGACTTTTCCTCGCTTCACGTTCATCTGAGTCGGAATCGTAATGGGCGGAGATGGGGTCAACCTCTATCGAATCACTTTGTTGTGGAGTTTGGGAGGGTTCCGAGGGCTCAGGCGGTGTGGTAGCCGATGGAGATTCTCTTTCCGGTGGAATTTCAGAAGAAGTTGGAATGGAGACGGGTGGTTGTACTATGGATTGCTCAATCGGTGCTGATGAGGTGTCTCCGGTCATGCTCCCTTTTCTCCTGATTTGACTAAAACCGGCCAACGCCGCCGTCCAATCTCTATTAGGGTCCTGCTATCGAAGGAATTCTGCCATTGCGATGCAAGGAGGCCATTGTTGGCGCCTGAAGAGTCGGCTCCGGTGGTTGCGGTTGTGGTTGTGGGCTCGGCGGCCGTCCTTCAGTAGGTAACTGCGTCACTGGAATTTCTTCCCGAAGTATTGAAGTGGGTTTGATTTTCTTTGCCCATGCTTTCTTTCCCATAGCTTAGATCGGTGATTTTCTGGGTGTAATGTGGGTGATGGTTTTTGTGGAGAGATGGTGGAAAAATTTGCAGAGAGAAATTGCAGGTGAGGGTTTTGAAATGAAATGGGAGAGATGGTTTGGTTATGGTGTTTGAATAGGGAAGCTGTGGGTTGTAACCGGCTGCAGGCGGTTTCCAGGTTGCGCCAATTCGAGTGAGAGACGGTTGGGAATGCAAGCTCCTGATTGGTTGTCGCCTCTCCTTTCTCTGCTCACGCGCCATGTCAGCCACTGTCACCCTGCAAAAACTGCACAAAGCCTCAATTCAAATTCGACCCCTTAATGATTTCCCCCTATAATTCCTAGATTAGTAACAAAGTGAAAAAAAGACACTTAAATAAAATTGGAGTTTCACCAGATTGGCATCCTGGTGGTCAATATGTACTCCAAATACATATTCGAGGTTCAAAAAATATTTTTGGGTTTTCTTAAAATTAACTAGCATGCAAAGGTTTAAATTAATTAACTACCACATATTTACAATATTTACATCTCCCTTAGGAAATTTGGAATTCTACTAGCCAGCGTATGTAAATTACGCTAAAAAGAGCTAGCCTAGTGGAACTCCAAATTCCTATCCTACTGGTCAGTATGTAACCTGAGTATGTGGTTGCAGTGGAATCTCATCCACCACAGCCACATCACTATTGTTCATAAATACCTTTAGCCTATGTCCATTGACAATAAAAGGTTCAGAGTTAGGAAGACTCCCTGAAATCTCCACTGCTCCATTAGAAAGGAGTGCGGTTGTGACAAAAGGCCCTGTCCACTTCAACTTGAGCTTTCCAGGCATTAGCTTCAGTCTCGACTGGAAGAGTAGTACTTTCTGCCCAACATGGAGATCCTTGGTCCTCAGATTCCTGTCGTGCCACAATTTGGTTCGCTCTTTGTACCACATGGCTGAGTCAAATGACTCCAATCTAAGTTCCTCTAACTCCTGTAGCTGCAGCTTCCTTTCCTCCTCACAGGCCTTAGCATCCATATTCACTTACTGTACTGCCCAGTATGCTCGATGTTCTATCCCCACTGGTAAATGGCACATCTTTCCAAAAATGATCCGGTATGGGGACATGCCTATGGGAGTTTTGTAGGTTGTCCGATACGCCCACAGAGCATCCTCTAACCTCACGCTCCAGTCTTTCCTAGAAGGGTTTACGGTTTTTTCAAGAGTCTTCTTTATCTCTCGGTTAGAGATCTCTGATTGCCCGTTCGCTTGCGGGTGGTATGGGCTAGATAATCTGTGATGCACACCGTACCTTATCATCAAGGCTTCAATTGTGCGGTTACAGAAGTGGGTTCCCTGGTCGGATATGATGGCCCTTGGCACTCCGAACCTACTGAAAATATTACTCTTGAGGAACTTGGCAACCTCCTTTCCTTCACATGTGCTCGTGGCCTTGGCTTCTACCCATTTGGGGACGTAGTCAACTGCAACTAAACTATATAAGTTTCCATAAGATGAGGAAAAAGGCCCCATGAAGTCCATCCCCCATATGTCGAACAGCTCACAAACGATAACCGGTACTTGTGGCATTTCATCTCGTGCTGATATTCCACCGGTTAGTTAACAACGTTCACAACTTCTACAAAACTCGTAGGCATCTTTGTTGAGGGTTGGCCAATAAAATCCGCTATCCAGAATCTTTCTTGTCGTCTTCTTGGGACCGAAGTGTCCTCCACATGCCAAGGAGTGGCGATGGGTCAATACGCACCTTCTTATCACTTGATCTGCTCCTACTTTCCAAAGATACGGGTCGTCCGAAAAGTAGTATTTCACTTCACTCTTGATCTTCATTCTTTGAGCATTGGTTATGCTCGGTACTTCTGGAAGCTCCCCTGAAACTAGGTAGTTAGCTAGGTCCGCATACCATAGCTCATGCCCTACCTTTTCCTTTCCTTTCCCTGTACTATCCTGACCAGTAAGCTTCATCACTTCTTCCCAATCTATCTTCCTAACGGCAAAAATTACCTCACACAAGTGTTCCTCTGGAAATCGGTCGTGAATCTCTTCGCTGCTCCCACCTTGCACTATCATACTCAAATGATCCGCAACCTTATTCTTGACCCCTTTTTCATCTTCCACCTCCCAATCAAATTCTTGTAACAGGAGTACCCATCGGATCAAGCGCGGTTTGGATTCCTTCTTGGTAATCAGGTATTTAATGGCTGCATGGTCAGTATACACAATGACCTTGGATCCCAACAAGTACTGCCGAAACTTCTCGAATGAATACACCATGGCCAACATCTCCTTCTCTGTGGTATCATAATTCCTTTGGGCTTGATTCAATGTCTTAGATGCATAAAAAATAACATACCTTTTTCCTTCGATCTTCTGGCCTAGACAGCGCCCACTGCGTAATCACTAGCGTCGCACATAATTTCGAAAGGATGCTCCTAGTCAGGAGCCCGGATAATTGGTGCAGATATCAACTTTTCTTTGAGAAGGTTGAAAGCAGCCTTGCATTGATCATCGAAATTGAACTCCACCTCATTTTGGAGAAGTCTGGTAAGAGGTTGGGCAATTCTGGCGAAGTCTTTAATAAATCGGCGATAAAACCCCGCATGCCCCAGAAAACCCCTTATTTCCTTCTGGTCAGTAGGGAATGGCAGTTTGGAAATGACGTCCACTTTGGCTTGATCCACCTGGATACCTCTCTCTGACACCACGTGCCCTAGGACGATTCCTTCATTGACCATGAAATGACACTTCTCAAAATTCAAGACTAGGCTCTTCGCTTGACACCTCTCCAACACTATGTCCAAATGATGAAGGCATTAGTCTAAAGAGTCCCCGTAGAATGTGAAGTCATCCATGAATATCTCTATGCACTCCTCAATTAGATCGGAGAATATGCTCATCATGCTTCGCTGAAATGTTCCCGGAGCTTTGCAAAGACCGAACGGCATGCGTCTGTATGCATAGGTTCCAAATGGGCAGGTGAAGGTAGTTTTATCATGGTCTTTAGGGTCCACGTAGATCTGAAAATACCCGCTGTACCCATCCAAAAAACAAAAGTACTTCTTCCCAGCCAGTCGCTCCAACATCTGATCGATGAACGGTAGGGGGAAGTGGTCTTTACTGGTCGTGGCGTTCAGCTTGCGGTAATCTATGCACATCCGCCAACCAGTGACTAGCCTTGTCGGTATCAGCTCATTCCTCTCATTTTGAACCACCTGAATCCCGGACTCCTTGGGAACCATGTGCATAGGGCTTACCCACTCGCTATCAGGCACAGAGTAGATAATCCCTAATGACAGCAACTTTAAGATTTCCTTCAATATTTCCTCCCGCATGTTGGGATTCACCTTCCTCTGCGAGTCACGATGTGCTTTCGCCCCCTTTTCTAGCCTGATATGATGCATGCATCCAATTGCTTTCTTGTTCCCACCAAATCTGTAAGGCTCCATCCAATTGCTTTCTTGTTCCTGCCTAGGACGGTCAATAGCCTTACTTCTTGTTCCTTTGTCAGGCTGCTGCTGATAATCACTGGATACGAGTTTTCCTTCCCTAAGAACGCATACTTCAGTGTCGCTGGTAGCTTTTTCAATTCAACTTGTGGGGGGAGTGCGTCCGCTGGTAGAGGGTTCCTTGCAGCATACCCTTCCTTTTCTAACTCTCCATCTGAAAATTCATCTCTACTGACTGGTAGCTTAGCCCCTGCAGCACCAATAAATTCTGATTTCTGGCAGAAGTCCTTAATCGCTCCTTCTATCTCTTCATCAGTTAACCCCTAGCTACTGTTCAGATCACACCAAACAGCTGCCTCTACATCAGCTTGCCCATATACATCTAAAGCTTGAACTTGTTTTTTTTTTTGGTCCCTCATGGACCTGACTTCCTTGGTAACGCCCTCGGGCGCTTGGAAAGTGGAAGTGGGAGATCATCAGACATGGTCGTCTTTGCAGTTTCGGTAGGGGAGTGCTGCATGTTGCTGCTTGGAGGGGCCGCTGGGAAAGGAAAAACTGACTGAGTTTGAAATGTTTGTTGCTGGACGAACTTCACCATTTTCATCATCAGCAGTAGGGCCTCGACCATCCTTTCAGCATTGATTCCCAGCGGCTCTTTAAAGCTGTTAATTACAGAATGTAGGGACTCTAAACCTGTTTGAATCTCTTGGATGTTGCTCCTTATAGCGGCCATTTCCTCTGCAATGTCGCCTCTTATGGTCGCCAGTGCCTCCGTCACATTGGTCCCCATGGTTGCTGTGTTCTCTGTTATGGTGTTCCTTACGGTTGTCATCCCCTCCTTCAAAGCGCTCCCTAGTGCTGCCATGTCTTCTTTCCATCTTGGCGTTGCTGTTTCTGTCGGAACTCTCTCCTCCGTGTCCAAGTGGGCCTCAGCTCTGCTATCTACGTCAGTTTCTGCTGTCGCTTCTGGGCTGCCATGTTCTGCAGCTTCTGTACTTGCGTCGGCCCTGTTCCTCCTCCCAGTCCTGACGGTTACCCCTTCATCCTCTACATCGTAGAAGTGGACGGCATCGTCCTTCATGTACAAGAGTCCTTTGTTGAAAAAGAAACTCAAGTTGAATAGCTCTGGGGGGCTTAGGTATTTTCATGATTATATTCCTCTGTAAATAGGCACCCGGTGTCGAGATGTATGGGTAGTCAGCGAATGGCAGGCTTGGGCCAGCCAGTACCCCAAGTGGACCTTCACTCCTTTGAACATGCACCATCCGAAATAGAGTTCAGCTGTGGTGAGGGTGGCAGTTACCTGCCCCAGTAAGTTGTAGGCGATGAAGGTTTGGGCAAAACGAAGGAGTCGGTCGGCAATGTGGACTCCCTTTGAGGCCCTGGGTTTGAAACGTCCAACATGCCCCTCAGTAAGCAAGTCCTAAGCCGCTTGCGGGGTGAATCCCAACATGTCTCCGGGAGGCCCAATCTGTCTTTTGTCCCAAAGGCCGAGGATATTCTCATCCATTGTGAGTAGTCCCATCCTTATAGACCATTCTCGAATGCTCATTGATACCTCATCGTTGAATAATCGGAAAGAGATAGACTCAACAGATACGTCTGTCGTTTGTTCGAACGTGAAAGAAGTGAAAAACTCATTCTCCAGGGCAACCGGTACCTCTGTTGTGCTGTGATTAAGCAACCAGTTAAACCCGATTATGAGTTTGTAGGATAGGAAATCATCCTCTGATTCTATCTCCTGAAGAGATTCCGGGTGGTAGCGCTTTCCTGACTTAGTTTGTTTCCCTTTTGCCACGCGTTCCGCATAAATCTTTATCTTCTGCGGGTCAGGGAATCGGGCCATTTCCTTTAAGAGTTTTTCCGTGACAAACACCTCCGTCCTCTCGTAGACAGATTCTTCTGACCTGTTAACCTCTACTTCTTCTCCTGCTCCCTCTTCTCCCTCGGTGGACGGTAACCTAATAGGTTCCCTGATCTCCGCAGTAGGGGAGGTTGTCGTTGGTTTTATTGTAGGAGTTTTGGCCACCTACTTTCCCTTTCGACTGCGCTCAGAATGGTAGCGCAAGTACTGCGCCTCTTCGGATTCGCTGTTTTCCTCCAGTGTGTATACTGGAATGCGCCGTTCTCCTCAGCGTCTTCTTGTCTTGCCCGGTTGAAGGAGAGTCCATTTGGAAGATTTGTGAAGTAGTCGGTAGGTGATTTCTGTGGAGTGAATGGTGATTTGAGAAAGGTTTTGACAAATAGACAGGAGCAAACAAAAGCGTACTGTAGGTAGTTGGGCAAAAGTAATGTACGGATCATAAAGCGTCTTTTAATACTGATATCGCGGATGTTGGGATCTCTGCGACTGTTCAAATCTCTGCGACCCTTCGCGTACAAGCGCATCTTTTCAGAATTCCAGCTGGCTTAGCTTCTCCTACACGCTTCTCTTCAGGACATCATTTTACTATGACAGTTGGCACTATCTGACACCTCTCCAATGACTGCATGTGTCCTATCAACACCTGTCCCTGATCAATTTACTCAATGCGAACATTGGTTACCTCATATTGTACTGGTCAATCGGACAACATAATTCACTTGACCAGTTTCTTGCCCTTTCATCCCGTTTTTTTAATTATCTAAAAAAACTAAATTATTTACACTATGTTATTGAGGGAGTAACTGGTGTCCTTAGGATATCACTTGATCAGACCAAGGATTTAAATTTATGTTACTTGATCAAGCAGATTACCTAAGAACACGCAGTAGCTCCCTATACCTGCTCACTAGATAAGATTGGGCAGGATTAGTGGAATTTCTTCCACTATACCTGCTTCCGCCGTGTCTTTATACGGATCGACCCTGTTACCTTTTATCACAAAAGAGAAGGAATGGGAAGGGTCTCCCTCGTGTATTTTTGCCTTCAGTGTGTGTTGCCAGGGTGATATGAGGGTCTGCCCATTCAGAATCCCACTCCCTGGATATCAGTTTGATTTGATTTTGGAATGGTAGCTCTCTCTGTTCACCGATGGGTTCTTCTTTCATTGAGGAGAAGTTGGACACTCTTTTTTTTCTCGTGGCTGGGTGCATGCACAGATTTGGATTCATTTGGGTCGGGTTTGTTGATTTCCACTTGATGCCTTTTTCACTCACCCTAAGTTCTTTTGATTGTACCGCCTGTTCATGCAAACTTGGTTCAACTGGATCGTGATTCGTTTGGTCGGTCATGTCCTTGAGGGTACTTGGTGATTCAGGTAGTCGCCTTGTTGGCGTGGGATTCTCCTCCCGCTCCCTTCTTAGTATGGCAGCTTGGTCAGGCGGTTTTTCATTCCGATCCGGTTGAGAGATCTCTTTCGACCTGGCTAGTTGTAATGGCTGGCAGAATTCCATAATTGCCTTTTCAGTGGTTTCATCATTCATTTCCCCAGTCATTGTTGTTTTGAACCAGCCAGCTGCTTCCCTTTTAAGCTTCTCATCATTAATGGGGTCAGAGGGCGGCTTAATGAAGAATTCCTTTTCCAGACACTTTTGCTCCAGGGGTCTGACATTATCCACCGATTGAATGTTTTTGTTGTCCAGTGGCTTCCTTAAAGCTTCATTAATGTCGACTATAATTTGCTCTCTATTAAATTCCAGTTTAATCGTCTGATGGCGGACATCAATGACTTTGCTGGCGGTGGATAGGAAAGGTCTTCCCAGGAGGATTCCTATGGACTCCTCCGCTTCTGGCTCCGTTATCTTTATAACAAAGAAGTCGGCGAGGTACATGAATTTGTTCCCCTTGACAATTTCATTTTCCAGAATTCCCTCGGGGTAAATGCAAGTCCCATCTGTAAGTTGTATCTCCACATCGGTGTCGATTAGCTTTGCTTTCCCCAGCTTTTTATACATGTATGGCATGACATTGATGGATGCCCCTAGGTCGCACATTGCTTGCTCCGTTATAACGCCCCTGATCGAGATTGGGAGTGTAAATACCCCTGGGCCAGTCTTCTTTGGTGGGAGACCACCAGGTTGGATTACATTGGTCCCTTCGACAATCCTCCCTTTCTCAGCAACCTGTTCACTAGGCTCGACCTTTTTTGCGACTTGATTAAAAGTAATGGGCGCAAAGCTTTTGTTATGACCGAGTCTAGGTGTTGGACAACTCACAGATGAACTTTGAGACACTGTTTTTGCTTTCAGCGGGACTGTATTGACAATCTTTCGACCTGCTGGTGGTTACACTGTAGCCGGAATCTTTCCTTCATTACCTCTCAGCTCGCCTAGTAACATGGCGACCTAAGATAACTGCTTCGTAAGCATTTCTAATGCGGCTCTCTGTTCTTTCTGGGCTTCCTGTATTTCCCGCACAGCATCATGAGGCTGAGGTGGAACCATCATATCCCATGGAACTTCATTTTCCTGCCTGTTATTTCTCTGATTAAATCGGTATCCTCCATGGCCTTACTGGTAGAAACCGAAAGATCCATATTGCTCTGGTTGGTTCTGGGAAAGATGGTTTTGTTGGTTTCCTTGGAAGTACTGTGGGTTCCCTTGGGATTGTTGGTTTCCTCTGTGGTACTGCGGGACATAACTCACCATTTGATTACTTGGTTCCCTACCCTGGTTGCCATACTGAGGAGCTTGGTGTTGGTACCCCCATTCTCCTTCCTGTTGTCGGCTTGATCAGTTAGGTTGTCCTCCACTTGACCAGTTCCCTTGAGGTCCACTTGACCAACCTGCCTGACCTCCCTGCATTCTATTTCCTCCTGTGTTTGGTCTATCCAGGATTCGGGGTGGCCAGTTGGACTGCCCGTCGGAGGGCTGTACCTGTTGTGTTGTGGTTGGCTTTGATTCTGATCAGTCCATCTGAAGTTGGGGTGGTCCCTCCACGGAGCATCTCTCTGCTTCCCCTGGATCCAATTGCTATTTGTGTTCCAGTAGCCTACGGCGTTCACTTGCTCTACCTCAGAGGGAAACTCGCAGTAATAGTAATGATGCTCTTCTGGAGGTGGCTGTTGTGGCATGTACTGTGTCTCCTTCGGTGCAAGCTGTTGCAGTGGTCACGTTTTTTCTACTGCTTCCAGCAGTTTGTTCTCCATCTGCTCGAATCGAGCCTCCAGTTTTTCATCGGTGCGCGCCTCTGCTGCGTGCACTGCTCCTCTCCTGTACTGCCCTCGAGAGGTTTCATACGACCGCTTAGCCTCAATCAGCCTCTCCAAAATATTCTTAGCTTGGCTAAAAAGGGTTTTTGAGAAATCCCCTTGTACTGCGAGGTTGAGGTCATTTTTGCTATCCACCGTGAGTCCGCCATAGAAAATCGAGTAGATTTCCTTCTCTCCCAGCTTGTGGTTAGGGCATGCTTGAAGCAGCCCTTGGAACCTATCCCAGTACTGGCCGAGGGGTTCGTCGTACTCCTGTCTGGCTTCTGTAATTTCCCTTTTTAGGGCACTTATTTTTTATGTTGGAAAGAAACGATCGATGAATATCATGCGAAACTCAGCCCACGTCCTGATGGATCCTTCCGGCAGCCTTGACAACCAGACACCCGCGTCCCCCTTCAAGTAGAAAGGAATAACTTTGAGTCTGTAATCTTCGGATGTGGACCCAGCCGGCACGGGCTGAATATCACAGTACCGGCAAAATTCGTCCAGAAAAGCATACAGACATTCCTTCGAAAGGCCATAGAAGTGGGACAAGACGGCCTGTACTCCTGATTTGATGGCAATGGTCCGCATCCTAGGAGTAGCGGTGATGGCATGCGTGGGCTCTCTCATCATGAGCGTGTAGAGAACCGATCCCCGAGTCGTCGATGACAACGACCATCTCTGCTTCCATTCGTTCTGGTGGTGGTGGTTGTGTTTTTTGCTCAGTGGCTGTTGCTGCTTCTAATGCGGCTCTGCAACGAGTGATGACAACGTCGGCTTCCTGGACTCTCCACTGAGTGTTAGTTCTTCTGTATATCAAGGGATGATTCCAGTAATCGCCTTAGTGGTACCTTCTCATCAACGGTAAAAACAAAAATGAGAAACAAAATTATATACACCTACGCACTACGCAAAAACAATAAGTAACACCATGCTTCCCCGGCAACGGCGCCATTTTGGAAGGACTAGGAAAGAGATCGAAAACACGAATAGAATGCGGATTAAGTTATATGGAGTGATAACCGAACCGATTGGATCAGTTAGCAAATGTCGTTGCCACTTAATCAATGCACTCTAGCTCTCGCCCTTTCCGCCTTGCCAAAGTAATTTATAACTCCCAATTTTGCACAACTTTAACAGTAATTGGCAAGTTCGGGGTCGATCCCACAGAGAAGTTGGTGTGTCGAGTGTGTGAGTAGTGAACAGGGAGGTTGGCTGCTGCCACGCTTTAACTTGGGAGTTTTAACTACTGTTTTTAATCTAGACAGAATTTAAACTAGCTAGCTTGATCAATGGAATTTTAACTACTGGGTCAAGTGATTTGCATGAAACAACAGAAAAGTAAATGCGCGGATTTAAAGTAAAAATAACTTGATTAAACTAAAAACTGATTATAGCGTGAAATTAAACTAAGCTAACACTTGGAGTCTAAGAAAGCGATAAAACTGAGAAGAATCTCAGCGGGAAACTTAAGTTACGCTAACAGAAACGAGTATTCTGCAGCGCTCCCTTGGGTCGCCCTTTTAACTAAGCTATCTAACTAAGCTAGAGAACTGAACTAAACTAAGCTAGGGAGCTGAACTACGCTAGATAACTATTGTAAGCTAAACTAGACGGAAAGTAAAGTGTCGGCTTCCCCTTCTTGTGGTGGCACACCCTCTATTTATAGGCTCGATTCGGCCTCCAGCTGGATAACAATCTTGTCAGGGAATATTCACTCATTCTGAGAATGAGCGACTCATTGATCGCTACGTGTTGTTCTTCTAGAATGTCGACGCTTTTTGGTAACAAATTCGTGACTCAGCTCCGTCCTTGCGTCTCATATTCCAGCACGTGTCCCCTTCTAGAACGTCGTCCTTGATAACAGAATGGTGCACTATATCCAGCTCATTTCCTCACGTGCTCTTCTTCTAGAAGCCTGATAACAGAATGGTCCCCTCCTAACTGCTTGATCGCTCCCCTTTATCAACTCCCTCGATTCTTAGCCTTTTATCGCCTTTGTACTTGCTTGATCAGGTCAGCCTTGATGCCTTGGTCAAATGGTAATTCTGCACATTTAACACTTGTTTTGCGCGATAAACCGATCAAGTAGCATGTATTTCACCCATAAACCGATGCATGAAATAGACCATATCAAACTGCTCACACTTAAAACATACTTGTCCCCAAGTATAAAGAAAAAGAAAAGAAAAAGATAGGGCAAATTTCAGGCATGGTTTACTTATTTCATAAGTAAAAAGAAAAGACGAAAAGAAAAACAAGACCTTAAGATAAAAACACGTATTCACATGTATGCATTAGACTGAATAATTTTCCAACAATCATACCCGAGGTCGAGGTCAATCCATTTGTCAGTAGCTTGTGTTCCTTCTCTTTCGCCTTGCTTGATCAGGGTGTCAGCTTGTCAAGATTGCTCAATTCAAAAACCAGTGTTGGATTCACTTAGTCACTCATTCCTCACCTGAGATGTTAGGACTGTTCACTCGATGTTGCCATAAATTTAATACCTTGATTCGGACTGCACAAGATAGTTCCTTAAGGTCTTTGTTTATGGTTGTAACGAGGCTCAAGGTTAGTAACGTATTAGGGTGGGGTCCTAAGGGTTCTAAGTTCAAAAAATTTTAAAGAAAAATCACATGAGTCGAAAAGCCAAAGATTTGCCTAGACTCGTTGGATCAAAATTGGGATATTTATTCCTTGGTGCTCCTTCTTGGTCAGATTTCGACCTTCAGCCTTATAACTTTTCGGCTTATTATTATTTTTGCTTTTGATTTTCTGGGTCAGGTTACAACTATTTCCTGCCCTTCTCTTTTTCAAACCTTTTCATCACGAGTTTTATATGTAGTTAAGAAATATCACGAGAACACAAAAAATATTTCAAAGTCTGGCCAGACAATTTATCTCCCCACTTTTCTCATCAATCACAATAATCATATCACAGTGTGACGAATGTGTGGCCACACTATTTGCCCACGAGACCGGCCGACTAGCAAGGACGGCTCACGATCCCACCAGTGTACACAGCCTGATAGGGTTTGCGGCCCTACTCAGACCCGAATTCGTTTCACAACACAGCGATATAGCCTAACGGAGCAAGCTCAGACGAACTAGGCATCAGGCAACAATCTCACAAACAAAATAACATGGCATGACATAACAAGTTAAACCACCCTTATAACACCACATCGTATTTTCGGAAAATAAAGAGATTTGAAAAAGAAAGCCCACCTCGATTGCTTATAAACACGGTTCACAACTTTATTGAAATCCTTGCTCTTCGTACCCACGTACGCACAACAACCCTTATCAACATCATAAATATATAACACAATCAGCCTTCCATCACAACAATTATCATGCATGCTAACGTTCCTTTCATCGTCTCTTTAATTTACCCATCCCAAACGTTCACAACTATAACGAAACAACACCCTAGCATACATCAACGTATAACACATAACCACGTCATAAGATACATTCCTAAATCATACATGCATCATATAATTCACTCAAACTTGGCAACAAGTGATATTTCCACATAACAACAAATCTGGCAGAACTGCGCGGTTGGTTTGAAAAATTCACCCAACATCCATCCGATGTCCAATGAGGCTGAAATATTCACACAACTCAGAAGACACTTCAAATTTCATTTAGTTCAAAATTTCACATCAAAAGGAGGCCATTTGGTCGGTCAAATAGAAAACGAAACTTTCTCGGCGAGAATACAAGTTTCTAGCAGAATTGTGCAGTCAACTTCAAAACTTTATTAAAAATTCATCTTTCGTCAAAAGGGGCTGAAATTCATAAACAACACAGAAAACACCTTGAAGTTTACTCAGTTAAATTTTCGTGTCAAAATTCGGTCGTTTGGTCAGTCAAACACATGTCAGAATCCACTATCCGAACACCACAGTTTTCAGGCTTCACAATTTCAAAATTAGGGTTTCTTCCTCATTCATCCAAACACAAATTTTCATGCTTCCAACACACAATCATGCTTCAAAAGGTTCTCACAATCAAGTTCTCATATAATCACACATCATTCACAAATGATTCATTCAACTTCACACATATTCATTCTAAATCACATATTCACAATTGTTCTAATACAACCACAAATTCCTACCGATTAATTATGAAATCTAAGATTCCTACACTCACTATATGCATGAAGGAATCAAAAACAAGGTTTCAATGGAGAAGATGAGGAAAATTTTCAATTATACCTTGTTGGATCGAAAATCATGAAGAATAAATTAGGAATATTTTGGTTTAGGATTTAATTTGGATAAATATCCCAAAACAATTAATTAAATCCAAGAAAGAAGATATTACTTCCAATAAATAGAAAGGCCGAAGAGAATTCGAATAAAGTGGCTGGCACAAATATGCATGATCTTATTTAATTAAATACACACATTGGAAATTTAATCACATTAACTCAGATAACCCACAACAACTAATTTCACATAATTAACTCAATCACATAGAAATTAAATTTCATAATTGAATTTCCCAAAACAACATCCTCATCAAAAAAAATAAGTCACAAATTTTCGCGGTGCTACATAATCAACTTAGGCGATAACACCGATTGTGCGCAGTGGAATTTCTTCCATTGTGCGCACCTCCGAGTTATCCCTAAAAGGTTTCACATGGTGACCATTGACTATAAAAGGGGCAGAGTTTGGGTCACTTCCCTGAAGTTCCACTGCTCCATTCGCTCTTAGGGCGACGATGGTGTATGGTCCCGTCCAAATTGATTTCAACTTTTCAGGCATTAATTTGAGTCTTGACTAGAACAACAGAACTCTCTGCCCGACTTGCAGCTCCTACACCCGCAGGTTCTTGTCATGCCATAGCTTAGTTTTCTACTTATACCACATTGTTACATCGTATGATTCCAGTCTGAGTTCTTCCAACTCTTGCAATTGGAGCTTCCTTTCCTCAGCACACACTTAAGGTTGCATGTTCACTTCCTTAACCGCTCAGTAAGCTTTATGTTCAATACCCACAGGAAGATGGCACATTTTTTCGATAACCAATCTGTATGGTGACATGTTGATCGGAGTTTTGTAAGCGGTACGATAAGCCCACAAGGCATCGTCCAACCTCTTGCTCCAGTCCTTCCTCGAAGGGCACACCATTTTCCCTAAGATACTCTTGATCTCTCTGTTCAAAATCTCTGTTTAACCATTGCTTTGCAGATGATACGGGGTGGACAGACGGTGGTAAACCTCATATTTTTTCGTGAGAGCTTCAATTGTGCGATTGCAAAAATGAGTGCCTTGGTCTGAGATTATAGCTCTTGGAATCCCATACCTGCTGAAAATATTTGATTTCAAAAACCTTGAGACCTCTTTAGCTTCGCAGGTTACTGTGGCCTTAGCCTCCACCCATTTGGACACATAATCTACTGTGACCAGAATGTAAGAATTCCCATAGGATGAAGGAAAAAGGTCCAATAAAATCCATCCCCCATACATCAAATATCACGCAAACCACTATGGGTACCTGCGGCATCTCATCTATAGCAGAAATTCCCCCTGTCAACTGACATCGACTACACCACCTGCAAAATTCATAGGCGTCCTTATGCAAATGCGACGAATAGAAACCGCTATCCAGAACCTTCCTGGCTGTCTTCTTTGGACCGAAATGGCCGCCACAAGCAAGAGAGTGACAGTGAACCAATATGTCTTCCTGGTCCCACACATGGATACACCTCCTAATGACTTGATCAATTCCCATTTTCCACAAATTAGGGTCATTCCAAAAGTATTACTTGGCTTCGCTCTTGATCTTCAGCCTTTGAGCTCTAGTCACCTCTGGTGTAGAGGGAAATTCTCCAGTTACCAGATAATTCGTCAAATCAGCGAACCACGGTTCAGCTTGCCTCTTGCTTACTTCATTCAAAAATGCTTCTGGATCAGTTGAATCGAGCACATCTTTTAATTTGGTCAAGATAGTCAAACTCTGGGCATAATACAAATGTTCTTCCGGAAAAGCATCGGGAACATCTTCTTTATCTTCCCCTTGATTTATTCTGCTCAGATGATCAGCTACTTTATTCTCTGTCCCTGCTTTATCCTTTGCCTCCCAATGGAATTCTTGCAGTAGTAGCACCCAATGGATCAGTCTTGGTTTTGATTCTTTCTTCGCCAACAGGTACTTGATTGCAGCATGATCGGTAAACACAATAACCTTGGAACCGAGCAAATAAATGTGAAATTTCTCAAAAGAATACTCTATATCCAGCATCTCCTTCTCCGTTGTATCATAGTTTTTTTGAGCTTGGTTAAGCGTTTTAGAGGCATAGAAGATGGCATAACTTTTTCCATCTATTTTCTGGCCAAGAACTGCTCCAACTGCAAAGTCACTGGCATCGCACATCACCTCAAAGGGATGATTCCAGTCGGGAGCTCTGATGATTGGGGCTGAGATAAGTCGATCTTTCAGTAGTTGGAACGCTTTTTAGCATGTTTCGTCAAATACGAACTCCACATCATTTTTGAAGAGATGGGTTAACGGCTGAGCAATCTTTGCAAAATCTCTGATAAACCTCCTATCAAACCCAGCATGTCCCAGAAATGCCCGTATCTCTTTTTGATTAGTGGGAGAAGTCAGTTTGCTAATCACCTCCACCTTAGCTTTGTCGACTTGTATGCCCTTCTCTAAGACAACATGGCCCGAGAAAATCCCTTTGGGAACTATAAAGTGACATTTCTCAAAATTTAATACCAGATTCTTATCCTGACATCTCTGCAATACCAAATCTAGATTACCCAGGGAAATGGAAAATGATCCTTCCGACTAGCTTCATTCAACTTTCGATAATCAATACACATCCTCCAACCTGTGACCAACCTCGTGGGTACCAACTCATTCTTGTCATTCTTCACTACTTGCATGACTATTTGAGCACCATGTGCACTGGACAGGCCCACTTGCTATCTGGGATAGAGTAGATGATTCCCAAGGCTAGCAGTTTAAGAACCTCCTTCAGCACTTCCTCTCTCATATTTGGATTCAACTTCCTCTATTGCTTTCAGTGGGCCTTGGCACCTTCTTCAAGATGGATGTGGTGCATGCAGAGATCAGAACTGATGCCCACTAGGTCCGACAAAGTCCACCCTATAGCCCTCTGATTTCTTCTTAACACTTCCAGTAATTCCTCTTCTTGTTTCTCGGTCAACCGGTTGTTGATGATTACTAGAAATGTCTCTTCATCTCCCAGATAAGCATACATCAAATCTGGAGGCAATATCTTCAACTCTTTCTTAGGTGAGATTGCCTCTTGAGGTAGCTGGTTCTTTTCCATGTTCTTTGCTGCAAGTTCTCCAAAATCAGGTAATTTCTCCAGACTGCTCAGTTGGGCGAGGTTACTTGATCCAGTAGAATTTGGCTTCTGACAAAATCCCATTATTGCATCATTATCTCCTCATCAGTCAAGTTTTATGTCATCAATGTCTCGCACCACTCTGCGACCTCCCCTTCAATTGAGTCGCTCAGTTCAGCAGCTGCAAGCTGCTCCTGCAAAAGTTCAGTCTCAAGAAATTCTTGGACTAATGGGTAAATCACATCCAAGAAATGCAGATTTTCAGTATCCATTGGTTTTTTCATAGCTTCATCAATATTGAAACTGAATTTCTCCACATGATAGTCCAAGCAAATTGTACCATCGCTTACATCAATTATAGTTTTTGCAGTCCGCAAGAATGGTCTTCCCAATAATACTCTACTTAACTCACCAACTTCAGACTCATTCATACGAATAACATGAAAATCTGCGGGGTAGAGGAACTCATGTACCCTTACTATCACATTTTCCAGTACTCCTTCAAGACTGATGCATGACCTGTTTGGGAGCTGAATGACCACCTCTGTATCCACTAGGCTGACGCCAGTCAATCTCTTGTAAACTGAGAAAGGCAGCACATTATAGAAGCCCCCAGATCACACATAGCATGCTCAATTTTAACATCTCCAATAATGATGGGTAGAGTGAACATCTCGGGATCCGTTCTTTTTTAAGGAAGTCTCTTCTTCTAGATTACCGTCGATACACTTTCTCCAATCACAATCTTCCCATCAGCCTTTGCTTTTCCAGCTATGAAGTCTTTGATAAACCTGTTGAACGGGGGTAGTTTCAGTGCTTGTAGAAAAGGCAGGTTGATCTCAAGCTTGCCAAAAATCTCCATAAAATATGTCGGGTCCTCTTTTTGCCTCTTGGGCTCTCCCCTGTATGTGTAAGGCTTCATGCGCTTGACTGCATTGCTTGACCCTTCATCTGGGTCATCCCTCTCATGTTTATTTATTTCCTCGCTCAACTCCTCTGGTTCTTGATCAAAAGGTACTGGGTCGGTCAACTAAGGAAATGGCCTTCTCGCCTCCTTCGAGAGAGTATCCTCTTCGTTCTCTCTACCATCCCCCTTTCTCTGTTCTTCCCAAGTGTTCAGCATAATCTTTAACTGATCTTAGAGTGATTTTGCTAATGTTGGCTCTATCAGGCATTTTGACAGTAGCAGGGATCCGACCATCATGTCCCCTTATCTCATTCAACGTTGTGGCCATCTGGGAAAGTTGTTTGGTAAGCATATCCATAGCCGCCTTCTGCTCTTGTTGGAAATCTTGTATCCGATGCACCAGATCATTATTGGCTTGCATATTACCCTGGATGTGCTGTTGAGAATTCATCAAATCCCTCACGAACTCATCTATGTGCTTAGGCAATTTGGAATTTGGCTGGCTCGGATTTACTCCTGGTGGGTGATTGGACGTAGACCCCTGTCCATGATGGAAATTCCCATTTGGACCTTGATTGCCATGCTGTTGTGACTGAGTGTTCTGATTACTGTTCTGGTATCCTCTCTGATGCGGTGGAACGTAGGAAACAATCTGAATATTTTGATTCTGGTTCGGCCAATTCGGCTGGTTCCCTTGTCCCCTGTTGTTGTTCCAGTTGTTCTGCCCATCATGGTTACGGTTTGGCCACTGGGGTTGCCTTTCGGATTGTGGTGGATAGTTGATAGCTGGCGGCTGTTGATAACTCACCGCTGGTGGTTGTTGGTAGGTGATCGCCGATGGTGGTTGTTGGGCTGTGTTCGGATCTGACCACCTGAAATCGGGGTGATCCCTCCATGGAGCATCCTTAATCTTCCAAGGATTCCAATTACTGTTCTGATTCCAATTCCCAACCGCATTCACTTGTGCTTGAAAATCATGTTCTTCTGGAGGCCCATAACTAGGATACACTTGTTCCTTACTCGATGCAGTCTTCACTTTCTCCGCAGGGGCAGGTGGGTTGTTTTTCTCCATGGTAGTTAGTATTACCTTCTCCAACCTATCCATTTGAGC
This sequence comes from Salvia splendens, assembly GCF_004379255.2. Classification (NCBI taxonomy): domain Eukaryota; kingdom Viridiplantae; phylum Streptophyta; class Magnoliopsida; order Lamiales; family Lamiaceae; genus Salvia; species Salvia splendens. The sequence continues at coordinate 14,898,070 of NC_056044.1, read as the reverse complement.
TTCCATCATGTCTTCATTTGTTTCTACAGTTGTATTTGCTGTTACTCGTCTCATTATCAGGGCCCTGGGAGAATCATAAGCCTTCTTAGCGTTGACTAACCTATCAAGCACCCTTTTCGCCTCACTCACCTTCAACTTAGAGAAGTCACCACCACTCGAGGAATTCATCAAATCCTTACTCTCGGGTGTCATTCCTTCATAAAAATTGTTGAAGATTTCTGCCTCCACCATGTGGTTGTTTGGGCAGGCATCCAACATTCCCTTAAACCTACTCTAGTACTGACTCAGAGTGTCATCGCAACCCTGATGTGCTCCTTGAATCTCCTTTTTCAGAGCGTTGGTCCTTGTCGAAGGGAAAAAGTAATCCAAAAATTGGGATCTGAAATCAGCGCACGTTCTGATGGAGTTGGGAGGTAGCCTCATGAAGCAAGTATCGGCTTCTCCTTTTAAGGCGAAAGGGATTACCCTGAGTCTGTAGTCGTCCTCGGTTGACCGAGCTGGACGTTTCTGAATTCTGCAGATTTTGAAGAAATCATGTAGGAATTTATATGGGCTCTCGATTTTCCTTCCATAGTAGTGAGGCATAACGGCTAGTATGTTGTTTTTCACCTCTATATTCGCTTGCCCTTGAGTCACCACTATGGCTTGAGCTGGCTCACCAGGCAAGTGAGCGTTGACAGAACCGATCTCAGGATCGTCCTCTATTAGCGCAGCCATTCTGACTGGTGTCTCCTCTACTATAATCTCCTCCTTCGGCTCAGTAAACGGGTTTTGATCCTCCTCTCCTTGAGAGCTTGTATTCGATGGTCCCCCTTTGTTCAATCCAGATATAGTGACGACCAAGCTGGCTACTTCTCTGATTGTCCAATTAGACTTTGTATCCCTCCAGTTTGTCGTGTTATTCCAGTGCCCAAAGTTTAGGCCTCGGTGCATAAACTGAAAAAGAAAATAAAAGAATTAAAAATATGTACACCAAGTATCACATATGCACATATAATGCCATCCATCCCCGGAAATGGTACCATTTGAAAGCTGTCCTTATAGACTCAGAGTTCACATGCAGATTAAATAAAGCACATAGAGTTCATGCACTTGATCAAACTAACAGTCAATTGATCAAGCAGACTACTGTCTGGTCGTTGGTTATGTAAACGGAGAGACTTAGGGCTTTCAAGACCTTAACCCACAATACTATAAACTAGTAAATGGAAGTAAGGGTTGAATCCCTCAGGGAAATACGCGTGTTGAGTTGTGTTTGAGGCATTGGGATTTTTGGCTGCGGCCACGCTTTCCAGTGGGTTAAGAATTGGACTAAGGTTAAGAATTGGACTAAGTAACTAGACTGATCAACTCACTAAGCTAAACGGATAAACTAAACTAGGCAGACTCAAAATTAAGGGACATGCTAAACTGAACAACTAGACTATGAATGGGAAAAGGTACTTCTGGAAAAGATAACTTGGGACCACTGACACAAATGGACGCACTACAAAAAAGTTGTAAACAACGAAAAGGTAGCAGGGACTGCTACTCTAACAAACTACAACCTTCTTCTTCGCTAAGCAACTAAATGAAACAACTACGGTAGATCTAAACAGAACAACTAACATGAAAGCAGAAAATGGACAAATTTAAAACAGATCCATGCAAATTGAACAGAAATAAAGCAGATATAGAACATCTATCCTAATCTCATGCAAGTTGACAAACTATAACTAAAATCTAACTACGAGAAATCAGAAATAGAACGGCGACAGTAATCAAGACAGAAGCTAACTCCGAAATCATCAACTCCAAACCAGCATGCATCGCAAACACCATTTCAGACTAGAATCCGGACTTAAACAACTAAATAATGCAGATCTAACATCAATTTAGAATAAAACTAAAACTAGACGTAGGAAACGAAATCAGAGAACATCAGATCCAAGACAACTTGCATTAAAAAATCCATTTCATAAACGATCTTCAATAAACACAGGTAAAATAGAATTCCAAACACAGATTTAAAGATCGATCAACAAACGGAAAGTAACTAGAGTAGCAACTAAAGGAAAAACATCAAAAACAACTATCCTTCAGAAAAGATAAACTAAAACAGAGTAACAATTGTTTTGACCCCTCGGGGTTTAAGGAAAACACAAACGATTGAAGACTTCTTTGCAGATCTAGGTCCCTCCTCCCTTGATGAGGAAGAAGAGAATGATGTGGCGGTAGTACGTCAATTACAGTGGCTCCTAGCTTCCTTGCTCCATGCTAACGAACTTAAGTGTGTAGAATGTAGTGACTGAGGATGATGAGGTGTCGAACTTTTTCTTTTTATGTGTGCATTCTCTCCACTATTTATAGGATGGCATTGGCCCAAATCCCTAGGGTAACCTCATCATGTCTTGACATTAATGCCCTTGAGATGGCATCTTCTTTTCTCTCTCCTATGACTCATCATCTCATGTGGTGAACCCCACTTGATCAACTTGTTGGCTAGGCAGGCTCCATTGCTTGTCCGCAACTGATCAACTTGTCTTCGATTCTGGCCATTTTTTGCTTCTTTTCCGAGTTGATCAAGTTGTTCCTGCACTCTGCCACTTCAACACTTTTTAGCTCCTGCACACTCATATTCACCACTTTTTCGCACATTATCAACCATGTTAGTGTATTAAACCCCTATAAAACCATGCTTGTAACGAGCCCTATCAGGCGAAAATACCCTCAAGCCATGAAGTGTATTTCACTTTATTTACTCTATCTTCTTCATTAAAATATTGAGAGAACATCTTTTTTGGTCCGCTAACTTTGGCAAAATACCATTTTTTATTTGAGCTTTAGTTCCTTGAGAAAGTGGGATTTCTTAGGTGAGATTGTTCTCATACTGATCAAGGGAGTTTAACGAGGTGATGTTTCCAATGATCTGAGAGATTCCACTGCAGAATATGTTGTTCAGGTTTAAAACATAGAGAAGTAGAGTTTTTTAATTTAATCTAAAACCAAGCCATCAAGATTGTTCTTCTCAAGATTCATGGTCTTTAAAGACAACAAACTTTCAATTTCATTAATGCTTCCTACAAACTTTTTGTGACTCATATCCAACTCCTCAAGGAAAATCAATCTCGTTTATTCTTTAATGGGCTACTATGCGCGAGGACGTGCCTATATTCAACTTCAGCGAGGTACGTTTGAAGAAATTTGGGATCGTAATCATTAAAGTTTGTTTGTACTTTTTTTGTAGTTTGATTGTATTTGTATTGTCTTATGCATTTAATATTATGTACTCCCTCCGTCCCGCTTAAGATGACACATTTTCCTTTTTAGTTTGTTCCAACTAAGATGAAACATTTCCTTTTCTGGAAAATTTTTCTCTCCAATTAATACACCCAACCACTTTTTCACACTCCTATTAAACTGTTCATCTTTCTTTATCTCTCTATTTTAATACTTACACCCACCTTTTCTCTCACCAGTTAAACACTTTAACCAAAATTCCTAAAATCCCGTGCGGGCTAAGAAATGTGTCATCTTAGCCGGGACGGAGGGAGTAACATTTTAATATTGTGTTTTTTAAGTTATATGTGATACACTCAGATTTTGTACTATTTTACGGTCATTATTTGGTTCGTTTTAAGTGTAAAAGTTGCCTTACATGTCCATTATTTGCATATTTTTATCAATTTTGGTATCTGGACGTGTTTTATAAGAAATATGCAAAATAGAGCTGAAAAAAGCATAAAAAGGTTAAAATATGGAAGTTGGAGAAGAAGCACAACCCAGCGGCCCTTAGACCCAATCCAGCGGTCGCTGAAACGAATCCAGGGAGTTTTGACTCTTTCCAGCGGTCCACTAGGCCCATCCCAGCGGTCCGCTAAGCCCGATCGTGCATAGCAGCCTCAGTTCAAACTAACTTTTTCTGGCAATTCTAAAGTCCGATCAGGGGTTTCTACATACCATTCTCTTCTTCTTCGAAAGATCTTCGCAATGGTACCTTGTGTATCTCAATCGGAGTTATGTGGAGAAAGTTATGACTATTCTACGAACATCGTGCAATGCTGTCAAGTGATGAATGTAAGCGGAAATTCAAGGAAGGAAAGAAATTGTTACATTGTGAAACCAAATCTTTTTTTTAACCAATGGAGCACGAAATTTCCAGCTCTCTTATTACTTGAAGGACATTTTTTACCAAGTTCATAGCCTCCATAACTTCATTCATAATATTCGCTCATTCATAGCGTCCAAAATTGGGGAGCCCCCAAGGCTCCTCCTCCACTCTCCAACCCTAATTCCTTCTTTCATAATTCCATCCATCATTCTTGGATAGTTTAGCAAGGCAAGATAAGACTAAATATTGCACAACAATTCATCATTAGGTTTTGTTTGCTTTTTCTTTATGTTTTGTACTTTAATCTTTAGTTTTTGCTATTTGCCTATGAATAGCTAAACTATAAGAAGTCTTGGGATGTGTTAGTAACTTTTATTGGTTTATATAAATCAAGTTTTTGGTATCTGTTTTGTTCATTACTTGTTTCTATTCAAGTGTTGGATAATGCTTCATGTTTGAGTTTGACACATTCTATGATGATTTATTGACTTGCAAGATAATCGTGAGAGAAGGTTGGATTGTTAAGAGCATGGTTGACACTACAATTAATTCCCCTTAAAATGGTACTTTTAATTGAGAGTGAGAACAATATGAGTGTTATGTGCTTTTGGGAGTTACATATCTAGGATTGACCACCCTAGTGTATGTGATCTACTTTGTGCCACATGAGCAATATTTATGTGACTCGTTCTAGTAAAGTATGAACTGCGTTAGGGTATCGTAACTGTGTTTTGTGTAAACTATAATTGTGAAAGCTCTATCCTTTGAATTCCACTCTTTGCCTGATTTAACTTCTTTATTTCCATGTTTTGTTTATTTATCCAACCAAAACTCTTGTTTCTCTAGATAGTATATGACGCTTAGTACATGGTAGCCAGTTGTAATTATATTACATGTGTTCGATATCCCGGTATTGACCTTTAGCTATACTATTCTGCCTTGTATACTTGCAAGTAGTTGTAGTGCTAAAAAATAATGCATCGTTTTTGGCGCATTTGTTAGGAAATATTATTGTTTTAAGTTGATATTGTAGAAAGGTGAATAATACTCATTTAGAATGTAATATTATTTAACTTTATTCTTCTTTTTAATTTTTTTTAGGTACTTGAGGAGAGCAATGAGTGCAACAATGGATGAGTTTCAATATTGGAGACAGCCGACGTGGGCATACACAACCAATGATGAATCAGAGCGAGGTTACCATGGACTTGAAATCATATTACAAGAACTTGAAAGACAAAGAGAGGAGATGCTACAACAAGGAAGAGAAATTAGAATGGACAACACGATGAAGTCCTTGGAGAAGTCATTCGAAGAGTTCAAGGAACGACTCGAAGATATTAGCAAGATGATGAGTGAGGTGATACTACCATATTTTGAAGAAAAATCAACCGTGGAAGAAGAAAAAGAGAAAGAAGCTGCAGAAATCCCTCAGAGTTCTGCTGAGTTCAGTCAAGATGAATGATAAGTCGCATTCTAGGCCTTGGTTACTGGTCAGTATAAGGTGCTTTATTGGATAATATCTGCAAAATAGTTGTTAAAGTGTGCAGGTTGAAGTACTAAATCAGGAGGGAAGGTTCAGAAGGAATTCGAGTGAAAAAGCTGCGAAGAGTGTGCAAACTGGTCAGTATGAGCAGAAAATACGCAAACTGGTCAGGATGGATGCTACAGAGCTGGACACGAGAAGGAAGGACTTGCTTGGAATAATCACCTATCTAAAGAAGGGCGAAATTGTCATTCCACATGAAGAGAAAGCCCTAGAAATTAGGGCAAGCCACCCTATAAATAGGAGCTGAACATAAAGAAAAGGGGGAATCGACACACCACTTCACTTAGGACTTATCATCACTACTACATCACTTTTGAGGAGAATAGCTCCACTAGCTTTTAGTTCCATCTAAATCCAGCAGCCTGACTTGAAGATTCCGGCCACCTGCCGGCGAGGAGCATCATGCCTGATTCATTCCAGCCGCCGTAGTTCCAGAAATTCCTCCAGTTTCAGTTTCCGATGAGCCAAACAATCTTTTACTTGCTTTGTTTTTAAGATTTCTTAGTTTAAGTACTTGTTTTTTCTTGCCTTTGACTTGGATTCCAGTAGCTACTTAGTTGAAACATCTTTTGGGTGATAATCTTGAATGCAATTAAGTTTATTGTGGTTTTATTTTATGTTTCAGCTTGCTTATTATTTCTTTCTGCCTAGTAACTAGATCTGGTAGTTTTACGTTGATTTTTGTTGTTTAAGTGCTTGAATCTGCTTTGCTTAGTTAGATCAAGGTTTTCTTAGAGTGTTTACAAGTTTTAATCGGGTTAAGGTCCTCAAAAATGCGTGAGAATCGTTTCTGCTTGCTTCTGTCACCTTGTCCCGCTGACCAGTTTGCGTAGATCTCAGTTTTCTTAGCTTTCGTTCTCGATTTCAAGTTAATTATTGCATTTACGAATTTTCAAGCTTGATCATTCATCAATGGAGTTTTTTAGATCTTGTTGTTTAGCTTGGTGAAGAAGATAATGTCACAATCAAAGAATGGGACCACTTGTGTTGCTTTTGTTGCTTTTTGCTTTTGTACTTGCACTTTTTCAGCTTTTCTGCACACCCAGGAGGCAGTCTGCCAGCATGTCATTTGATTCTGTTTACCTTTTGTCTAGTCATTTTTAGTAAGTTTTGTCTAGTAGCTTCTCACATACACACTCGTACCCTAATTTATACACGCACTTTAATTTCTCTTAGCACGCAGCATTTAGAGCCCACCCTGACCTACTGGTCAGGAGGGGTATAGGTTCCATTTCATTTTCCGACTAGGTAAAACTCAACCCCAAAAAAGCGTGGTAGCTAACCAACCGCTCCCAGAATGTCATCGCAAGTGTATCTCGCCTACATCCATCTCTGTGGGATTCGACCCTTACTCCACTATACTAGCCAGTAGAAGTAGGTTGAGGTATTTTTTGTTGATAGGGTAGATAGACACAGACCCAACGACACAGCTAGGTCTAGGTACCCTCCTGGCCAGCTGACACACACACACAGGGTCATAGTCTCATCTTTTCCCTCCTATCAATGAACCTAACGAACCATCATGTTCAAGCTCAAGTAACACAATGACCATGCTTGCCATGAAGATGAAGAAGATTGAAACGAACAAAATTGTGGTTAATTCTTTAAAATCTTCTCTCTCTATAATGTTAAGTCCTTTTACTGCTGACAAAACTGATTTTGGTAAAGATTTACAATCAAGTCATGCACGGAGGAAAAGTAAGAGCAAAACTGAAAAATCCAGTTCAAGCTAAAAAAGTTGTCTGAAATATCTGAGGTACAATTTGTGTGAGTTCAATCTTATGTGTCCATTGTAAAATTATGTGTTTGCACAATCTTCCGTTGTAACACTTGATAAGCTCCGTAGAGCATGGGTGAGATATAAAGTTCCATATAGATTGCTTTCTTGTTTTTGCTAATTTTCTAGTTTAGTTTGTTTTTCCTCTGTAGAGCTGAAGTTTTCTTCCGTAGAGCTGAACCTAGTAGTAGTTTTTATTTTTTTAGTGTCTTTTGTTTTAATTTTTATTTTTATATTTAATTTGTAAATTTTCATTTTTTTCATTATTTTATTTAAACAAAATTCTATTTTTTTTATTTTTCGTTGTTCTAAAAAAATTGTATTTTGCATTTTTGTATATAAATTTTTTTTACTAGAGCAGGGCTAGCAGTCCGCCGAGTTAAACTCTGCGGCCCGCTGAAAGAATATTAGTGGGAACTGACCATCCTCAGCGGTCCGCCAAGCTGCAGTTAGCTACCACTGAGGCATGCCGGACGTGAGATTTTTACATAAATAGGGTACGTTTACTCCTTCGTTCTTTCATTCTTTTTCTTTGTAACCCTAACATCCACTTCCCCTCTCTTAAAATTTTATTTCTCGACTTTATTAACATACCTACATTACAAATTCACATCACTTAATCAAATTCTTTGGATTCTACCAAATTGTTCTTGTGCTCAACTGTTAACCAACGCAAGGTACGTTCTTTTTGTAATTTCTGAGCATTAATCTTGAGTTCTTTCATTGATTGACTTTGTTATTGGTATATGATTTGGTAGTTTGGATTGGAGTTTGGTGGGAAATGATATACTTGTGATAAAATGTTGGTGAATTTGCGAGTTGGATTTATTGGAATTATTATTGTTGGGTATGCTTGAACTAGCTTCTTTCTGTTGATGAAATTTGAATACCCCGTTGACTTGATTGTTGATACGCATAGTTCATGTTCATAGCATTGTGAGACTATTTTATCTTGCATGACTTGTGTACATTTAGAGCTTATATTGTTATGCATGATCATGGTCTATTGTTGAAAACTCTTGCAAATTATTGGGGGATAGAGATCATGATGGGGGTGATCAAGGTAGATCAGAACGGGTCACGTTTGTGCTTTTGTCCACCTAGTCCCTGTCAAGATAAATCAAAGGAGATATTCCCACCAAGGGAGAAGATTGCAGAGAATACTTAATTGATTGCTATGATTGATTCAATTATACAATGTACAAGAATAGAGCAATTACATTTATAGCATTACCATAGATAGAGAAGATCCTACTCTATATAATGTAAAGGTTGTACATCTTTTGATCATCAAGCAATATACGCATCTTCTACTCTCTAAACATCTAATACCTTTCTTTCGCCTAACATGAGCATCGCCTCTCTCGATTACCATCATTAAGATGGTATCAGAGTAGGTTGATCCGGAAGCGAGACTCAGAACAATCTCATCATAGTCTCGTATACCTTCCCCGACCTTTTTTTTTGTTTAGCCCTGCAAACCAGCAAAGAAAATGTCAGAATCCGAACCCAAAGCCTTCCAAATCACAAACCAACCCATAATTCTATCTGCAGAACAGTTTGCAGAACTTATGAGACTGAATATGTCTCAAGAGTCTCCAAAACAACCACCAAAAACCGATCCCCAGCCAGAATCACTGGGCGAGATACATGTACAAACCAAGCTCAATGGGGAAAACTATCCCCTATGGGCGAAACTGGTGCAGAGAGCCATCGGGGGGAAGGGCCTGATTTCTCACATCTCTGGAGTGTCGAGCCCCCCCCCCTCCGACTGACCCGAACTACGCCCGATGGATACAACGGGATCACTGCTGCTTCAGTTGGATCATCAACAGCATAGATCCCAGCCTCGTAAACGAGGTATCCCAATACGAGACGGCTCAAGATTTGTGGGAAAACTTGGCCATCACGTATGGAAGCGGCTCCGATCCATTCCAAATTTGCGGACCTGCATCGACAAGCATACGGGATGAAACAAGGAACCTTGTCATTAGAAAATTTATGGCAAAAGTTCCAAGACATATGGATATCTATTGACAGCAGAGATCCCAACCCGATGGACACCCCTTCATCAATCGACATGTATAATCAGATCACCCAACGCCACCGACTCTACCAGTTCCTATGGGCCCTCGACGACCGATATGATAAAATTAAACGGGAGATCCTAAACATGGATCCGACTCCAACAGCCAAGAAAGCTTACGGAATGGTCAGACGAGAGACAGTTAATGAAATGCTACTGAAATCAGATACAAAGGACCCTGGAATTGGCGTCGGCCTCGCCGCAGTGGACCGAAACCGACACTCAACCCAGAGCATTGGACACCCACCTCCACCGGCGAAACCCATCGACGACCGGACAATAGAGGCTCGGGTCCCCACTGGAGAGGACCCAACGACAGCTAGGGTTCCGGAGATGGAGGCGGCTAGGGTTCCGGAGATGGAGAGGGCTAGGGCTCGACGAAATTGGGCCTCACCCAATTTACATTCAACCAACTTCCCTAAATGCCAAATCAACCCCCCAACTTTTCCTAAATCCCGCTCTGAAACCCCAGATCCTCCTAAAATACAAACTGACCCCCGAGCCAAAATATACTCTCGCCAAACACCCCAGATTTTCCATAAATTACAACATGACCCCAAAATTCTGGAAATATCCACTTTAGAGCCCCAGAAAAACAGAAAATCCCAAATCAACCCCACCAGAACCAAAAAATTACAAAACACACCCCAAACTCCTGCAAATCTGGAAAACCTACCCTCCATACCGTGCAAAAATTCTTTCGATGCATTGGCCTGTTCCTCAATGTCCCAAACCGGCCCAAAAGATACCCATTGGATTTTTGATTGCGGAGCCACAGACACGATGTCATTCGATGCGTAAGATTTTTTGACTATCTCCAAATCCACCAAATCCTATGTCCAAACAGCCAGTGGGGACCTAGCCCGAGTACAAGGGGCCGGAACAATCAATATTTCTCCCACATTACGCTTATCCAACTGTCTTTTTGTTCCTTCGTTATCGCATAAGCTCCTGTCAATCAGTCATGTGACTAAGGAGCTACATTGCAAACTACTAATGCAGCCTCGTTTTTGCATGTTACAGGATATCAAGACGGGGACGATAGTTGGGCGTGGCACTAAACGCAACGGACTGTACTATGTGGATGAGATAGCCCAACAAGGTACCACATTGCTAACTCACGGATCGACGGACAGGCAGGCTTGGCTTTGGCATCGTCGGTTAGGACATCCATCCATAGGCTATCTTCGTATGTTGTTTCCTAAGTTAGTTACTTCCATGAATTCCTTTAATTGTGAGACTTGTCTGTTAGCCAAAAGCCACAGACACACTTTTAAGTTGAACAATACGAGAAAGAAACACCATTTTGCTTTAGTACATTCTGATGTTTGGGGCCCTGCTCCTTTCAATGGGGGACAAGGTTTTAGGTATTTTGTGCTATTTATTGATGATTATTCTCGCATGACTTGGATTTATTTTCTGAAAAATAAGTCTGACGTTTTTGAAAAATTCACTGAGTTCTATAAACTAATCCAAACCCAATATCACCGACAGATTAAAATCCTTAGGTCAGATAACGGGGGGGAATTCGTCAATACGAACATGCAAGAATTTTTCCGGGAAAAGGGATTAGTTCACCAAATATCTTGTGCCTACACCCCCGAACAAAATAGTGTCGCAGAAAGGAAAAACCGGTACATTCTTGAAATTACCTGAGCCCTTTTAATCGACTCCAAAATACCAAAATCCTTATGGCCTGAAGCTTTTGCTACCGCAGTTTATCTTATGAACCGTTTACCTACTGGAATCCTAAACTTCAAATCTCCCCTAGAAACGTTTTCAAAACACTTTGAGCTCCCATCATCCTTATCTTTGGAACCTAGGGTTTTCGGGTGTACTGTTTTCGTGCATATTCCTAAACACGAACGGACTAAATTTTCCCCTTGTGCTACGAAATGCGTCTTTCTGGGCTATGGAAAAACCAAAAGGGGTATAGGTGTTATGATCCAAAAACTCAACACATACACACCACCATGAACTGCGATTTTGTGGAAGGAGAGTACTTCTACAGCCAATCTAGTAGTCAGGGGGAGACACAAACTTCAGATGATCATCCGAACAGTGACCTACTAAGTTGGCTGCCTACACCTAATACTGTACCAAAGGAAACCCAGCCACAGCCAAGTCCTGTCTCAGATGTTGGATCAACAGAGGAAGTCGACGGTACCACCGGGCCGTCAAACCATGTAGTACAGGATGATGAACAAAGTGACATCGACCAAAGATCAACCCCGACCTTGAATCCTGAGGTAACTAGTTCTAATATTAATGGAAGTAGTTCTTCAGAGAACACTAACATTGATAGGGACAATGGAGTCGAGGGCGAAACCAGTACCGTTGACAGAGAACATCGTCACGAACTACCTCCCAGGAGTACAAGAGGAGTTCCACCCCGCAGATACTCCCCATAATGGAAAGGGAGAAGGGTCAGATATGCAGTTGCAAATGCAACACAGGGACAACTGTCCGAAATGGCCCGAGCATTTGAGGCCGCCCTGTATGACGAAGAAGAAATCCCTCAATCATTTGAAGAGGCATCAAAACATAGGCACTGGCAAGAAGCTATGAAGAAGGAGGTAGATGCCCTCATCAAGAATAAAACATGGGAAAAATGCGCACTGCCTGATGGGAAGAAGCCGGTTGGATGTAGATGGATTTTCACGATCAAAAGGAGAGTTGATGGTTCAATCGAGAGGTATAAGGCGAGACTTGTAGCGAAAGGGTACACGCAAGTGTATGGGATAGACTATGAAGAGACCTTCTCTCCAGTCGCAAAACTCAACACCGTCCGAACACTTTTGGCCGTTGCAGCCTGCAAAGACTGGCCCCTACACCAGTTCGACGTCACCAATGCCTTCCTCCATGGAGAATTAGAATAGAACAAGGAAGTCTATATGGAAGTACCACCGGGATGTGTAGCAGAATTTGGAGAAGGCCAAGTATGTCGTCTGAGGAAAACATTGTACGGGCTAAAACAGTCTCCAAGAGTGTGGTTCGGAAGGTTCTGTCAGGCAATGACCAGACAAGGTTTTATACAAAGCCAGTCAGACCATACATTGTTCACAAAGAAAAGAAGAGACAAAATCACTTGCCTAATTATCTATGTGGACGACATGATCATCACTGGAGATGACAGTGAAGAAATTCAAACCCTGCGAGAAAATCTATTCAAGGAATTCGAGATGAAGGACTTAGGAGCATTGAAGTACTTTCTTGGAATAGAAGTGTTGAGATCCAGACATGGAATATTCCTAAGGCAAAAGAAGTAAGTCCTTGATCTGTTGGCAGAAACAGGCCTATTGGAGTGCAAACCAGCAGAAACTCCCATGATCCCAAACCACGGCTTGAAGATGGAAGAAGGAACGACACTTGCAAACCGCGAGCGGTATCAGCGGCTAGTGGGAAAACTTATCTACTTATCCCACACTCGGCCAGACATTACTTATGCGGTGGGCATCGTGAGTCAGTTCATGCATCGACCACAAGTTGACCACATGGAAGCAGCCTTGAGGATTGTCCGTTATCTAAAAGGAACGGTGGGCTACGAAGTATTCCTAGCTAAGAGAGAAACGCTAGAAGTCGACGGATACACAGATGCAGATTGGGCAAGTAATCCCGTCGATAGAAAGTCCATAGGAGGATACTTCACGTTCGTTGGAGGCAACCTTGTCACGTGGAGAAGCAAGAAACAGAAGGTGGTCGCCCTATCTAGTGCTGAAGCCGAGTTTAGGGGAATCAAGAGTGGACTCATGGAAATCATGTGGTTAAGGAGGTTGTTAACTGAAATTGGCTATCCACCTACACGGACGAGCCGACTATTCTGCGACAACAAGGCAGCGATCAGCATTTCAGAAAACCCAGTGCAACATGACAGAACTAAACATGTAGAAGTCGACCGACATTTCATTAAAGAAAACCTTGAGGCAGGTACCATTGAGTTTCCGTTTGTACGTTCGGAACACCAATTAGCAGATATCTTAACTAAAGCAGTCCATCCGAAAGCCTTCAAGGAGATTTTGGGCAAGTTGAGTATCGGGGATACCGTTTCTCAACTTGAGGGGGAGTGTCAAGATAAATCAAATGAGATATTCCCACCAAGGGAGAAGATTGCAGAGAATACTTAATTGATTGCTATGATTGATTCAATTATACAATGTACAAGAATAGAGCAATTACATTTATAGCATTACCATAGATAGAGAAGATCCTACTCTATATAATGTAAAGGTTGTACATCTTTTGATCATCAAGCAATATAGGCATCTTCTACTCTCTAAACATCTAATACATTTCTTTCGCCTAACATGAGCATCGCCTCTCTCGATTACCATCGTTAAGAGTCCCGACGCGCCAAGACGTCAGCCATCTCTCGGGCCCTGTAGGCCGAGGCCTAACACGTTGTCGCCTTTCCCAGCGCCCTTGGTAGTCACTCGTCCCATTCCAGCTGAGTCCTCGGCCATTTGGGCTCTCTATGTTGGGTTAGTTGCCCCCTTGCCAATAGTCTCATTTTTTAAAATTGAAAGTTTCTCTCTCATATTTTTCTCACTTTTTCTTCCCTCTCGTACCTTACTTTTTCTCCATATCTCTCTTACTTTACCCACTTTTTTTTCTCTTCATCTCTCTTATTTTACCTATTTCTCGTTAAAACTCGTACCCTCCACAAATGGGACTATTTTTTTGGACAGAGTAGTTTTGATTATATTGCATATTTCAAAGTGGATAAAACTCCAAATTATCTGCCTTATTTTTTCTAAAATTAGAGCCTAAGCATAGAATCTGATACCAACTGTTGGAGGTATTTCGAAGAATCCCGTTCTTGATGTTCTCATAGGATGATTTCCAAACATACTTAAGTTAACTCCAAAAAATTAATATCTAATACAGAACACAAATCGATAGACAGTTGATCAATAAAAGGATCCTAGACATGATCACGCGGATTACGTAACACTATTGTTTACAACTAAGGCCATTGTTCTGTTTACAACTAAGGCCATCCGCAACGCTGTCTCTTATCTGTCTCTTAACCGTCTCATCTCTTCACTATTCATGAGCCCCACTGTACTTTTCATCCCATCTCTTAACTAAAAGACAACACCTGCAACCCTGCATCTCTTAACCGTCTCTTAACCATCTCATCCTTAACTATTCATTTAATTTCATTTTTTATTTTTATTTCCAACAAATTCAATTAATAAAAACACACTTCATTAAATAAAATAAAATAAAATTACAACTTCAAATTCTAAAAAAATTAAAAAAACACATAATTAAAATCCTAAAAAAATATTAAAAATACATAATTTAATTTCTTCCGCGCACTCTACTGGTTGCCAAAGTTTGCCCAAATGTGCTCCATTTGATCATCTTGGAGTTGGGCGTGGGCAATAGAATCACGTGTCCTTGCCCGAATAGACAACCGTTCATGCATAGACGGATGCACTCCACTGCGAGGCCGCACACTCTACTGGTTGCCAAAGTTTGCCCAAATGTGCTCCATTAGATCATCTTGGAGTTGGGCGTGGGAAATAGAATCACGTGTCGCCGAATAGACAACCGATCATGCATAGACGGATGCACTCCACTGCGAGGCGGACTACTTGCGGTAGAGCTTCCCGGGGTTTCAGGGTCGAACCAATTTCCCGCCTCAGGTCCTTCATCGGCGACAATCATGTTGTGCAAGATTATGCACGTTTACATGATGTCGACCATATTCTCCATAAACCACGTATGAGCAGGGGCTTTGATAATGTTGAAGCGAGCTTGGAGAACCCTGAACGCTCTCTCCACATCCTTGCGAGAGCCTCTTGCTTCTGTGCAAAAAGAGCCTGTTTTTCGTTCAACGGCCTGTTGAATGTCTTCACGAATGTTGGCCACTTATGGTAGATGCCTTCGGCAAGATAGTACCCCATTTTATGGCCGGCGCTTTACCATTCAAAACTTCGGCGCTTTACCATTCAAAACTTCGGTGAAGAGGTCGGATTGGTTGAGCACGTTGACGTCGTTGTTCGATCCGGGGACCCCGAAATACGCATGTCAAATCTATAGCCGGTAGTCGGCAACGGCCTCGAGTATAACGGTGGGGTGGGTGCCTTTGTGGCCGCTCGTGTATGACCCCCTCCACGCCACAGGGTAATTCTTCCATTGCCAATGCATGCAATCGACGCTGCCAAGCATCCCAGGGAATCAATGCCCTTCGTCTTGAAGTCGGAGCAGAAACTGACAATCTGCAGTGCTTGGCCTCCGGAGAAATTCGTCGGTGAAGGCTGCCCGGACGCCTTTGCAGAAGTTTATCAGACACATTCTCCCAGTGCTTTCCCCGACGTGCAGGTATTCGTCGAACACATCCGCCGTTTGTCCAGTAGCAAGCTGACGGATTGCTGCAGTACATTTCTGCAACGTCGTGTGACTGGGACGGCCAACGGCGTCGAACCCTTCATGTAAGAACTCTTCCCGGGCTGCCAACGTATTTGCGTTGTGCATAAATAGCCGTTTCCGCATGCAAAAACGGCGACGGAAGTAGGTCTCTCCCCATACCGGGTTGTCACAAAAGTAGTCGCGTACCAACCTTGCGGCGGCTTCCTCCCGGTTACGATGGATGTAAGTCCGAGATCGCCTTGGAGGCGCCGAGGCTTCCTCCTCTTCCCGACGTCAATCTTCTGCTAGCGATTCTTCCATTATGCGACGCATTTGCTCAAATGGATCCATAGATGATTTAAATTTGGGAGAAGAATAATGTTTTGAGATGAAAATTAGAGAGGAAAGAGAGATGATTTGAGAAGAATAGATGTGTGTTTGTGTGTATAAATGAGAATGAAGGAGGAATATTTATAGAATAAAAAAAGAAAAAAAATTTCAACGGTAAAATAACGGTAATATTACCGTTTTCATTTTTTTTTATTAAAATCAATTTTTTTTTAAAAAAATAATTTATTGCGTCAGCGTGACGACGCCCACTCGAGGGCCGGCGAGTGGGCGTCACGCCTAGCGCCAGCGCGCCATGTGGCGCTGGCGCGTGGCGAGCTGTCGCGCGAGCCGTCCCTCCGGGATGAGACGCTCGGCGAGATGGGACAGGGACAGAATGCTGCAACGCTGTCTCGCTGGCGTCTCCTCTCTCCGAGACGAGACCGAGACGCCCGTGGGATGCGTTGCAGATTCTCTAATCTTTTATTGTAGACTAGGGTCTGCTAGTGACTTTACTTCACCACTTTCTAGTCAATTACTCTTACTCAAGAGTTTGATAATTGTGTGGGCAATAATCTACTCCCTTTGTCCCTTAAATATAGTCACAATTTGACCGGACACGAGTTTAAGAAATGTAATGAAAAGTGTTAAAAAATTTGGTAGGATGTGGGTCCTACTTTTGAAGTACTAGTTTTCCATCTGCGCTATGCGCGGTGCCATATATAAGATTCCATATACATATAAGTACTTTTAATTGAGACATTGTTTTTTAATTTCACAGTAAACAACATATCACAAGCGTTCACAAACTTAAATATTAGCACTAAATTTACGAAAGAGAAATAAAATTATATAAAAACAAAATATATACAAAATAAGCCCGAACTCTTAAAGAAAGATGAAAATTTTGGCTCTACAAATTCAATCGATATACAATAAGATAAAAAAAAATGAAGCCAATCCAATTCAATTACCAGCTACAATATATAAAGAAACCAATTTATACTCAAATACTATAGTTTTTATGTAGCAATAACTATACAAATTCCTTAATAAAACCAAAAAATAATTTCTCTATAAATATATCTATATGCTAAAACATCTAAAATTTTACAACAATCAATCATTCGATAATTGAGAACTAACAAATGAATTATACTAAATTAACAAATACAATCCCAATAATTCTATAAAGATAATATGTAAGTATAACTTTAAGATTCTAAATAACCATGCTAATAAAACACAAAAGGATCAATATCTGGAGTCTAAAAGTTAATATTGACTCCACTAACATATTCACTCGCATTAAATGGATAACAATTTCAAAGTTTCGTGATTAAATTATTCGGGCCTCATGAGCATGGGTTGGGCCTGCATAGCTCATTTAGCCAATTTAGCTTCAATATCAAAACATCCTTTTAATTAAATATTATATTTGTCTACAAAAAATAGTCTCAAATCTCCGTTTCCGATCATCCATAAAAAATAGTCTTATATCTAAAATGAAAAATGACTTCTAAATTATTACTCACTTTTTGTCTTGTTCTCTTTTACTTTATTCACATTTGATCTTGGTCTTTCATATTTTACTCATTTTATTTCTTTATGTCATATTTTACGAAATTCGCATCGGATGCGATTTGCACCAATGATTTTTCCATAGTTAGCGCGTAGTTAGGTTAATAAAAAGCAACACAAATTGAACTTATATCAAATGGGCTCGTATTGAATTTGATGTTCCGCCTATTGCCCATTTTTTGAGTACATGTATTGGGGAGCAATAAATATTATGTAAGTTTAAAAATAAAGGTTTATTTAGCACTACTATAATTTAACTTAATTAAGATAATTCTTATATGTCTACGTAAAAAACAAATTATATATAAGGGCCTCATAATAGGAATACATCGGTGAGAGTAAGACAATTTAATGGCCTCTTTCACCAAGATATTGCCTCTAATGTATTCAATTTATATCAAAAGAATTTAAATTATGATACACCACTTTATGCTTAAATCACCCTTCTTTTAGTTTAAGATGCATCTAAATGCACCAATTTATAACAGAAGCCTCAAATTTTATACAGTTAAATATATGAAAACAGATTTACAACTATTAATGATTATCGATCAACTATTATAGCGACAAATCTATGCATATATAATATGTATATTAATATCCAATAGTGCATGCTACTAAAATTATACTAGTTAAAAAAAAATTCATGAAAAGGAGAAAACAAAAATTCTCATGCTTTTATATCTGTATAGATTATGTTATAACAAAAATTTATGATAAATTACAAAAAATGACAAAATAAAATTAAAAAAAATAAATAAAAACCATAAGTTGCAACAATTAAATACAAATAATCATGGGATGGTTGAAATTTGGGAATTTTAGAACAAGTCATTCTCATCATCCATGGTGAATAGATTTTTTAAAAAATGAGAAATAACAAAATTGAAGAAAGATTATATGTAGAGAGAAATAAAGTTTTTTTTTTTTAATAGAACTATAGCAAATGTGATCTCAAGTTGTAGAAGATGAAAAAATATGAATTTTGGTATAATTATTTTATATATTTCATTTAATATATAAAAGATATTTGAATAATAAATAAAATATTTATTGACCTATGAGATTGTAACAAATGAAGATTTTTTAAAAAATGAGAAATAACAAAATTGAAGAAAGATTATATGTAGAGAGAAATAAAGTTTTTTTTTTTGAATAGAACTATAGCAAATGTGATCTCAAGTTGTAGAAGATGAAAAAATATGAATTTTGGTATAATTATTTTATATATTTCATTTAATATATAAAAGATATTTGAATAATAAATAAAATATTTATTGACCTATGAGATTGTAACAAATGACATAATCTCATTGGTCATTAAAATAAAAAGAGATAGAGATCACTTAATCTTATTTTTACCAATAGTAAAAAAGAGTGTGATTTGACTAATTGACATCACTTTATTCTCTATATCAAATCAATCATATATTAATATTGTATATTATTCCCTTCATCCGTCATTAGGAGTCTCATTCCTCGGCGGCACGGATTTTAAGAAATGTTAACAAAAGTGAGTGGAAAAAAGTTAGTGAAGTACATGTCCCACTTGTATATATTAGTTTTAAATGAAATGTGAGTAGAATAAGTTAGTGGAATGTGAGACCCTATTACCATTGATGGTACAAGTGAACCGGGACTCTTGTTCGTGGATGAACTAAGATAGAAAAATGGGGCCAGGTTACACTTTCTCCTGCCCTTTATTCAACTATTTCCCTCTCTTTTTATGGGTCAGGTTATAAATTCCCGCCCTTTTCTTTTTCTCTCTCTCTCTTTTTCAACCAACTTGGCTAACTCTTTCTTTGTATCCTTACTACCCCCAATTGGTTAGTTGCTCCATTCTATCCCCCAACTCACATGGCATGGAGGCTCATGGTTTCAAAGGACGATGAATTCGGAATGTAGGCTCAAATGGGGTAACTAAGGGGTGCCCTTATAACTCACATTTGGAGGGCTTCACAGTTGGCTAAAAATCTGGGCTCTTCTATAGTTCATACTTCATCTAGACTGACTTTAACTTACTTTTAGAAAGAAGGGTCTCACAATTCAACATGCATTTTCTTCTTCATTCACTCTCACTAAACACTCCAAAAACATGAACCCATATTATCAGATAAAAACTTCTCACACTTTGACCGAGCATCGGGCTAAGTGGGAGAAGATAACACACAAAGCAGAGAAAACATATAGACAAGGTACGGACTTCTCACACTTAGACTGGGCATCAGGCTAAGTGTGATGTAGATAAAACAGACACACACACACACACACACACACACACATATATATATATATATATATATATATATATATACAAACTCTCTAAAATACAAACTATACAAACTTTAATCATACTCACTTAATACAATTAATCAACGGTTAATATAAGAGATTTTTCTAATGTCAACATTTTGACATCGAAAAATCAGAATTTGGACACCCCCGTCGACAGAATTTGTACACTCCGTACATCCCCCCGGTGACATAATTTGTACATTCCGTTGACATCGACCCCCGGTGACAGAATTTGTACAGTCCGTTGACATAATTTGTACACTTCGGTGACATAGTTTGTATAGTTTGTATTTTAGAGAGTTTGTATTTGATCACACCTCTATATATATATATATATATATATATATATATATATACAGAAACTAAAAACAAAAACTAAAATTACTCGGTCATGTGGAGGGTCATTTCCTTGGCTGATCCCTCCTGGAGTCAGCTGCTCTGGGGTATGATTCATCTCTTCCAGACGGTCGTCTGCTGCTTGCGCCTTGGGCTGTATGTTAGGGAACCCTTTGCCGATGTGGAACTATATCTCTGGCCATCAGGGACACCATCTCTCGCACCGAGTAGACCGCCGTCCTAACATCCTCATTATGTTTCAATTGTACTTTCGTCTGAGTTGTTAGCAACTGCGTCTGGGCCTCGGAGCTCAGGGCTAACCTTTCAGTATTAAGGGCTATTCTCTCAATCAGCCCTTCCATCCTAGACCTCCAATCGTCCAGGTTTTCCCACAAGCTCCACAAGGCTGGCATGTCAAGGAGACACCGCAGGCGTAGCAGGTGCGACAGCTTCGTTCTATGTCTCTATCTCCTTGTCCTTTTCAGCTACAACCACCTCCATCTCCTTCTTCTTAGTTCTATTCTTAACAGCCTCCTCCGACTGCGAACCTGGCTTAGTTACCTGATAGAAATGCATTCTTCCACCTCTCTGTACCAGGATGCCCACATTCGTGAAGAATTTTACACCAAACAGCTCTGGATTAGGGCAGTAGGACAACATGGGTATCCTCTCTATTATGGTCATATCCGCAAAATTCTTAAAAAGAGCCCCTAGCACATGACAACAATTCAGATTGCGGGAAGCACGGCTGGAGATAGACTGACAGGTTAGAGCGATTAATACGCTCAGATTTTGCACGGTTTTAAGGCCATTATTTGGTCCGTTTTAAATGTCAAAGTTGCATTACATGTCCATTATTTGCATATTTTATACATTTTTTGGTATCTTGACATGTTTTGTGAGAAATGTGCATATTAGAGCTTAAAAAGGGAGTCAAAATGCGAAGTAGGAAATCTAGAGTTTCTAGGAGCGACCAACGACCACCGGCGCTCAGCAACTTCCATATCTGTAGCGGTCCGTTTCAGAAATTTGTGTATAAAATGAAGACACGCCCAGCGACTGCCGGGCAATACGTGGCGACTGCCACCCAAGAGTCAGAAGCCTCGGAACAATGCATGGTGACCGCTGGCCAAGGTGCGGCAGTCCGCCACAAAATAGCGGCGAGCAGATTTGCCCTAATTTCTCTCCAAGATTTACCATATTTTGCAACCCTTTTCCTTATTTTAGAAGAGGCGATTTCTCGCATATAAATAGCCCCTCAAACTTCATCAAAAGGATCCTCTTTTTGCAACATATTTTCTAGAGATTAAAAGTTAGAGTGCTTCATTGTGTAAGGAGTTGAAGAAGGATTCAAGAGCATCAAAGCTGCAAGGATTCAATGTTTGGGTTTTATTTGCTTTAGTTTTATGTTCCAATTGTTTTCCCTTCGATCTATGTTTTTAGATTATTCTACTGTGTAACTAAATTCATAGGATTCTAGGGATGTGTTAGTAACGACATTGGTTATACAATTTCTTTTCTATTTAATATCCGTTTTGTTCTTACTTTGTTTCTTCCTTAAGTTGTTGGATAATGCTTCACGTTTGAGTGACACATTCTATGATGAATTAATATAACTTGCTACATAATCGTGAGAGGAGGTTGGCGAGTTAGATCCACTTAATAGACACTATCATTAGCTTCCTTTAAAATGACACTGTTAATTGAGAGTGAGGACTTTTTAAGGGTCTTAGGGGCTTTTAGGAGTTATGTATTTAGGATTGACAACCCTAATGTTTGTAACCAACGTTCGCATCGCATGAACATAAACTAGGTGACTCGTTCTATCAAAATAAGAACTATGCTAGGGTATTGTAGTTGGAATTTGTATAACCATAACTGTGAACGCACATCCCTAGAATTCCATTATCTCTATACTTTTATCTTCGTGTTTTATTTGCAATTAGTTGTTTATTTGCTTTCAAAATTTTCTTTGTTTTCGAAAATTCTTCAAATCTTTTGGTTTTCCAAATAGTAATTGAGTTTTAGTAGATGTTATCCAGTCTGTGATTGTTTTTCCCGTGATCGATACCCGTTACTGACCTTTCGCTATACTATTCCTATTCTGTATACTTGCAGGTATTTATAGTGCTAATAAAAAGTGTATGCATCAAGTTTTTGGCGCCGTTGCCGGAGACTACATTCATTTTGTGATTGATATCTTCAAACGGACAATTTTACTACTTTGGATTTTTATTGCTTTCTGTTTTTTTTTTATTTTAGGGTAATTTGTTTTTGTTTTTGTTTCTTTCAGGTTGTGTGTGCGAACTCGTTCTGGGTAGGACAGCTTAGTACCGCTCGATCTCAAACTTGAAAGGACCCGATGGAAAATAAGAAGTGAGCAAGGATCAATGGTAGAATGAACAAAGCTCGAGAGGCTTCAAGCTATGGTTAAGATGTTATGGATGAGAGAGAAGCGGAAATTGTTGCCCCCGAGGTGCAGGAAAAGAAGGATAAGGAGATAGCACCCGTGATGCACATGTTCAATCATGGGAATATGATTACTTTTCCCGAAGGCCCTCGTGTTGATGCTAACAATTTTGAGTTGTGAATGACCCTTATACAAAGGGTTGAGCAGTCTCCTTTTGCAGGTAGGGCCACAGAAGACGCCAACTGCCATCTCTCGAAGTTCGTGGAAATCGCCAACACTCTGAAATTAAATGGTGTCGATGACGATGCCATAAGGGTAAGACTTTTTCCCTTTTATTCTCTAAATTGATTCCGCTAAAGAGTGGTTTGAGTGTATGCCCACAGAGCGAGTCTCCACATGGAAGGATATAGTGGTTGCTTTCCTCGACAAGTACGATCCACCTGGCACGATATTAAAGCTCAAGAGTGAGATCTTCCAAATCATGCAAGGCCATAACGATCCCCTCTACGAGGCATTTGCTCATTTCAAAGCCCTCCTCCGCAAGTGCCCCAACCACAGTTTCACCGTGAACCATTAGGTAGGAATCCTTTACAATGGATTTAATGAAAAGATTTGTGCTATGTTGGATTCAGGGGCGAATGGAGGATTCTTGCAGAAGACAGGACCGGATGCCATGGTGGTCATTGAGGAGTTCGCCACCAACAGCAGGGGGTGGTCGAAAGAAAGGCACAACTCGAGGAGAGTAGCAGCCATAGAGGAGGCCGAGGAGAGCTCCTTTGCCAAGGAATTAGCCGAACTCAAAGTGCGGGTTAATCAAATGGATACATCGAGAAAAGAGGATCCAGTTCCACTGACTTCCGTCATCGCAGTCGTCAAACCCAACACTCCTACCCCACCTATGAAATGTGTCAACTACGTGCAATAAGGAGGCGGTCCCAACAGACCTTATAACAACAATTATCGCCCTAGCCAGGGGGCGGTAATTTTAATAACTATAATGGGAACCATCCTCATCCTAACCTTTTTTACTCTAATAATAAGTTCTTGCAACCCCCCGCAGGATTTAATGTTAGTAAAGGTGGAGTAGTTGAGCCTATCAAGAAAGAGGAAAAGTATGACCAAGGCATCATGAAGATTTTGGAGGTGCTAGTGCAAGATAGGAAAGCCAACGATACCAAGATTGGGGTCGTGGAAGCAAGGTTGAACAACCTCGAGGCCGGAATAACCACAATTGCTACTGCCATCCCGAACATTCAAATTCAAATGGACCAAGTCCACAAGAAAATTGAAGAGGACAAGGCAAAGGCAGCAGCACGAGTGGCAGACATAAACAAGAAGTGGGTCGCCAAGCAAAAGAAGGACGATGACAGCGTCTCCGGAGTAAAATCTGGGGACTGCCTGACAGCCTGCGGTCTGCCGCACACCCTGCAGCAGCCAGCTGCCGGACCATATATTGGAATCTTCCCAACGCCTGGCAGACCGCCGCATACCCCGCAGCGGCCCGCCACTGAGGAGGCAGAGGCGCCCGCCAAAAAGGAACTCGTGCGGCTCAACAAGATTGTACTCCCCTTCCAGCCGAAGAAGAAGTTCCAACTTGAAGAGAAATTCAAGCATTTCCTTAATATGTTTTGCAAGGTCTATACTAATATTCCTCTTGTTGAATCATTGCAGGAAATACCTAGGTAGGCTACTAAGGGAGGAAGTGATGAGAAAGAAAAAGCCTACAAAAGCCGACCTTAAGTTGCCTTACCATTGCAGCGAGATCATCCAAAGGGAGAGAGTAGTGAAGCAAAGAGATCCCAGTCAGTTCATAATTAGGTGTTCAATTGGAGAAGGGAAAGTGGACAAGGCCCTTTGCGATCTAGGGGCTAGCATCAATCTCATGTCGCTAAAATACTACGAGAAGCTCAACATCAGGCCTCTTAAGACATCAGATGTAAGTATAAGGTTGGCCGATAACACGACAATCAAAACAGTGGGTATGATTGAGGATGTCTTAGTAAAGGTAGATGATTTTATCTTCCCTGCCGATTTCATTGTTCTTGATACGAAAGTAGATAAGAATGTACCTCTAATCTTAGGCAGAGATTTTCTAGCCACATTTGGTCGCTACCGGTTGTTCAGTGAGCAGGAACAGGCCGGGCCCTAGGGCGGGCTAGAGAAACCGCTGTGTGGGCCACAGCGGCCCGCTGGAGGAGCGTCGTTTTCACAACACGCGTAGCGCCATCGCTACGGGTCGCGCAGCGGTCGCCACTGAGAGGTCAGTGACGCGAATTCGCTCTATTTTAGGTGAGTTTTCTCTCATTCTTTCCACCATCTTCTCCAATTCTCTCTGCACACGACCCCAACTTCAAAATATCACCAAATTCACACACCTCATTCTCCCTTTCAATTATGAATTTCAAACTTCAATCGCCCAATTCTCTCCAACTCAAGGTATGAATCCTACACTTAATTTCTAAGTTTTGGTTGAATTTTTCCATGGATTTTGCTCTTTCATTGATGAATTGTTCGGTTGAAAAGCATGTGCTAGTATGGGGTATGAGTTAGATGATGATTATATTTGTTTTTCATAGTTAGATTTTGCATATGTTGGTGAATTGCCGATTTTGTTGGTGAAACTCCCTCTTGTTCTTTAGTGTTTATATGTTGAAATCATGTTCATAGCATTGTGAGACTATTATTACTTCCATGAGATGCAATACATGTGTCGTTTTAGAGATTGTTGATTTGTGTTGATTTTGTTGATACGTCTCTGCATGGGGGGTAAATTCACGTTAGGGGATGGATTGTTTATGTTCTAATTTGTTGGTTTTATTTTACATGATCACAGGCTACAATTTAGGATGCCTTTTTGTTACAAACTTGCACATCTTTGTTGTTTATTGAAGTATGCTTAGTTGAGTGCAAGTTTGGGGGAACCCTTGTTTGTCTATTATTTGGTGCTCTTTTAAGAGTTTGTTTTTGTTTTGTAGGACAATGACAACAAGAGGAAAGCCCGAGAATACAAAGAACTATGGAATTAACCTTGCGATGGACGATCAAAAGGCTATGTGGAAGAAAGTGTCGGCGTGGGAGACGACACCCTCGATATACCCCATTGATCTTACCCTACAAACTTTGGAGATTTTGGATGTTTTTTGGGCGTTATGCAAAGTCGGCGAGAGGAATGGCCTTATCCACATGTTCCAAGGGAGGTGGCCATCATATAGGAGACTCACTCTAGAGTTTCTAAGCTCGCTCAAGGTGAACAAGAACCGCCGCTCCCGCATCCCCGAGAGCATCGACTTCCGCCTAGGCAACCGCAACCACTCACTCACCATGGAGGAACATTCCTTCTCGCATCCCCGTCTTTGACCCCGAAGATGACTCCACCTTTGATGCCATCGACAATTATGAAGAAGAGGCGGAGCATTCGCATGCTCAAGGGAGTGGAGCGCCTCCACCGACACTTCCCCTGGACAAGCCACTTTTTTTGTCCTCAACCACTTCTGATTTATCCGCAGCCACAAAAAAAAAAGTTTCCACAGCAATAGTGGACACTTTTTTTAGCCACATTTCACTTTATTTTATTCTTTATATATTTTAATTCAATGAAGATTAAAATTATCGGACTATACATGTTCTTCAATCAAATCGGCCTGGAGATTGGTATGTGTTGTGCTCCTGCGCATATCAGTGAAACGTTGGAGCAGATATACATTACTACGTGGTACACCCATCTGTATCCGCGCGGAGACAACACCGTGACTTGTACTTGCACCATCTTCCGATGCCCAGCGCTCTGCAGCAAATCCTTCATCTTCTATTATCATATTGTGCAATATGATACATGCTAACATAATATTCACGAAATCATCTTCATGCCAAACTCGTGCCAGACACTGTATAATGGCCCATCGCGTTTGGAGCACACCAAAAGCTCGCTCAACATCCTTCCTAGCAGCCTCTTGTTTTCTCGCAAAATATTGTTTCTTCGGTCCAACCGGTTGGCGTGCTGTCTTGACGAATTCGGGCTAACGAGGATATATCCCATCTGCCAAATAGTATCCCCTATGGTACTACGTTCCGTTGGTTACGAATCTGATTTCTG
The DNA here is from genome assembly GCF_004379255.2 of Salvia splendens. Lineage (NCBI taxonomy): Eukaryota > Viridiplantae > Streptophyta > Magnoliopsida > Lamiales > Lamiaceae > Salvia > Salvia splendens. The sequence continues at coordinate 14,871,169 of NC_056044.1, read as the reverse complement.
GACCCTCCCCCTGGCACACTCATCATTGAAGAGAGACGATGTTTGGAGAATGTTGATGTCGTTGTTCGAACCTGCAACACCGAAATATGCATGCCAGATCCGCAAACGATAACGGCTTCCAGAATCATCGATGGATGTTTGCTTTTGAAACCAGTAGTAAACTAACCTTTCCACGCCACCGGGCAGTTTTTCCACTCCCAATGCATGCAATCGATGCTGCCTATCATCCCTGGGAAACAGTGCACCGAACCGTGCATATCTAGCAGTCTCTAGCACTCATCAGAGGTTGGCTTTGGTAGGAACCCTGGACCAAAGATTTCATGGATGCCCTTACAAAACTGCCGGAGCACCTCTAGGCTAGTCGTCTCACCTATCTGTAGGTATTCGTCAAACATATCAGCCTGTCCGGCATAGGCAAGCTGTCTAATTGCAGCGGTGCATTTCTGAAAAGTAGACAGCCCAATCTGGCCAGTGCAATCACTCCGGAGGGTGAAGCACCTATACCACACCGCTAATATCGTCGCTATATGGGTGAAGAGCTATTGCGACATTTTGAAACACCGACGGAAAATCTCTGATGGGTAACGGGGGTTATCGCCAAAGTAGTCTGCCATCAGCCGCTGGTGCGCTCCGCTATGGTCTCGTGGGATTGTCCGACAATGATGAATCGCACGAGGTAGCGAGGCCTCCACCAATTTCGCTGCCAGCACTGCATCCTCCTCGACGGCTTCCCTCTGCACCTCTTGAATCAGAGAATCCCACGCGTCATTCCACAAATCATCCATTTTTTAATACCAATGGAATCTTTAGGAAGATAAAGTAGGAATAAAAAGTTGGAATGGTGTGAAAATAATGAGGGGAATGAGGTGTATTTATAGGTAATTAAATAAATTTTTAAAAAAATGAAAAAATATATATATTTTTCCGAGCCATGGCGGACGTGCCGCGCAGTAGACCACCGCGCCTATCGTTGCGCCGCTCCTCCACCGGCGTGTCCTCGGTGAATTGTCGGTGATGGCCCTTCCGCCCCCTCCCAAGCGTCCACGCCGAGGCGGACGCATTGTCCACTATAGTTCGCCGCATGGGTGGCATCTCCGGGGCGACCGGCGCGCCGCACCTATTGTGGATGCCCTTATATATACAAATGGAGCCAAAATTCCCCACGAAATGATATTTATATTTTTGGGTTTATGCAATAATATGTGAACTAACTTCAACTCACTTTCCAAACCTTTAATTTTTCATTCTTTTCTTTTTTTCCTTTTCTTTTTTTTCTTTTCTTTTTCTTTTCTTTTCTTTTTCTTTTCTTTCTTATAAGCATCCTTTCTAGATCAAGCACATATTTTCACATTTTTTCTATTTCACAAATTACACTTGTCTATATTAAGCACACTACTTTTTATAACTTTCCTCCTTATCTCTCCAATTTATTTACAAAAGATAATGAAAACTATACTAACCCAATGAATTGTCCCCATTTGTTTGGCTTCCAAAGAAAAGGCTTAAAGGCTCTAAAGTTGACTCCCAAGGGAAAAATTTTGAGAGGGTTGAAAATTTTGGATATAAAAGTAGCTAAGAAAAGATGGCCTAACATCCTCCTTCATCAACTTAAACACTATGTAAACTTAGGTAGACTAGGAGCAAGTTCTAGAAACATATGCATGCATGCAGATAAATCACACAAGAAAGAATTTAGGCTCAAATCTCACAAGGTATAACCATGATTCAAGGCGAACAAGCAATTCATTATGCACCTTTTCACCAAACCATCAAATCACAACGTGAAGTCATACTTAATCAAACATGAAAAGAACTTAAATATCATAGGCAACTCAATCTAATGTGTCCCTATACATGCGTGTTTCTAAGTTCTTCATGCTATGTTCATGACATGGATTCACCTTCAGGTTTTTAAAACAAAAACTTAAACTAAAAACTAAAACAACATCCTAAACTCACGGTCCACAACTTCATCCCCCCCAAACTTATTTACAACAATGTGTAAAATAGGTTTGTAGAGTCGGTAGGGACGTGAGGAAACTACTAAAAAGAAAACATACCTTGAAAAATTTCGCTTAGAGGTTGGACTTGACGAAAATTCAAAAAATCGTGCTGGAAACTGCAATTTGGTGGCGGTCGCTGGGGACTGTCTGGTGGTCGCCGCGGTGAGTCAGAATGTTTCCAGAATGTGGCCGGCGGGCCACTGCCGCCTCTGCAGCGGTCGCTGGGGAAGGTCCAGAACCTGCGAAAATTTTCAAAAATATGAAAACGAAATTAAACACAAAAATAACTTAAAAAACTGGAAATAAATGGTTGCGTTGCCTCCCAACAAGCGCTTATTTTTTATCTTTAGCTTGACGTTCTTTGAAATTTCATCCACAAAAAGAAGTTAACGGGGTATTCAAATTTCATCCACAAAAAAGAAGTTAATTAAAGCACACCCACAATAATTAATTCCAATAAATTCAACTCACAAGTTCACCAACAAATTATCAAAAGTATATCATCATCCATCAAATTTCAATCTAAACTACCAAAATATATACCAATCACAAAGTCATCCAATGAAAGAATTCAAGACAAAGCTCAGAAATTACAAGAAGAACGTACCTTGCGTTGGTTGACAATTGAGCACAAGAACAATTTCGTAGAATCCAAAGAATTTAATTGAGTGATGTGAATTTGGAGTGTGGGTGTGTGAATAATGTGGAGAAATAGAATTTAAAGAGCGTGGAGAAGTGGATGCTAGGTTTAGAAAGAATGAAAGAAGAAAGGAAGAAACATACCTTATATAGAATGGCACATCTGACTCGCCCAGCGGTCGCTAACTGTAGTCCAGAGGACCACTGTTCTTCTTTCGCTGCTCCAATTTTTTTATTTTTTTAAGAAAAATGAAAATAAACTAAACAGAAAAAATTTAAAATTTTATTTTTATTTTTATTTATTTATTTTTTTAAGAAAAATAAAATAAACTAAACATAAAAAATATTTTATTTTTTTAATGAAAAACAAAAACAAAAACTAAAACCTAAAAAAAATTAAAGTAATATTGGAACATCTCCGTTGTTGCACTCCGTGTTCTCCTCAAGTACCTCAAAAAAATCAAAAGAAAGAAAACTAAAAGGTCAGTACTGGGATATCAAACACGGGGAATATAGTTGCAATTGACTATCATATACTAAGTGTCAAATACTATCCAGATAAACAAATAAGTTTTGGGTTTAAATAAATAAAGCAAGTAATTTAAGCAAATAAACAATTGATTGCAATTAAATCACAAAGATAAAGTATGAGAGATAAGACAATTCCAAGGATGTGCGTTCACAGTTATGGTTATACAAATTCCAACTACAATACCCTAGCACAGTTTATACTTTGATAGAACGAGTCACATAGATTTTTCCCATGCGGCACAAATGTAGATTACTAACACTAGGGGCGTCAATCCTAGATCCGTAACTCCTAAAAGTTCCTAAGACCCTTATAAAGTCCTCACTCTCAATTAACAGTGCCGTTTTAAGGGAAGCTAATTGTAGCGTGTACTTAGTGGACCTAACTCGCTAACCTCATCTCACGATTATGCAAGTTATATTAAATCATCCAAGATTGTGTCACTCAATCATGAAGCATCATTATTCAATTAGAGAAGAAACAAAGTAAAAACAAAACAGATATTAAACAGAAAAAGAATTGTATAACCAAATCGTTACTAACACATCCAAAGAATTTAGTTACACATAATTGAATAAGCTAAAAACATATATTGAAGTGAAGACAAAATGAACATAAGTGCTAAAGCAAATAAAACCCAAAGGTTGAATCCCTGTAGCTCTTTGATGATCTGTTGCTTCTTTCTCCAACCATTTGTACAATGAAGAACTCTCAAATTTATTCAATGGAATTAATTGGTAAAATGATGATCTAGATGAAGGATTAGGGTTGGAGGAGGAGCCATAAAGGCTCCCCTTTTGGGGGCTATGGAAGGGTGAATATTATGAATTAGGTTATGGGGTACATATAGGCTTGAAAAGGATTTAAATTTTGTAAAAAGTTTCCTCCAAGAAATAGTAAAGATGGAATTTTCGTGCCCCATAGTAGAAGGAAAAGATTTGGCTTCACAAGGTAATGTCTTTTTTCCTTCTTTAAATTTCCGCCTAAACTGCATTTGACAGCTTTGCGCGACCTTCGTAAAATGCCCATAACTTTCTCAACCAAACTCCGATTGAGATGATCTTGATACCAACGCGAATGACATATAGAATGCCCTGATTAGACTTCAGAATCGTCGGCAAAATTTCTGCCTAAACTGCACCTTGGCCAGCGGTCGCCATGCATTGATCCGAAGTTTCTGTCTCTTGGGTGGCGGTCGCCACGCATCTCCCAGTGGTCGTCGGGCGTGTCTTCATTCCATGCACATATTTCCCGAAACGGACCACTACAAAAGTGGCGGTCGCTGAGCGCAGGCGGTCGTCTGCAGTGTTGCGGCGGTCGCTGGACGCTACTTGAAACTCCAGATTTCCTACTTCGCGTTTTGACTCCCTTTTTAGGCTCAAATATTCACATTTCTCACAAAACATGTCAAAATACAAAAATGTATAAAATATGCAAATAATGGACATGTAATGCAACTTTGACAAAAAAAAAGGACCAAATAATGGCTTTAAAACTGTGAAAAATCCGAGCGTATCAATAAGTTCTTGCTAACTGTGGACACTTTGTCAGCTTCTGAAGTAGAGAAAAGAATCCATCTGACAGTTTCTGATAGTCTTTCTCTATGAACCTAATGAACTTGTTTTGAAACAGATCCTTCTCATCTGGGATTGAAACAAATGTTTTTAGTTATTTAATATTACTATCAAATAGTTTACCCTGATTGAACCAAAATTTAAATCATTTACCTTGATATACATTGGGAACAAAGCAATATGGGTTTGCAATCACTTTAATCAACAAAGATGTTCTCTGATGAGAATAAGATGAAAGAGGTACATTGCAAGGGATGAATTCAAATTATGTGTCTATATACATTGACGACTTAGGGTGTTTAAGACACGAGCAATAGTTGTAACTGAATAATATGGTGAAATAAGAATTATCGAGATGATGTAGATAATACATACTCTAATGGTGCATCCTCTTCACAAGCTAGAAGGTCAGACGAGCACCAGCCAGGTACAAACTCTCCATGAGGGAGTAGAAAGATTGTTGCTAAACCTTCTCTCTATAGAAACACATTTGTAGGGACAGAAAAAAAATGCACAATTTCCTTGAGAAAATATTATAACAATTGATGAATTAAAAGAATTGTGCGTATAGTACAACATACCAATGTCCATTTACTCTTGAGACATAAAACGTCAAACAAAATAAATAATTAACCATCATATATTGACAAAGAGCTTAACTCTTCTTTCTAATCATTTGTATCTCTTTGCAATAACAAAAACCAAATGAGGAAATGATGTCACTTCAACAGTTCGTGGTAGTTTTTCAATTAGATGATCAATATGACAAAAAATTATGTTGGTATGAAACATGTATCTCTCTGAGAGTTATGACAGAAAATGCATTACAATTTGATTTTAGAAACCAATGCCTCGAGTCCAACAGACTTTGCCACATCCCGAGTTGCTGTGTTGCTGGCCACCTCATCCAGGTAGGATACACTTTCAGCTTCACAAAGGTGCAAAAGCTGCAGCAGAAAAAATCACATTTACTTTCAAGACATAAGGGCTTGTTCACACAACCACACCGACCACAAGCATAAGCACATATAAATTTTCAGGTGTGCTAACTTTACCAGCAGTTGTAGTATTTACAGACATATATCCACTTATCTTAATTGGAAAGTGCACTCACAATAGATAAAGCTTTAGATTTTAGGCGGGAGATAACAGACATGTATGAGGAAATATTGTCTGTATGAGGAAATATTGTCTGGGCCCGATAACTTTAAGTTCATGACGGCCTGAACTAGAACAAGAACGCCTCCATTACCATACAACTACTGAATTAAGAAATTGGTCACACAGGGAAGAAAACAAATACGTAATCAGGAATAAAGAAAGAATTCAGAAGTGTGAGATTTTAGTTAACTAGTAGGATAAAATTATAAGCGCTATTAATATAACTTGTAATATGCATATGCTAATTCACAGTTACTATAATCATTTGGTTTGCACTAATATAAAAATTAGTCCATCCCCCAATAGTATAGCACAATTACTACGTATGGTGTCCCCTAAAAATTAGCAATTTGCATTTTGGTTCATGACCCACACTCTAGTTTATATTTCAACCTTCCAAAGACACATTTAACAAAAAAACCACATTTTCTTACTACATTGTGGGACCCTTAGTAATACCCTGAGAAAGCAAACAGACTGTTACATGATGCAGTGGAAAAAATCACTCTAAGAGAATAAAAGTCGCTAGTAAAGCAACCAAGTCGAAATTAAGATTTTCTTTCAATCCATTTATGTTTGTTGTCTATTCCCAATCAGTTTCACTATGACACAACTGTTTCATCACCAAAACCGAGAGAAAAATAGAGAGTCAGTGGGTCTAGCTTTCACAATGGCTGAGCCCAAATTTTAAGATAAATGCTCAAAGGGATAACACCATTCTACAAATAAGCAAGCGGTGACTTGCTCTTTCAACCCAAGAATGATTGGACATCACAACAAGTTTAATAGCTTCATAAATCAAGAAGAGACCCTGAAGAAAATGATAATCAAAGAACACATGACTATAGCAGAAACTTGAAGCAAAAACAGAGAGAAAAAGACGAAATCTTTATTTCATAAAACTAAAAAAAGATACAAAGTGCAGCTCATCACTTATATACTAGAAAGTGTGGTGTAGCTAGAACAGAGACTACTAACTACAGCTGATTATTTCTCTCTAACTAATTAAGTAACTAACTGCTAAGTGACAGCTCATCACCAACGGCTCTTTCCTCTTACCAACGGCTCTTTCTTCTGTTAAGCTCTCTTTTATACTAGCTTATTTTCAACAACCTCCCTCAAGATGGACTATAGAGACTCTGAAAGTTCATCTTAGACAAAATTCCTTGGAAAGTAGATGCTCCTAAGGGCTTGGTGAATATGTCAGCTAACTGCAGGTGATTTCTGATGTGCATTGGTTTGATGACTCCTTCTAAGTACTTATCTCGCACCATGTGGAAATCAATCTCTATGTGTTTAGTGCGTTCATGGAAACTGAATTTGAGCATATATACACTACAACTTGATTATCACAAAATAGGGGCACCGCCCTTCTTCTTTCGACCCCAAAATCTTTCAGCAATGCAGTAGCCCACACTACCTCACAAGATGCTTCTGCCATAGCACGATATTCAGCTTCTGCTAATGATCTTGATATGGTATGTTGTTTCTTTGCCTTCCAAGAGATTAATGATGTTCCAAGAAACAAACAATAACCAGTCATTGATCTTCGAGTGTCTGGATATGCTGCCCGGTCAGCATCTGAGAAGATGCTAAGTGTGGAATTATCAGCACTTGAGTAGAATAAACTGTGTCCAGGTGTGCCCTTCAGATATCTTAGGACCTTTTCACCAGCCTGCCAATGTTCTTCACAAGGTTTTGACACAAATTGGCTGAGTTTGTGAACTGCAAAAGTTATACCCGGCCTAGTTATACACAAGTATAGCAATCTCCCAATCAATCTTGTATACTTAGATGGATCCTCCATCAAGTTACTAGAATCTTGTTTGAGCTGTTTCAGAGGATCCATGGGAACAGGAGAGGGCTTGCATCCCAATAGCCCTGCATCTCTGATCAGATCCATGGCCTATTTTCTCTGTGAGATCATGATCCCTTTCTTGTTTCTTGCAATCTCCAAACTAAGAAAGTATTTTGGGACTCCAAGGTCTTTAAACCTGAAGTGTAGAGTAAACAATTCCTTGAATTTTTCTATCTGATAGGGCTGTTTTCTTGAACCTGTATACAAGCTTTACTGTAGGATCAGTGGCCTCCTCAACAAGAAGCCCAGGAGGTAAATTCATATAAATTTCTTCTTCTAGATCACCATAGAGAAAGGCATTGTTAATGTCAAGATGTGAGAGAGACCAACCATTGATAGCAGCAAGAGCCAAAATAAACTTGACTTTTGTTAACTTAGCCACAGGAGAGAAAGTATCAAGATAATCAATTCCTTCCTGTTGTGTGTAGCCTTTAGCAACTAAACGTGCTTTATATCTCTCCACAGTTGCATCAACTCTAAATATTACTTTATAAACCCATTTGCAGTCAATGGGAATCTTTCCCGGGGGAAGAGCAGTGATTAACCAAGTATTGGTCTTTATCAAAGCTGCTAGTTCTTCAGCCATAGCTTGCTGCCATTCAGGGTAGGTGACAGCTTGAGAGTAGGATGATGGCTCGAAAATAGCAGTCATCAGAATGATAAATTTAAGATGAGGTGGTGATAATTTTGATAGTGAAAAGTATGATGAGATGGGATATGAGGAAGAGGAATAAACTGAGTTACAAATGTAATCAGTTAAGTGAGCTGGTGGTTTGGTGATTCTGCCAATTTTGGTGAGATGATTATTCTGGGTAACTGGTGGAACTGGAGAAGTATTTTGAGTGATTACTGGAGCAGAAGGGGTAGGAGGGGTGTTATGATCAGTACTTTGTGGAATTGTTGGAGTAAGAGAGTCAGGTGTATTTGTAGCTGGAAAGTCAGAGGGTGGCAAGTGGGCAAAAGGGAAGACATCTTCATGAAAAACCACATGTCTAGTTACGATTTTTTGTATGGAATCAATATCAAGAACTTTATATCCCTTGTATCCGGAAGGATACCCCAGAAAGACACATTTAGATGCTCTTGGAGAAAACTTGTCTCTATTTCTGCCAAGAGTTGAGGCATAGCAAAGGCACCCTATAACTTTGAGATGGGAGTATGATGGGAAAGAGCTTGAAAGGGGAAATACTGTTGGGAAGAAAAGATGATGGAACTCTGTTTATAAGATATGTTGCAGTAAGAACACAATCCCCCTAGTAGGCAATAGGTAGGTGAGATTAAAAAAGTAAGCTTCTGGCTACAATGAGAAGGTGTTGGTGTTTCCTTTCCACCCGTGCATTTTGTTGTGGGGTTTCCACCCAAGAATGTTGTACTACAGTTCTAAAAGAAGTGTATAGAGATGAGAGATTAAACTTAGAGCCATTGTCAGATCGTATGACCTCAATCTTTTGGAAAACTGAGTACTGATTGTGTTAAAAAAATTGGGTAAGAACAGTTTTAACATCAGACTTGTGTTGGAGTAGAAATGTCCATACAAATCTTGTGTTATCATCAACAATGGTTTGGTAATAGCTAAAACCATGATTAGTGCAGTGATTAAATGGTCCCCAAACATCACAGTGGATGAGATCAAAAGGAGCATCAGCTATGGAATTAGAAATGGGGAATGAAAGGTGGTGTTGTTTAGAGAAAGTTAAATGCTCAGATATAGTCTTGATTTTATTTTATGATAGGTGGCCCAGCCTTTTATGCCATACATCAATGTTTACAACAAAATTTACAGAAGGATGAGAATCTGAGGAACCTGATACAAACTCAGAATCTACATCAAATTTCCAATTCTACTACCTCTCCCAATCACAGTCCCTAGAGAAGCTGCCTGAATTTCAAGAGAGTTATGAGTAAATATGACATTGCAGGACATGAAAGAGGTTAGAGAACTGGCAGATATGAGATTGAAAGAGAAAGAAGGAACACAAATAACTGAGCATAAAATGATTTTATCAGTCAGATGAATGGTTCCCATATGTGTGACAGAGGTTGTGGCACCATTTGGAAGATTTACTGATGCATTATTTACAGGGAAGATGAGCTAAAACGATCAAGGTTGCAACATACAAGGTGTGTTGCACCTGTATCAAGTAGCCAAAGTGGAGTAGGTGTAGAAATAGTTGCAGCAAAGGGAAAGAAGAGTGTAGTACCGGTAAAAGGAGTGGAGGTGGAAATTTGTGCGGCTGAAGGAGAAGTATTTGATGGAGAAGCAATGGATGAGGCAGCAATCTGTGACTGTAGAAGTGAAATCAGCTACTGGCACTGATCTACAGAAGGAAGTGAAGCAACTGGTACAGTCTTATCACTGCTGTCTGGAATGAAAGCTTCTACAAAATTCACTAACTTTGAAGAAGCATATTCCTTAGGAGGTTCCTTGCCCTTTCCATGGCCAAAACCTGGGGGAAAACCATGTAGAGTAAAGCATCTGTCAACAGTATGGTTAGTCTTGCCACAATGAGAGCATAGAAGTTTTAGTCGGCCATAAAAAGATGAAGCCGCATTCACAGAGTAATGCATCTCGCTAGGGGATGGGGAGATATGAGAGGAAGCACCATCAATGTTTCTTTGCCTCTCTTCCTGGATTACAAGAGAAAACACTTTAGATAGTGAAGGCAACGACACCATGGATAAAATGCTCGATCGAATCTGAGAGAAAGAATGATTCAATCCGATCAAAAATTGAACGGTGCAATCATCCTCCAGCTGTTTGTGCCAGCGGGAAGCACTGTCACACCTGTAATGGTTACATGTACACCAAGAGAGTGGTTGAGTGTGCTTATACTCATCCCATACAGTCCGAAGGCTGGTAAAATAAGTGTTAACATCAGAATTTCCCTGAGATGGAGCCATTAATTGTTGTTTAAGCTGATAGGTCCTTGCAGAATCACACTGAGAAAACCTCTCACGAAGATCCGGCCATATCTCATGCGCATCATCCAAGTACATGATGCTTGAGCAGATATGAGGAGATATAAAGTTCCTGAGCCAGGAAACCACCATACTATTACATCTAAGCCAAGCAGAGAATAGCAAATCATCATTTGAAGGCCGCAACAAAACGCCATTAACGAAGAGCAATTTATTCTTCGGCAAAAGAGCAGTGGAAATAGATCGGCTCCAATTGATGTAATTGGAGCCATCAAGTAGCTGAGAAACTAATTGAAGACCGGGATTGTCGCTCGGATGAAGATAATAAGGACTGAAAGAATCTTCAACCGGCACCGGCGCCGGCGCATTGTGGTTACCACGAACCATTGCAAGCGAAGAGCAGAGATAAATGGAGCGGAAATCAAATTATCTTCACTGATACCATGTAGAAATGGGCCACTCACCCCTTAAAAGGACTTATAAGGGGGAGGGTTGTCTACACTTATATAGGTGAGCTAGGATCGTTACCAAGTCGATATGGACAAGAATTATGAATTTTAACACGCCCCCTCACGTGTGGGCCGGAATGACACATCGGACTTCCATCACGTGGGTAGACAAGAGAAGAGATAAAGAGATATAATCTATAATCGACTTGGGCCCGCTCTGATACCATGTAGAAAATGATAATCGAAGAACACATGACCATAGCAGAAACTTGAAGCAAAAACAGAGAGAAAAAAGACGAGATCTTTATTTCATAAAACTCAAAAAAAGATACAAAGTGCAACTCATCACTTATATACTAGAAAGTGTGGTGTAGCTAGATCAGAGACTACTGACTACAACTAATTATTCCTCTCTAACTAATTAACTTACTAACTGCTAAGTGACAGCTCATCACCAACGGCTCTTTCCTCTTACCAACGGCTCTTTCTTCTATTAAGCTCTCTTTTATACTAGCTTATTTTCAAGCGCGAATCGTGACTTGACTGCGTTGTTTAGCCGGAGTGTAGAGAGGACGTAGAAGGGAGTGAGAGGGCGTTGTGGTCGCCGGCGTAGAGTGAGTCGGAGGAGGCGACGAGAATTAACGGTTGCTCGGATCTCAATTTGGGGAAAATAGTGAAGGGAGAATGAGGGAGTGATTACCGATGGTGGAGGGGAGTATTTTATTTTGGGCCTCTATTTTATTTTAGTTTGGGCTTCTAATTTTAATTGGAGATATAAGATGGGCGGTAGTAATAATTAATTTTGGGCCACATAATACTTTTGTTTGGGCTGCCTTTCAATTTAATCTTTGGGCTGAAAATAATAGACTTTGGCCAGGTTAATTAAATCCTTGGGCGGGATTTAATCAAAGAATGGTTGTGCCAATAAATAAATAATTAGGGGACTTATTTAATTAATTCTCGGAATATTTTGAAAGGTGAATAATTGATCCTAAGTCCAGAATAAATTAATTCGAGGGAAATAATTTGCAAGAATTTGATCACGCGATTAATAATATCTTGGGATTTAATTCTACATCGTGGAGGAAAATACGAGTAGTCAGAGGAGGAGTTCATGGGCGTAAGCCGGAGAAATCAAGACGAGACAAGAATCTTCAATGGGAGGGATGCTTTTTCTAACGGCAATTGAAATTTGGGAGGAATTCAAATTAGTTGTCGACCAATGTTTTTAATTAAAAAGGATAATTCTTTGGGCTGATATTAATTCCATGATGGGCCCAATGAGAAGAATAAATTAAAGTTGATTTTAAGTGGACTACATTTAAATAATTCTTTAAATTAGTTGATTGATTAATTCTTTGATCTAGATTGATTAGTGGATTAGAAAGGGTTGATTAATTCATTGGTCTATATAGATTTAGTCAATGGTGGGTTGACGGTGGGCTTGTTTTAAATAATTTGGAGTCAATTATTAAAAAAGGTAATAATAAAGTGGACAACATTTCACGGACGGAGGGAGTAGTTTTTAAGATTTTTCTTTTTAACTTTGACTTTTCAGTTTTTAAATTTACTATAATTTTCTAATTTTAAGTAATTCTAATTAGAATTTGGTTTAAATTGTGTATACAAATATGAAAATATGTACTCCCTCTGTCTCCAGTATATGTTCCATTTTGACCCAACATGGGTTTTGATAAATGTTAAAAAGTTAACGATATACGAGTCATATTTTTGTATAGTATTAATTTTATGATAAAATATGAGTGAAATTAAGTAAATAAAACATGGAGTCTATTAAGAGACAGATCTAAATGAAAAAATGGGACAAATAATGATAGACGCCAAATGTAATACCAATAAAATTGACAATCCAAACCCCTTCATTATTCTGATCCTTTGAAGTAACCAACCAAATTTCGTAACATAAAATCTTGATTCCCATTTATTTCCCAACTGTTTTGGACACTCCAAATTAAATTCTTGAATAGAAAAACTAAATCTTGCATAGCATTCACCTTTCATCAAAAACGCATTTCAACAATTGGTACGGACTAGGGCAGCTAGGATCTGAACAGCCACCAAAGAAGGCACTGGAACTTGACCGGAGAACTCATCGGCAGTTACAGAGTAGTGAGAGAGGGAGACAAGAGAAAAAACGATATTTCATTTCATTCATTGGTTACCTATTGAAGAATAGTACAAATGCTATTTATAGAGGATTGGCTATTCTACTTAATAACCACCTAATTAACTAGCTAATTCTCTTAATTGGCTTGCTGCTAACTAATCCCTTTAATTGTACTTAACCAAATATAACTGCATCACCAAACTCTACTCCTTTTCATGTATCAAATCATCCCACCCGAAATCAACCTTGCCCTCAAGATCAACAAAATCTGAATATTTCCCACAGCAAATCATTGAAACATATCTTTGAAAACCCGAAAGATGCGCTCCGTGCGATGCTTTGGTTCTTCAATCTTATGAGGAGCTGATTCAATTTCCCCATTCATATGATTCCCGAGATTGAGAATGGTCTCCAAGAGCTGGAAGAACAATTTTCTTTGGCCCAACTTCGAACAACCAACCTCGTAAACTTCAAATGATTCTTGTAGCGACCCACCTTTCCTTCTTCCTAAGCTGATAACAATATCAGAAGTGAGAACTCTTGAAAGAGCATCTTTCTCAATCACAACTTTTTGGACTGAAGTGTGTCGTAGGATCTGCTAGCTATATCTCGCGTGCCCTCCTTTAGCAATATTTGATGATTATGATCTCTAAACGGAGGTAGAGATGCTGGCTCGTTAAAGACTACCTCATGGCCTTCCAAAAATAGAGCCACAACATCATCTACAATCATATTAATCCCAGAGCAGTCAAGTGTATGCAGTTGTAGCAGCTAACAAAACTGAACATCACTACATTAAGGAAGTATTTTATCCAAGCTCTTACTTGAAATGTACTATAACTGACCCTGAGCACATCCTCTCAGCACATGTGTCATGCCTTGATAACTAAACTCCATAGACAGATTCTTGAAGTCCCATTGAGACCCAAATTTTCTGACCATTGAAATCCTAAGACCATATCACAATTCCCCAACGACAACAATAAGACATCAGTTGTGAAGAAGGTGTTAAGACCATTTTACACCCCTACATAAAGATTCACAGCTCCAGCTGTTCCCATCATCTACTGCCACTCTGACTGGTTTAACTTTCATAATTCTCAGCCCCGGAATAAACCTTGACCTCAATTCCTAACTCTTCAAAAATCTGCAAGACTCTTTCAGTGTGATGTTTAGGCTCCTCAACTATTATAGGATGATGCTCCCAATTGTGAGCATATGGACTCTTTCCAGTTAGAAGCACCCATAGCATAACCTCATAGATAAAAACATTGTCCTTTTGATTGTATAGCTTCTGCCTAAAAACCTGCACTTGAGCCACACCAAAAACAACAGCATTAACACTCATTAGCACTTTGTTTTCATCCATAAAAAGGTTAGAAACCTTCAAGCCCCTATGGGTTATGGTATTTTGATGCAAAAAGCTCATTCCTTCAGTGTCATCAATCGTAATTTTCAACGTGCCTGGAAGCTTGAGGATACTCTTTCGATTTTGCAGATCATCGAACACCCTTCCACTTGACATAAATTCAGTACCACAACATAGGGATGAAACCCGGCACACAACCTGAGATATCAGCTCTTGTTTAACTAACTGTTGCTTGAAGTTCTTCTTCCCCCTCTCCTCCGAACGAGACCGACTCCTTGAAACTGTATGTATTGCTTAATCGAACCTAACAACAACCAGAAATGAAAAGATAGAGTTATATGAACATCGCCACACTCCCCTACCAGTATGCTCCTTGTTCTCACTGAGTTCTCTGCCATGTTGGTCCCAAACAAGGCATGTACTGTCCTCCCCTATAGCGATGATTAAAGATTCACGTACATAGCAGTCCCAAATTCTTGTATTATGCCCAAATAGAACCAGGCCCTCAGATTGATTGATCTATTCCTCAGTAGTATTGAATGAAATTCCTTTCTTTGTCTGAACCTCCCAAATACAATCACTGCGGTCATCAATGTACCCCTTTGTAACTTCCAAATCAATGTCAGTTTCAAACCCAACCTCTAAGTGAGGAACATGTACATGTGAAAACAAATCAGCTCTTTTGACCTCTGCCCTCGGGTAGCCTACGAGGTTGTGTCCGATCTCGAGAATCTTCCATTGCAACACATCAATCGTTATATTCCTCACAGCATCATTCACATCAACATCTACCATATCAGAATCGGACCCTCCACCAAGTGTAGATGATGATTTCTTGTTGAATTTTGTCTCCGTTTCTTGAGCTGCGAATGATGTTGAATTCATCAACTCAAAGCTGCCTTCAAAAGAGGATTCCTTCTCCTTCAGATTCATCACTATCCCCGTTTCAGTCTGTTCCACCCAAACCTTCTCCATCACTTCCAAATTCTCATAGATGCCTTCAGATGAGAATTCTTTCCCCTTCAATTCATCACTGATACGCTCAGATTTTGCACTATTTTAAGGCCATTTTGAGGTCCATTTTGAGTGTCAACGTTGCACTACATGTCCATTATTTGCATATTTTATCAATTTTTGTATTTTGACGTGTTTTGTGAGAAATGTGCAAAATAGAGCTAAAAAGGGCATAAAACGTCAAAGTTCGAAGCTGGAGCAAAAGGCAACCCAGCACGCCAGCGGTGGTTGAAAATCACTCCAGAAGGTTCTGACTCTCTCCAGCGCCTGTTGGGCATGTTTGCGCACGACAGCCTCTGTTCAAACTCATTTTCCCGGCGATCCTAAGTCTCATCATGGAGTTTTACATGTCATTCTCTTTGTCTTCGAAAGAGCTTCGCGTTGGTACCAAGATCATCTCAATCGAAGTTCTGTGGAGAAAGTTATGGTCATTATACCAAAGTTGCACAAAGCTGTCAAGTGCAGAATTTTAGGCGTAAATTCAACGAAGGAAAGAAGACATTACCTTGTGAAGCCAAATCTTTTTCTTAACATATGGGGCACGAAAATTCCTTATTTACTATTGCTTGGAGGAAACTTTTTACCAAATTTAAATCCTTTTCAAGCCTATATATACCTCATAATCTAATTCATAATATTCAACAATTTATTAATATTCACCAATTCATAGCATCCAAAATTAGGGGAGCCCCAAGGCTCCTCCTCCAACCCTAATCCTTCATCTAGCTCTATTGCCAATTAATTCCATAGCATAAATTTGAGAATTATTCATAGTGCAAGGGGTTGAAGAAGGAAGCAAGAGATCATCAAAGAGCTACAAGGATTCAACCTTTGGGTTTTATTTGCTTTAGCACTTATGTTCATTTTGTCTTCCCTACAATCTATGTTTTTATCTTATTCAATTATGTGTAACTAAACTCATAGGATTCTAGGGATGTGTTAGTCACTAATTTGGTTATACAATTCTGTTTTGCTATTTAATATCTGTTTTATTTTTACTTTGTTTCTTCCCTAAGTTGTTGGATAATGCTTCACGTTTGAGTGACACATTCGGTGATGAATTAATATAACTTGATACATAATCGTGATAGGAGGTTGGCGAGTTAGGTCCACTTAGTAGACACTACAATCAGCTTCCCTTAAAACGACACTGTTAATTGAGAGTGAAGACTTTATAAGGGTCTTCATGGCTCCTCCTTCAACCCTAATCCTTCATCTAGATCATCTTTTTGCCAATTAATTTCATAGCATAAATTTGAGAGTTCTTCATTGTGCAAGGGGTTGGAGAAAGAAGCAAGAGATCATTAAAGAGCTACAAGGATTCAACCTTTGGGTTTTATTTGCTGTAGCACTTATGTTCATTGTGTCTTCACTTCAATCTATGTTTTTAGCTTATTCAATTATGTGTAACTAAATTCATAGGATTCTTTGGATGTGTTAGTAACGATTTGGTTATACAATTCATTTTCTATTTAACATCCGTTTTGTTTTTACTTTGTTTCTTCCCTACGTGAATAATGATGCTTCATGATTGAGTGACACAATCTTGGATGATTTAATATAACTTGCTACATAATCGTGAGAGGAGGTTGGCGAGTTAGGTCCACTTAGTAGACACTACAATTAGCTTCCCTTAAAACAGCATTGTTAATTGAGAGTGAGGACTTTATAAGGGTCTTAGCAAATTTTAGGAGTTACGGATCTAGGATTGACGCCCCTAGTGTTAGTAATCTACGCTTGTGCCGCATGGGCAAAACTTATGTGACTCGTTCTATCGAAGTAAAAACTATGCTAGGGTATTGTAGTAGGAATTTGTATAACCGTAACTATGAACGCGCATCCCTAAAATTCCCTTATCTCTCATATTTTATCTCTGTGATTTACTTGCAATTAGTTTTTTATTTGCTTTAAATTGTTTTTATTTTCAAAAATCTAAAATTCTCTTGTTTCTCTAGATAGTATTTGACGCTTAATACATGATAGCCAGTTGCAATTATATTCCCCGTGTTCCATATCCCGGTACCGACCTTTAGCTATACTAGATCTACCATGTATACTTGCAGGTATTTTTAGTGCTATTGCTGGGGTTTGGAGCCCCTTGCACAGCGGAAGACATGCATAAACAAATAAATCAGATCTACAGATCTATTTGACCGATTATAAGATTAATTGATTCACATGTTAAACAATCAATTGCATGCTAGAACGCACATTAAATCATGCTAAGGAATATAACCCTAATTCATGAATTCCTACCGGTTTAGAATTACCGATCTGATTCTCCAAAGAATCGACGATTGCTTGTGCCTTCTCCACGTGATGTTCTTCATGCTCAAACACAAACCTTCTAATCTGTATCCCGAACTCTGATAATGACCTTTGGGTGGGCAAAGCTTGTCAAAATCGAAAAGGGCTTGACTAGGCAGAAGACATAATTCCCACCAGAAGGGAATGAAAATTTCCGTCTCCTCAGGAAAAGAGGGAGCACGAAATTTTATGATTAAATTCATTAATTTTGTCTTCTATTTAGTCTCCTTTATATAGAGTTATGATGAGCCAGATTAGGGATCCATGGAGGTTGGACTTGGGCCAAACCTGTTGGACTTTTACTAATTAAATTGAGCCCCAATTTAATACAAGTCCAACAGAATATTATTATCATCCACTATAGTATAATAATACTGACTGCCCGTCCAATCCCAAATTACGAGTAATCCGGCCGGGTTTCTGAATTAATTAATTAATATCTTTTTCCCATTAATTAATTTAAGTCTGCTATTTGACTTTAATTAATTAATATCTTTTTCCAAGAGTTGTCTAATTCAAAATCTTTATTTATTATTCTGGAATAAATTCCAACCGGCCGGGTTTCTGAATAATAAAACCCTTTTCGAACACCTCTTGAGGATATTATCAAACTGGACTCACCCAGCACAGGATTCATTGCAATAATAATACTAGCACCTCTAGACATTGATCACCACTACCCAAGATACCAGGATTCTTGGATTGTGAAAAATCCGCACCATTTGATAAATCAAAGTAGTGCATAATCAATATCGTATGCTCAATGTTATGTCAACAATGATTAAGAAATAACAATCACCGAGACCTCGTCTTTCAGTAAATAGCAAGAAAGACTTATCTCAACTGTTAGATCCTTCAGTGCTATACCACACCAGTGTCGTTTATTTCCAAAGGTAAGGAAACATGCGGACTGATACTGCAACCTTTCACGATAGGTAGCCAAAGTCTATCTAGGTTGTGAAATTATTTTTCTCTTCTACAAAGAACCGACTGCGTCACCTTCTGTGAACGTCGTTCACGACCAGTTTACTATGCAGAAGAATTAGACTTATTTGTTTCTTATACATTTAAATGTTTGAGAAACATCTTATAAATGCATAAGCAAACACCAATGCGATAAAATTAATTCTTCTCGCCTTGGGTTAAAAGTGGATTGTAGAGTTTATTGTATACAAGCAACTCTATCCGTGCAACATGCTCGAAATATGCTTTTTAGTATATCAATCCTAACAATCTCCCACTTATACTCAAAATCATGCTTTCGAGTATACCCACTGGCAAAACTCTCCCACTTATACTCTAAGCAGGTCTCGAACCATGATACATCGAACTACCATACTTTTCACCTCGTGTGAGCATATAGACATTTTGTAAAAAAAATTCTGCCTGGTTGTTCTCTGATGATATCTTGGTACCCATAATGTCTCGCTGCGCACTTTTCCTTAATTAATTTCATACTTCCGCTATATGTGATTGTTTAGCTTCATCAGCTCGTGTTTCCCTTGAGTTAGACATATGACTAGAGTAATTATAACAAAATATAATACTCATACACATACTCGGAATCACGGTCAAAGCTATTAGGAAGTTACTGAGATTAACAACTACCTTAGTAGTTTCTGATGAAACCACACTTGTAATTTTCATGATAGAGTTTGTGATGTAATCACACTCCTTCATGACTCAGTTTTCTACTCCTAACGTTAACACATAGTCAGAGGATAACTCGATCATCAATCAATTATAAAATCGAGTCGATGTAACCTAAAGGACATAACATGGATGTCTGGTAAACTAGAGCATACCGTTTAGTCTTCTTCAAGTACTATAGTATATTCTTTACCCAATCCAATGTCCTTGGTCATGGTTAAAATGATATCATGCTTCTATGCCAACGGCAAAGCTAATATCTAACTTAATACACATCATAGCATATATGAGACTTCCAATTATGGAACTTGTCTCATTCTTCTTGATCTCATTCAATGTCGAAAAACACTTGGCTAGAGACAAAATAATTCCGTCTAGCAAAAGAAAAACCTTTTCTTGGAATTTTCAATACTAAAGTGTCTAAGTATTGTGTAGATGTAGGATTCTTTAAGAAAACATACATTCTTTCTCTAGCAATCTAATGATACAGATGCTTAGAATGTAACTAGATTATCTTAAATCCATCATCCTTAAACTGGGTAGACGACCAGTTTCCTACGCTAGATAACCCTCTTAGTTGTTTATCAACTTTTATAGATGTCATCATCGTAGAGTACCAAGAATACCAAATATAGTGCACTTTCAACTTTCTTGCCCTGTATTACATAACCATTAAGATGTTCCATGCAGATGATCTCCTCAAGACTTCTACTTAAAGAAAACTGTCTTGACAATCATAGTACATACATCCTAATTTATGTAGGCTACAATAGACAATATACAGATCGACTTAGGCAAAAATGGCAGGCGAGAATATAATTCTCTCTGGGTATAACCCTTTGCCATTATTCTAGCCTTTTGAGATCCATGCTTACACTTGCAGGTCCACTATCTCCCACTGACTGAAATAGTCTATGGGTAGTATCGCAAGTCTTGCAAACATTCTTGTCTATTTAAGATTGTTATTCAAAATCTATCTTCTTATCAAGAATGATTATCTGAATAAGTCATTGCGTCCTTGTAGTTACAGAGATTATGTTCAAGTTGATCTAAGACTGAGTCTTAAGACTCTTTTAGACCCATGAACTTATTATGTTCGCAAAGAACGCTCCCACTACGACACGACTCTTACAATCTTAGGTACAAACATTGATTTTCTTAGTGCATAAGTTTCTAATGGTATGACTTCTTGGTTAAGATGAAAAATAGATATTCTCATTATCTTGAGAATTATCATGTTTGTTAGGCTTGTAGTTCTCCTCATAATCTTCATCAAAGAATCTAGTATTCGTGTAAACAAACACATATCTTGTCGTGAAGATTATAGAACCTGTACCTTTTCTAGCATTTGGGACAACCTTAAAACATACCTCAGTACACAACTCCAATTAATTGGATACCTTTTCCAAAAAATGTGTTGGAATAACTCCACACCTTGTGATGTGCTGGACTAGACTTGCCTCTAGTCCACAACTCGCTTGTTGTAGAAGGTACTGATGTTATGGTAGTTTCTTTAAGGTATGACTCATTGTTTCCAACGTATATCCCATCAATGATAAGGTGTTATTGAGTAAAACTGTTCACTTATCGAACTTGTCTTCGAGAGACTTCGATATCTTCTTATATGATTATCCCATTCTTTAGAAGAATGCTTGGAGTAGTCAACTAGGATTTAACTCCCACTACTGATCTTAACTCATTTGCTCGTCTCCTATGGTGTAAACCATTGAGACTTACTAGTCTTTCTATGTTGCATCTCTATAAGTATTCTGAATCCCTTGAACCACCAACGAATTTTAACTTATAGTGCATCAACCAGACTTACATGACCTTTAAGCTATTTAACAAACAAGTTGTTAAAATCTTGATAGTTACTTGAGTTAGACAAAATTAGTTTGAACAATTACTAAGTATTTTCTTGGCCTTATGTTTAAGTACCATAAATACTTTATCATTCATTGTTTAAGAAGTTAAACTGTCGTGTTAAACTCAATCTTTTTGCAATTATATTGTTTAGATACTATGATGTATAATTTGTTTTTCTATGGTACTATGATAGATATTTGATCCACATTTCTCAATAATGCAAGCATTATAAAATGAAATTGAACATCGTAGAATCATAAATGAGTTTAGAAACTTAATATAAATTCATTCTAAACAAGACTGTACCAATAAAACAAAATCTCTAACATCAAAACAAAACAATAAAGTGAGCATAAATAAATAGCTCTCACTGCAACAACTGCGCTGGATCTAGATCTCTCTTTTAGAAATTGCATTGTTATCTAAGTCATTGTCCTTCTATAGAAGAGGTCAATCCGACTTACAATGCATCTTCTCTTTGCTTTTTCACCAAATTTTTCTTGCCTTTCTTGCTTTCTAGCAGGCATTGATGACAATTAAGCTCTTCACTCTTTCCATTGCTAGTCTTCTGTTCGATTGAACTAAGACATAGGAAAGATACAACCTTAATGAATTTGTCAAGTATCATGTTATCTTCCTCCAATAGTAATAAAGTGAATATAATGCCAAATGTTTCTAACTTTTCAGTAACAACCTTCATATAATCACTTCCTATTACATTTGGCGATGAACTGAGTGTAGAAACTATTTGAGTAACTGAATCAGAAGATTCATCAAAACTTTCTATTTCTTTTGGATGTTCCAATAGAATCTGGACAACGTCCTCATTGGATATTCCTTTATCATCGGTATAAACCAAGACTTGTCTCACTACTTAAAAGAAAGTAGTTTGATCTTCTTCCTCAAAGAACTTATAGAGTACATGCATAAAATGCATTCTCAAACTTTCTTTGTAGAATTTTGTCGAGGAAATGGAGGACATGAATTAGTGAGTACAAACTTTAAGTTTTCAGCAATGAGAATCTTATCCATTTAACATTTCCAGTCTACATAATTTTGGCCTTCGAGTTTGATTTCTTTAAGGTTCGCAGACATTAGTAAGAATTTGGCTGAGAAGAAATAAAACTATTTATCACATACTATGCTTAATACATAATTGCAAACAACCACAAAACATTTATGTATCTCGCAACTGCCAAAACCAAAATAAGTACGCCTCTAGGAAGGTCATACAAATTCGGATTCCAACAATATCCTGGTCACAATACGGACGAATAGTCAAGAGACCACTAAGGTGGCATGGCCGCCAAATATTGCCTAAGCATTTACCATAAATATTAGCATCTAGAAATTTCATTTCTATTTTGATACTCCTTCTAGGGAAGGTCATACGCTACTAACAAAATTTCATAGCTATCTTATAAATATGTTTAAACATATGAACTTGCAATTTCACAGAATTATGGCTCCCACTAGGGTGGGTCGCGATAATATTATAGACACGCTTCTAGTTTAAACAATTTACTATTAAGAAGTCTAATCTTATGAACTTGCTATTTCGTAGGATTATTACTCCCACTAAGGTAGGTCACGATAATATTAGAAACTGCTTCATATATAGACCAACTTATGGAGACCATATACAACACACTATTGTAATTATCGCTTAGTCATTTTATATATGGATTTTGCATAATTATAAGTGTAGATAAGGCAGATAATCCACTTAAAACATATTAACACCAAATAAATAGATAAATCCATTTAATTCATGGTGATTAATCACACTGGATAATTATTGAAATTATTTAATAAATCTAGGGAGATTTAAATAAATAATTATTTCCTTATCTTATCCAAAATATGAATTTCGGATTTGATAAATTTATCTTGGATAATGACTATCCAAATTAATTTAGAATTTATCTAGATAGAATGGAATCTATCTAAATCCTCTTAGGATTATTCTAGATTTTACAAGGAAAAAATCAAATCCTAAAATTCAAGATAAAACTGACCTTGGATTATCATTATCTAAATCTTACCAGGATATTTCAGGATAAAAATAAATTTCTCCAAATCCATAAGACGAAGATAAAATCCAATCATTCTAAGATTTAAACAATCTTAGATTATTTAGAATAAGAAACTAGAATTATCATATCTATTAGGATTCATACTAGATAAAATTAATTTTATCAAAATCCAATTAGATAAGGTTATCTTGTATTATCTTTATCCAAATTTATCTAGGATATTTTCTAAATAGAAATAAATCTATTTATATCCATAAAATTAAGATAAACTAGAATTAATATTAATTAATTCAACTAGGATTTAACTAGATAGAACTAAATCTATCTTAAATTCAAAAAGATAATTACAATACTGGATTAACAATTATCCAAATCTACTAAGATATATTCTAGATAGATATAGATCTATCAATATCTACAAGATATGAATAACCATAATTAAATTCTATATTTGTCTATCTAGGATTTATTCACACAGAATAAAATCTATATAAATCTATAAGACAAAATAAAATTAATAAGTATCATCTGAATTTATTTAGGATTTATCTGGATAGAATTTAATCTATCTAATCCATAAAATAAGGATACATATCCAATTAATCCTAATTAAAAAAATTAAATTTTAGATAATCCAATTAAATTGATAAATTCAAAACTTATTCTAATTATATCTTGAATATATATCCAAAATTATTCCTAGGGTTTAGGATAACCCTAACTAATCTTGGAAACAAGCATAACCAAGTCATGCTCGGCGACGCCGCACGAGTTCCGGAAGTCATCGTCGGCAGACTCCCACTCGCACCATCAGCTTATCCGAACAGCAGCTCGGACAGTGTCGCTGCAGCTGCCTCTCGGCAGCCGCTGCTGCCCGGTACACCATCGTGAGCTGCTGTTGCGTCGTCCTTGTCACCGCTGCTGCGCTAGTTCTGCCTCTGATGCGGCGTTGTCTCCGTAGCCGCTGGGACTGTCTCTGCTCGCTGATCGCCTGCCTAGCAACATTGATTGCCGGCGTCACAGCTTGCCAGCCCTTCCACCAGCGCCGCTCCTCTTGCCGGCAGTCGCTGCTGTGGCAGCTGTCACACCCGCTGCCGTTGGAGCTGTTGCGAACAGATTCTCCGATATTGCCGTGATAGAGAAGTCAATACATGCGGCGCCCAAGAATATCCCATAATGACTCCAAATTTGATTCGGTTAATTCAATTCATAAAGAATTGAATCAAATCAACATGAACAAGTAATAATTCCAACTCCAATTCACGTAACCATCAAATAATCAAAACGAGTCATGACATATTGAATAAAACTTTACACATCATATACACACAAAGGCATATGTATCCATGTAATCAATATATGGAAAAAGTTACAGCATAATTGAAAAACTATGTTCACGAAAGGCAGTACGCAAACACATCTACCGTTTTTCATTCTTCGTAATTGTGAATTCGTTGTTCGATTATTCAAATAAAAAGAAACAACGAATACAAACCAAACGAAGACAAAAAATTGCATTCAAGCAATTAAATAACATGAAATTAATCCACATAATCAGAGCCAAAAAATTGGCTCTGATACCAATTGCTGGGTTTGGAGCCTCTTGCACAGCGGAAGACATGCATAAACAAATAAATCAGATCTACAGATCTATTTGACCGATTATGAGATTAATTGATTCACATGTTAAACAATCAATTGCATGCTAGAATGCACATTAAATCATGCTTAAGGAATTTAACCCTAATTCATGAATTCCTACCGGTTTAGAATTACCGATCCGATTCTCCAAAGAATCGACGATTGCTTGCGCCTTCTCCACGTGATGTTCTTCATGCTCAACCACAAACCTTCTAATATGTATCCCGAACTCTGATAATGACCTTTGGGTGGGCAAAGCTTGTCAAAATCGAAAAGGGCTTGACTAGGCAGAAGATAGAATTCCCACCAGAAGGGAATGAAAATTTCCATCTCCTCAGGAAAAGAGGGAGCACGAAATTTTATAATTAAATTCATTAATTTTGTCTTCTATTTAGTCTCCTTTATTTTATATCAGTTTTGGTTAGTAATATTGTCCCCTCAAAATGTTATCCTAGCAAACAAGAAATCCTAGTTTATGGTTGGGAGGAATGTATAACTCGTAACCTTTCTAATAAGATTTTTTCTAATAATGTTACCACAGATTAAAACTATCAAACGTAGTAGTTCCAAAAATGTGGAAACAGTGGGTATCACTTGTTTATAAGAGAATGCTCTTCCGTTTCGTATCATGTTTCATGGGTTATTCATTAAAAAGAGATTCTTATAACGAGAATTTGTGCTTCATTTCACGATTTGTATCTTTATGTGGCACTCTACTAAAACAGCAAAGGCATATCTCAAGAATTTATAGTTTATAGTCTTATTTGATGGTATAATTCTCAAACCAATTATGTGTCATGACTTTTGAATAAAAGATTTTTTGTTATATACTTACGTGGTTCTGCTGAATTTTATAACAGAATTGGATCTTGTTTGCAGAAACCAGAGATATCTGGGATTGTATTGGAAGACTTCGATTCTACTTTTAGCAAACCACAGTCATCTAGATGGCCTATGTTAGTAAAACCGACTTCTTTAATTGTTCCATTTTCTTTTGTTGACTTGTTCTCACCTCCCGTGTGCAAGTAACGTGACTGGAATTTGAGTTATCTCTATTTCCTATCTGCTAAAAAAGTGGATATGTTGGTTTCTTGCAGCAAATATAAATTCTTCATCCATAGTAGCAGCTGCTTCCCTTGTTGCTCGGACTCTATACATCCAAGCTGGTGGCAGTGATCCTTTCTTTGGCTTTGAACAGCATAAATATCAATGCATCTTTGGTTGAGGAACTTCTCGGTTGCCTGTTAGATTGTGAACCTGGGTTATCATGTGAGTTAGTGCAGCGCTACATTTCTCCCTCGACAACTTGTCCAAACCATTATGTAGGTGTCATATTGGGAGAACCATCTACTGCACGTTATCCCATTTCAAGGTTTGTATGGAACTTTATGGCTGACAAGACTGCTCTCCCATCTAAGAATGCAAGCTCTTCATGCCCGAAGCATTGCAATGGTGACAATGAACTATGCATCAGACAAGAGGCTGTTGAGAAAGGGGTCTGATGGTTTGGCGAATTTTTGATGGTGATGAATGCAGGAAAATACAGATCACGACACAAAGATTTACGTGGTTCGATTTACTGAGGTAAATCTACGTCCACGGGAAGAAAAGAGGGCAGAGTTGTATTGCTTGATCTGTTTTCTACAGCTTACAATACAGACTTGCTATTTGATATTTTATCTCTAGAGAGCTTCTTTAGAACTTAACCCTTTTCTATCTGATCTAAGTTCTATTTATACATTGAACTAAGATCGTGGCTTGCATCACCACTAATGATGGTTGTGGATGTCGTGGAGGTCATGGAGATCCTGCATGGGTCCACTATCTTGCATGAGATCCTGCATGAGTCCACTATCTCTGTACTTGGTCCACTATCCTGCATGAGTTGACTATCTTCCAGTTCGGTCGAATGCTGAGACCGAACTGCTGAACTATTGCCGAGCAGCTTTAGCCGATCTGAGAGTAGAGCTTGACTGGTCGGCTTTTACCGAGCTGTAGGCTGGGGCCGAACTCTTTGGTAATGCCGAACTGATACTCTTCCTTGGGCTTTGGGCTGATGGGCCGTCACTGCTGTTGGGCTTGTTTAGTCCGTACCCCATCACTACCCCCCCCGAAAAACGAAGTGAATCACTTCGGCGAAGCGAGTCACTTCGGCATTTTGATAAAGGTACGGGGGAGGCTGACGTCAGGGGACGTGCCTTGCGCGTGACTGCATTAAATGCGACAGTAAAATCCGGCTTGAATCCTAAAAAGGTGGGATTTGAAACGGTGCGAAGATTTTGAAATCTTCTCCGAATCTGATAAATACGCCCTTTCTTCATCCTTTGAATACTTTTGCTATTGCTTCTTCTGCACTCTGTCTCTTTTGCGTAAAAATTTCCTTCCGCTTTCAAGAATTTCTTCAGAATTTCTTCAGATTTTGCAAAGAGTAAGAACCATGTCTTCTTCTTCTTCTTCTGAGTTAGGTAGCGGTAGGAAAGGGGGTAAGGGGTCTTCTAGCCGGAAAGAGTCCGGGGAGAAGACTGTAGAATACTTTCACAGCGTCTTGAGTAAGGACATCGTGATATCTCTACACGAAAAATATTTTCTTCCCGGGGGGAAGGCGGTGGTTCCCGACGATGATCATAGGGCTAACGACCCGCCGGAGGGTTATGCCACCGTTTACGAAGCCTGCTTAGAATGCGGGCTTCGTTTCCCTCTTCCCCCACCTTTTGTAGAGCTTCTTGATTTTTTTCAACTCCCTTTAGGTCAGGTGACTCCGAATTCTTGGAGGCACTTGTCGGCTTTTGCTGCCGAACTCCGTAGGCTAGATAAGGATCTGTCTCTGCGGGCAATCCTTAATTTTTTCCAGTTTAAAAGGAAGGGATCTTGGTTTTACTTGATCCCCTTACAGCCTTTTAGGGCCTTCTGCAAAACCAAGTGGCCGAAATGGCAAAACCGTTTCTTTTTTTATAATAGGACTTCGGCTCCGGGCTTTCCTTGGAGAGGGCCGAAGTCTGTGATTCCCCATCCTCGGTTAGAACCGTTGGCCGAGCTCGAGGGCGAGCTCAATAAGATTCCTATGATTAGGAAACAGTACTCGGAAACTGAGCTCGTCAAGGGCGACCTCGTGTTCAATATCTCGTCTTCGGACGAAGAAACTGAGGGTGAGGATTTCTTTTTTATGCTTTACTGCTTTAGCGGCGAAAACTAACCTTGCTTTCTCGCTTTTTGGCAGTGTACATGCTGAATAAGATTAGCCGCAAATCCTCCGAGCTTAAGGAGCCGGAGAAAGAGAAGGCTACCAGCTCGGCGCCTGATGCCGAGAAGAATCCGAAGAGGCAAAAGACCTCTTCGGATCCAAAGAAGCCGGAGTCGACTTCGGCAAGTAGGAAGGGGAAGACCCAGAAACCCCCGAGAGCGCCAGAGAAAGACGTGGCCTTGCTTTTTTCCTGTATTTTTTGTGGCCCCTCTGTTGACTTTTTGTTTTTTCCATTTTCAGAGGAACGATATGCTCTCCAAGCTCGTCGCCGTCGAACTCTCCAAAGCGTCCAACGACTATGCTGAGATGCAGAGGAAGTTGGCGGCTGCTTGTCACCGGGCCGAGCAGGCTGAGGCAAACTTTGAGAAAGCCAGAGCTGCTAGGATTTCGGCCCAGGATGAAGCTCAGTTTGCCAAAAACCAGCTCGTCATTCATCGAGAGCAGACAAAACGGAGGGATGCTGCCGCCGTGGTTGCCCAAGGGGAGGTTCTCCGTGCTTTCACGGAGAAACTCTTTCTGAGCAACCAATTTTCAGCCTTTGTCGGTGATCTGCTGAAACTGATGACCGATAAAGCCGAGCAGGGTCCCGAAGTCATCCTGCCGCTGTACGGCCGAGAGATAGCAGCTCGGCTTCAGAGTCTGCCGATGCTTGAGGAGCTTGCTTCGTCCTCGGTCCTGCTTTCTGCAGACCAAGTTCGTAGTTGCCGAGCTGACCGCGATGAGAACATGGAGGCTATCTTTGCCTCCATAGGGTCAGTTTCACCCGCTCCAATTTTCCATGGAGAGGGTGAGACCGAGCAGCATGAGCGGCAGACCGGCGATGAGCAGGCCGAGCAGGAGGCGCAGCAGATCGGCTACGGTGGCGCCGAACAGGCTGGGGAGAGCAGGGAGGCCGAGGCTGAAGCTGAAGCAGACAAGGAGAAGGAAGCTGAACCTCACCGAGAAGGCGGAGACGAAGCTGGCGGAGTATGATTTCGTCTCCCTTCTCTTAGTTTAGTTTCTTCCTTCTTGTAAAACGGCCTTGAAGCCCTTGTGTAGAAAAAATTTTTTCTTATGAATGAAAAAATTCTTCTTTCTGCTGTTGTGTCTTCGTATAGCCTTTCGTACTCTCTTTTACTCCTGTTGTGGTTTACTACCTGCTCAGTAATCTGAAATGCCGAACTGACATAGCTGCTCTATATTCTGAACTCTTAAGGAGCTGGAGGTACTTCACTGGAAGCGGCTGTACTCTTCGGCTTTAGACGAAGCTGAGAAAAGAGCCATAGCTGACCAGGTGAAGAATGACGAACTCTTGGCTCGTTCAGTGAAGCTGGAGGCCGACAATAAGGACTTAGAGTCCGAAAAGAAAGATCTGGAGGCCGAGCTGAATACCGCCGTCGCTGAGAGGACTGCGTATGAGGATTTCATCTGCAGGCGCGGGGGAATGACCATCTCTGAAGTTCAGGAACGAGTTGACGAACTGTGGGAGGAATATAATGTACTCCGGAGGAACAATGCGCTGGAGAGCTCGGCTTGCCAACAAGTCGTGAAATCATTGCGGCGCTGGGCTTCTCGGTACGACATAGTTCTTTCCCGGCGTCCCTCAATTGAGAGATTCCTCAGGCATTTCCCGCCAACAGATGCTAGTACTCCAGCTCAAACCTCTGATTCACTTGCTCAAAACCCTACTCCAAGTCAGCAACGAACTCAGGGACAACCAGAGACGTCAAGTCGAGGACGGACTGAAGTTCGCAGAGGAGCTGTGGTTATGAGTGAGCAAGATCAACAAATGCTTCGTGAAGAGACTCTTCGCCGCCGAGGTGCTAGAGCTTCCCGGGCTCAGGGAAGAGGCGGTAGGTCGATTAGAGCATCTCGTCGACCTGCTTATTCTTCAGCTGCCGAGAACGCCCGAACTCGGCTTCACGAGGATTTTGTGAATAGGTGGCTCAACTTCAGCAACCCTGGACAGTAGAATAGTCCTTTGTAATAGCGTAACGCCATTTTGTAGAGTAGCGGAGTTGTATGCCGAACAAGATTTAATAAATGAAATTTTCATTTCGCTTCTAACACTGCGTATTAACAGCTCAGCGAAAAAATTTCATCGTACTTGTCCTCGGTCTTATGAAGTAAACTTCTTTGACCGGACTTGGTCCTTGGTCTTATGAAATAAACTTCTTTGACCGGACTTGGTCCTTGGTCTGATGAAATAAACATCTTTGACCGGACTCGTCTTTGGTCTGATGAAATAAACATCTTTGACCGGACTCGTCTTTGTTCTGATGAAATAAACATCTTTGACCGGACTCGTCTTTGGTCTGATGAAATAAACATCTTTGACCGGACTAAGCTTGTGTCCTAATTTGGCGAGTTTTATCGCTCGGATCGGACTTTCCCTTGTCCTAATTTGGCGAGTTTTATCGCGTGGATCGGACTATCCATTTGTTGCAGTTCGTTTCAGACGAACTGCTTGTTTTTTAAGCCGAATTGTGGTCTTGTATCTTCTTCAGAAGCTTGGACTCACAATCGTTGGCTTATTGTTGCAGTTCGTTTCAGACGAACTGCTTGTTTCTTAAGCCGAATTGTGGTCTTGTATCCTCTTTAGAAGCTTGGACACACAATCGTAGGCTTATATATGTTCTAAAAAGGGGATCAGCCTTCGAAGAACAAGATACCTCAGCAACATTTGTAAGAGACGACACGCACATAGACAAAACACACCTAGACAAATAAAAAGCACATAGAGACAAAAACGCACATAGCCTTAGGACCGAACTAGACACAAGACTGACTGACCGGACTGTCTCTTACAAATGGAACTTTTTGAGGTTGGAAACGTACCATGTTCGGGGTACTTGTGCTCCTGACACGTGAGTCAATTTGTAAGACCCTTTGCCGAGGACTTCTGACACCCGATATGGACCTTCCCATGTGGGTTCGAGTTCGCCCAGCTTTTCTGCTCGGCTTACTTCGTTGTTTCTCAAGACGAGATCTCCCACTTGAAATTGCAGCTTTTTCACCCTTTGGTTATAATACCGGGCTACTTGCTCCTTGTACTTGGCTGCTTTTATGCAGGCCAATTCTCTTCTTTCTTCGGCCAGATCTAGTTCGGCTCTCAGTCCGTCATCATTCATTTCTGAGGAGAAATTTAGAGTTCGGGGACTGGGTACGCCGATCTCAACCGGAATCACGGCTTCAGTGCCGTACACCATCGAGTTCGGCTCCGGTGTGACTTCGGTCATTTCGCCTGCCTCTGACTCCGGCTGCTGTGATTGCTATGCTTGATGGTGCCGAGCTGATTGCTCGGCACTTTTAAGCGCAATCTGCAAACTCTTGCTCTTTTTTGATCACCTCGGATGACCGCTATCCCTCCTTTAGTGGGGAAGGTGTTCGGCGAGGATGCCTCTGATCGCTATGACCGGGCTTCTTTTTGTCTTCTCTAGATGAGCTGTCTAAAGACCGTTTTCGACGGTCTGCCTCATCGGCACGAGAAAACTGGTCCGCAATGTCCCACATCTCTTGAGCTGTTTGCGGACTGCATTCCACGAGCTTTCTGTAGAGAGCTCCGGGCAGGATTCCATTTTGGAATGCCGAAATGACAAGTAGATCATTGAGATAATCTACTTGTAGGCATTCCTTGTGGAACCTTGTCATAAAGTCGCTGATCTTTTCGTCGCGACCTTGACGTGTAGAAAGCAGCTGAGCCGAAGTGATTCGGGCTTCCGCTTTCTGAAAGAACCTCCTGTGGAAAGCATCCATTAGATCTCGGTAAGATCTAATGCTGCCTTGGGGGAGGCTATCGAACCACCTTCTTGCGTTCCCGATAAGCAGCTCGGGAAACAGCTTGCACATATGGACCTCATTGAGACCTTGGTTCGCTATGTTATACTGATAGCGTCCCAGGAAGTCATGGGGATCCACTAACCCGTCATAAGTCATCGACGGAGTTCGGTAGTTCTGTGGCAAGGGAGTTCGGGTGATATCGTCCGAGAACGGAGTCTTCAATGCTCCGTACATGGCGAACCCGACATCTCTTCGGTATGGAGGAGATGGAGATCTCCTGTGATTCCGGTACCGAGGAGGAACAGGAACATGTCGGGGTTGAGGATTCTTCTTCCTGGAAGACACGGCACTACTGCGGTAGTGACTTTCATGTCTGGATGAGGAAGGAGAATCCACCGCTTTCGTCTTCGGCTCTTGGCTCTTTTGCAGGAAGGCTAAGAACTCATCCTGCTTCTCAGCCAAGAACAGCTTGACAGCCTCATTCAAATCAGGCTGCTGGGAAGACTCGGTGTGTGGACCTTTTGAGCGGCTTGTTCCTTCATCGTGAAAACTGGAAGTAGATGTCTCCCGAGGATGTTTTCCGGACCTGCGGGCTGGACTAGCTTCCTCATGGTTTTCACGAACGGTATTACGGGTAGTATGTGATCTGGTATGCATTTTTTTGGGGTGGAAAAAGGGTCAAAAATTCGCTTTATCACAAATTTGGTTCTCTGTTTCCCACAGACGGCGCCAGTGATGGTTTGGCGAATTTTTGATGGTGATGAATGCAGGAAAATACAGATCACGACACAAAGATTTACGTGGTTCGATTTACTGAGGTAAATCTACGTCCACGGGAAGAAAAGAGGGCAGAGTTGTATTGCTTGATCTGTTTTCTACAGCTTACAATACAGACTTGCTATTTGATATTTTATCTCTAGAGAGCTTCTTTAGAACTTAACCCTTTTCTATCTGATCTAAGTTCTATTTATACATTGAACTAAGATCGTGGCTTGCATCACCACTAATGATGGTTGTGGATGTCGTGGAGGTCATGGAGATCCTGCATGGGTCCACTATCTTGCATGAGATCCTGCATGAGTCCACTATCTCTGTACTTGGTCCACTATCCTGCATGAGTTGACTATCTTCCAGTTCGGTCGAATGCTGAGACCGAACTGCTGAACTATTGCCGAGCAGCTTTAGCCGATCTGAGAGTAGAGCTTGACTGGTCGGCTTTTACCGAGCTGTAGGCTGGGGCCGAACTCTTTGGTAATGCCGAACTGATACTCTTCCTTGGGCTTTGGGCTGATGGGCCGTCACTGCTGTTGGGCTTGTTTAGTCCGTACCCCATCAGGGTCTGCGTCATCTCATCAACCAGGTAATTTACACTCCAGCAACCTTTGTTCGATGATATGAATCTGTCCTAGTTTGTTGACTATGTTCTTCAATTGACATGAGTTTCCTCATTCGACCATTCATGTTTGTAACTTTGTTCCATAGGTATGTTCCTGCTTACTCAACTCGTTTAAAGTACGAACCTGAAGGCTGGAAAGTGCTAGCTAGCAACTCATCAGACATGATGGGCATCAAGGATCCCGTTTGGACGGAGAGCAATTGGGATATGATACAGCTAATTCTACTGTTGGGTATCGTCGTCACTCTTTTGGCTTACCTTCTAATAGTAGTAGGTAGAACTCTTGTTAGAAAGGCGTCGAAGAGGGACTGACTTGCTATTTTATGAATAGCTTCTGACTATTTTTAACCCCTCGGGTTGAAGGTGGAAAAAATCTCTTGATTCTGTAGCTGCAGCTTTTTGTGCAATATGTGGAATTCGCATTTTTTGTAAAGACTTTGAATTATTGGTATATACGTGTGATCTATTATATTAGTGGCACTATTGCCTTTGGGATATGAAGTATGGAACCTATTTTGATGTTCGGTTGATTTTTATCAATGCTAATTTAGAAGTCTAGTTTGTGTATATACTCATTGTGTGCCAATACATGGTCGCAATTGATTACTATGCAATGACTAATTTTATCTTTTTTTTACTTGCATTTTTCTTAAAAGCTCGGCCGTAAAAATGAATCTTAGCCCCACTAGATTTTACCTAATAATTAACTATCTCACCTCCATCCCTATTGTGATTTTTCCTGACTAAAATTTAATGATGATATTTTTATTATCATTGGTTATTAAATTGTACTGTGCAAACAATTCATTGAATAGCATATATAACTACAATATTTTTATTGCAAGTATGAGGTCTCCGGCAACTCACTATGTGGAGTATACAATTCATTTTAAAAAGAGTTTGGTCTTTTTTATTGCAAGTATGAGGTCTCCGGCAACTCACTATGTGGAGTATACAGTTCATTTTAAAAAGAGTTTGGTCCTGAATATATGACCAAAATACAAATTTGGTCTAAAATATTCAATTTTTGAAAAATAGGTTCATAACAAATGAAAATGTAGTTGAAGTAGTTTTTTTTTACATTTTCGTCAAAAAACTAACGGTCAACGCCAAATGCACAACGGCGTGACCGTTAGTTTTTTGACGGAACTGTCAAAAAAGGACCACTCCGATATGGATTTCATTTGTTATGGACCTGTTTTCCAAATGATGAATGTTTTGGACCAAATTTGGTCATACGTTTAGGACCAAAATTGACCTTTACATTTTTAAAAAATATATTTATTCAGTTCGCAACAATAGTCATAATTTTTCATATTAGCATGTCTATTAGAAATTAGTCTCATTCTACTTTTAATAGTTTTCTCTGCCTAATAAGATAAATTATACTCCATCTGTCCCATTAAAAATGAAACGTTTTCCTTTTTGGTTTACCCCATTAAAAATGAAATGTTTCTAAAAATGGAAACAATAATCTCTCTACTTTTTCTTCTATCTTACTTTACTCTCTCTTCATTAACTCACAAAATAACACTACATAAAATCTCGTACCGTAAAACAAATGTTGCATATTTAATAGGACGGATGGAGTATTTTTACTATCAATATTTCAATTATTTTTTCTATTTAATTGTCTTTTACAATACTTTATCAAATTTGCATTAAAATTCGATTTATATACAACTTGTAAACTACGAAGTTAAATGGAAAACTAAATAAAAGATACTTCATTCGTCCATGAAAAATTGTCTCATTTTGCCGTTTTTGGGATATCAACAAAAAATAGTCTCATTTTTAAAAATGGAAAGTTTCTCTTTCACACTTTATTAACTTTTTCTCCTTTATCTCATACTTAACTTATTTTTCTTCTTATCTCTCTTACTTTACCTACTTTTAATCCTTCTCTCTTAGTACTCTACTAATTTTTTTATTCAAATTCGTGCCGTCCACGACACATTTTTTGTGAAAAGAGGGAGTGGTATAATACTATGCCACTTTCACATTGTTCTAAGTTCATAATCCCAAAATTCACATAGACATCAACCATATTTTATCAATATAGTCTTATGATTACATGCAAGGTATCCTAATTATCACATTATAGTCATCACTGGCTGACACAGTAACAAAAGAGGGAGGGCTTACGCCCCTACCTAATTCTTTTTTTTTTTGTTTTTTTACTTATAAAATTTTCAAAATTATGGAAAACTAAGTTTAGCCCTCACAAAATTAATGCTGTTCAAGGTTAAATCGTTGAATACTGAAAGATAATAGGGGCTGAATTGAAAATTTTAGAATTGCAGAGAAACAACAAGAAATGGTTATGGGTGTCTTAAGGAAGAAGATGATGCGGGCCCTATAAAAATACTACTATCATTATTGCAGTTACTGCATTTAGGTGTTGGTCTCGGCAGACGTTGTAGCACCCCGAAAATTTTCGACTTTTGTTTTTATTGATGTGGATGTTGAATGCGAATTTTCTTTTATGGAAATTTACTTTTCTATGTGATTGAGTTAATTACGTGAAATTAGTTGTTGTGTGTTATGAGGAATAAGGTGAATTATTTTCCAAAGTGTGAATTAAATTAAATGGGATCATGCATATTTTTCTAGCCTTTTTATTTGGAATTTTCGGCCGCCCTCCTATTTATTTGAAATAGTATTACCCTTCTTGGATTTAATTAATTGTTTTGGGATACTTATCCAAATTAAATCGAAACCAAAATATCCCTAATTTATTCTACATGATTTTCGACCCTTACCCCATTCCTTGGAATTTTAAAAAATCTCCTATTGTTTAGGAGAAGGAATTATTTTGTAGATTTAATTGGTACTTTGTTTATTTCCTTCCTTGATTTTAAAATCCAATTAAATCTCTCCATATCCTATTTTAATTAGGATTTGACTCTTTCCTTCCTTAAGACCTCATAAATTTTCACCCCATATGCCTTTCAATTACTTGTGGGATTAATTTATTTGTTACCTATTTTGTGGGAGTCTTTTCCTACAATAAATTACCAAATTTAAATCCTATTCCTATTTAATTTGAGGATTTAAGTATTTTTCCTTGATTACTCCCATTATACACGCCCTTTTTTATTCCCCCACTTGGAGATACTTGAATTATTTTGTTACCTTATTCATGGGATGCTCAATATTTTTTTACCCATTTTGTGAGTATATTTCTCTCCAAGTAATACCATAATTTTCGAAAAATCCCCCCCAACACTACACGCCTATTTCTTTTAATTGTGGAGCTTATTGGCCTCTATTTTATTCTTCCACAATTTTAATTGTTTTAATTAAGTGTGGGAATAATTATTGAATATAAATTAAGAAAATCCTAACCCTAATCTTCATTCCACACGCCTCCCTCTCTTCCTCTCCTCTCCCACACGTTTTTCTCCTCCCCTACCCTCTCTCTCAAGTGCTCCAAATCAATCCTTCATTGTTGCTTCGATTTGGAGTTGGAAACTCAAGATTCATCGAAGAATCGCATCATTCGTCATTCCTACCGATTGTTTTTCAAGAGAAAGGTATACTTTGATTCATCCTTCTCATTCTTCCAATTGAATCCATAATTTTTGAACCCCTCATGCATATAGTTGAGTGGAGAATCGTAAATCTAAGAATTAATTGGTTGGGAAGGATGGTTGCACATGAATATTTTTGTGTGTGCGTGTATGTACGTGTATGTGTGTAAGTGTGTGGTTGAATCTTTGGTGAATGCTATGTGTGATTATGAAAGCATGGTTGTAATCTCGTTTTGAAGCATGAATATGTGTTGGAAGCATGAATATGTATGTGTGAATGTATGATAGACAAACTAGGGTTTGTGAATCCTGAATATGAAAACTGCGGTGTCCAGACAGTGAGTTTTTGATCAATCAAACGATCTTATGTTGACACGAATTTTTAACTGGATGAAGTTTTAGATGTCTTCTGTGTTGTGTCAAAATTTCAGCTTCAATTGATGACAGATGAGGTTTTAATGAATTTTTCAATCGAACTGCGCAGTACTGCCAGAATTGTGTGTTCCGTCCAGTGAGTTTCGTTTTTGTTTTGACCGATCAAAAGACATGATTTTGGTGTGAAATTTTAACTGGATAAACCTTTATGTGTCTACTGTGTGCTGATCAAAAGACATGATTTTCGGATGGAATTTTAATGATTTTTACAAAAAGACTGCGCTATTCTGCCAGATTCTGGTTTTGTTGAAATAAGCTTTGTTGGCAAGTTTTGAATGAATTACATGATACATGTGTGAATAAGGAACGAATCCTATGATGTGATTATGTGTTGCACGTTGATGTATGCTTGAGTGTTCGTTTTGTTGATGTTGATGAACGTTTAGGTTGGGCAATCTAAGAAAACGATGAAAGGAACGATAGGGCATGCATGATAAATGTATTGATGGAAAGACTGATTGTGTTATGGTGTTGACAAGGGTTGTTGTGCGTACGTGGGTACAAAGAGCAAGAGTTGCATTAAAGTTGTGAATTGTGTGTATAAGCAAGCGAGGTGGGCTTTCTTTTACTAAACTCTTTTACGTTTCAAAATTTATGATATTGGAGTTATAAGGGTGGTTTAAAGTGTTATGTCATGCCATGATTGTTTTGATGTTGAGATTGTTGCCTGATGCCTAGTTCGTTCGAGCTTGCTCCGTTAGGCTATATGGCTATGTGTGAAACGAATTCGGGTCTGAGTAGGGCCGCAAACCCTATCAGGCTGTGTACACTGGGGGGATCGGGAGCCGCCCTTGCTAGTCGGCCGGTCTCGTGGGTGAATAGTGTGGCCACACTTTCGTCGCACTGTGGAAAGATGATGTGATTGTTGGATTGTTGAGAAAGTGGGGGAGATTGTTTGTCTGGCCAGACTGTGAAACTGTTTTGTGATACTCGATGATATTTCTTATTTAAATTTAAAACTCGAGTTCACTGTGGTATGGATGACATAACTTTTATAAACTATTTCGGCGCGTGTCCACTGAGTATACCAAGTACTCAGCCCTGCATATGTTTTCCCTATGTGCAGGTTGAGCGGGATGTTGCGGTGAATGTTGAGTCGAGCTTTAGGAATTCCAGGATGCGTCGTGTCTTCATGCATGGGTGTCATCCTATGACTCTCCTTTGATACTTGTTTTCCGCTACCTTGTTTGAAACTATTTTCTAATGGTCTTCCGCACTACTCTATACATTTTATGTCATTAAGTACTTTAAGACTTGTATCTGCTGCTTAACCATTTTGTAGATTAAAATACTTTCTTTTGGAAGTTAATTGAGTTTCATATTAAATATTGGTCTTTATCGTTTCCCAATGGTCATGAGTTTCCCGTCTTTACTATCCTTAGTAAGGGCGGTCGTGACAGAGTGGTATCAGAGCTTCGTTCTTTCGCTCTGGTCCGAGAGTCTTCTTTCAAATTAATTCTAGATTAGTACCCCTAGACTAGAAGTGTCATGAAGGCTCAACATCCGAAGCATCACGCTCAACCAAAAGAAAATGAGGTATGTTTTAAGTTGTTGAATGGTTTTGAAAACAATGGTGAGATGATAAGGATGTTTTGGCAAGAGTATGCATGTGTATGAAAGTTATGTGTGAATATGACAATGTGATGGTATGATTATGTGGAACATGAGCATGAATGACATGATGTCCTAAATATGTGTTATTTATGGAAAAGTGTGAAAGTGCAACGACGTAAGCATGTGAACATAGGAAGCCCTAATGCGATCTCAACTTAGTAATTTGTGACAAGCCTTAGATCAAAATAAATAAATAAATTTTAAAGTGTCAATGGCTTAACATCCGACCGTCGCG
Organism: Salvia splendens; assembly: GCF_004379255.2. Taxonomy (NCBI): domain Eukaryota; kingdom Viridiplantae; phylum Streptophyta; class Magnoliopsida; order Lamiales; family Lamiaceae; genus Salvia; species Salvia splendens. The sequence continues at coordinate 14,831,813 of NC_056044.1, read as the reverse complement.
CTCAACCTGAAAATAGGTAACAAAAATGTTGGAAGAAGAAGTAGATGAAGTTTGTATAGAAAAGGAAGAAGTATGTTGTTATGTTGAGAATAGAACGAGTTTTGAGGTTTTGGAGGTTTTGCAATGGTATTTGACTTTCAGGAAAAAAAAAAGGTTTTGAAATAATTTTGAGGCTAAGTATGTTGCAGTTGCATGACTAGTGTTGTTGGTGGATTTTAGTTGAGGAAAATAATTATTCTGTGGAAAATTGTTGAAAATTTTGAAAATCTTTGAACTTTAAATGATAGTGTGTTAGTTATTTTCTTTTGGGAAAATTGAGATCTTGAAGTGAATGAGAAATATGATGCGGTTATGTATAGCGATATACTTTTATACATGATTAATTATTTGATATGTGAATGATGATTTAAGTGATGGTTTATGGACGTTGAAGTGTGAGGTATTTTATGAAAGTGCTGATAAAAGAAAGTATGATGCCATGAACCTTGTATGCAAACATAGATGCTTGTTAGATCGAACGATATCGAACTTAGTTGTTACAACTGCAATATCACTTTTCCGAGTGATAAGACAAATGGAAATATGTGGTGCGAATTCGAACTTCATTGAAAAATTACAAATTCACTATTGTCTTCCTGAACGATAAGAATAAGGAGAATGCGAAGAGACGTTACATACGATAATGAGCTCAAGAGGAGAAGGTGTGCAAATTGAAGAGAATTTTCGAATGGGAAAAAAGGTACGAGACAAGAGGAGATGCCAAATGATGTTATTAATGGCAATGACATGAAGAATCTCAACTTGGAATCCACAGTTTCTTAGAGCAATGTTACCATGTTTCGGCTAGCGAAAGATGAACGAGGGAGTGCGACTTTAATAGCTAGAACAAACGAGTTTAATCAATAGTTGTTACTTGGATTCTAAGAAGTTTTTTCAAGACCTTTCAAATGACCGGGAGCCCTTGTCTATTTAATAGCTTGTTTGACTCACTCTTTGCAAGTAATGCATATTATTTCTTTTTCTCCATTGAGTCATAACTCACTTTCAGTTCTTGGAAAGTGGTGTTTGCCTTCATAACTTTAGACACTTGGATTGATTGTTGTCTTCTTTGACTTTTTTTTATCAAAACACCTAGCGGTGGAGGGTTCGTGGGTCCCTCATCCCTATATTTCAATTTCAATCGCCCAACAAAAATTACAAGCCCAACCCAAAAGTGGTAGGGAGAAAACAAAATACAATAAGGCGCAAGGCCAAACCTAAGCGAGATTTACATCAAGAGTATGCAAAGGGCCCATCCTCCACCGAGGCATGAGCCACCTGAGTACTCTAGGTAATGCTACGGGTGTTACTTCAACTGGCTGTTATTACATCTTAGGTTGTGGTCCATTGCCTTTGGAAGTGGAAGTTAGGTAATCCTTTCTCGTCCATTTCAACCATCACTCTCAACCGGGATGGGGCTGTACTTAGATCGAAGAATCGAAGTCCCTGTTCCCACTGCCCCTGTTCTGCAAGGAAATCTGCTGGTTTGTTGCCTTCTCGGGCAATGGAGGAGATTTTAACATTCAAACCCAACAACTTTTCTCTAATGCGCCGGATGATGTGTCTTACCGGTGCGGGTCCGAGTTCTCTTTTTGTCAGAATCTGAACAATAGTTGTTGCATCAGTTTCCATCCAAATGTTTTCTCCATGTTGTGCCACGGCATTGATTCCCAGTTCAAAGGCCTTATGTTCCGTCTCAAAGCTAGACGTTGCCGGGAAAGATGTGCAGAAGGCTGAGATCATTTTACCATCCGAATCATCATTTTACCATAAGAATCACGGATAATTCCTCCGCCTCCAGCTGTGTTCCTTGAAGACGAGAAAGCTCCATCTGTATTGACCTTGATCCAGTTTTCCGAAGGAGCGGCCCATGTAATCTTGTATGCTCTGGTGACTCTACGCTTGAGTCTTCGGCCAGCCAACAACGGGTGTTGGAAGTTGACCCCCCTCCAATGATGTGCCGTTAAAATGCCACCCAAAATAAGCCGATCCAGATGCTGATTTACCCGCCAGATGACGTGGCTTGTTTGGAATTGGGAGTCACCGAATGCGCAGTCGTTTCTCTCCAGCCACAGGAACCACATGACCAAACATGGGACAACGGCGCTGATGTGCAATTGATCTGTAACGGGTTGTGCGGATTGCCAGAGAAGAAGTCTCTGAATGATGTTCCTCGCCTCCCTTTCTGATCCCGAGTTGCTAGAGAACCAGCGGTCATAGTATGACCAGATCTGTCGGGCTGCTTCGCTTTCAATAAACAAGTGTTCTACAGTTTCCACAACCAGGCCTTTACAGCATCTGCATTTTGAGGCCATTTGGACCATTCTCCATTGGAGCTTCGTGTCCACCGGAATACGGTTAGCCACTAGCCTCCATAGGAATATAGCCATAGATGGTGTCAGTGCTTTACACCAAAAGCGGCTATAAATGTTGTTGACAGGCTGATGTGTACGTGCTAGTTGTCATGCTGATGCCGAGGAAAAATCCCCATTCCCAGTGAGAGTCCAGCGGCAGATGTCTTTTTCCGTTCTGTCGAAAGGAGTTTCAAGTATTTTCTCCAAGACCGAAGTGGGGCAGCCTCTCTGGATGAGCACCATGTGAAGTTTGTTTTGATCCCATTCATCCCCATTCAAAAAATCACAGACCAGAGACTTGTTAGCAGGAGCGTCTAAGGTTGCCATCTTCCGTAGGGGAACGTCCTCGAGCCAGGTGTCATCCCAAAATCCTATCTTCCCTTCCCCCAACGACCACCTCATGAACTGGTGTATCTTTTGTCCTGCTTGACAAATACGCCTCCAGATGGGGCTATGTCTTCGGGAAGGAGACACCTCCAACGGAGTGGACCGAAAGCAGTATTTAGCAGCCATAAACTCAGCCCACAAAGATTGTTTTTCTCTGAATCTCCACCACAACTTGAAGATGAAGGCTTGAACCGTGTCTTGGAATCGGCGTATACCCAAGCCTCCTTCCGCGAAAGGCCTGCAGCAAGCAAAGCCATTTGATCCAATGCGTTTTCTTTGCGTCGTTGGATGATCCCCAGAAGAACCGCGCAAGAACTTGTTACAATCGGTGAAGAGTTGTAGCAGTAGGCTCTAGCACTTGGAAGACATGAAGCGGAATGGATTTGAGAGTGCTCTTGATGAGGAGGAGCCTTCCTCCAAATGATAGATGCCTATGGGACCAGGAGAGAATTCGACTTGTGATTTTATCTCGTATAAACCAGAAAAGTTCATTTTTCTTCACTCCCCTATACAGCGGGACCCCGAGGTAGAGGAAGGGGAAAGTCCCTCTGTTAAAACCTCCAATTTGTCGAATGGAGGCAGCCCATGCTGAGTGTTTATCATGGATGTAGAAATTACTTTTGGCAGCATTGATTTTCTGCCCAGAGGCCTCTTCGTAATGTCTGATGCATTGGCCGAGCTTGGCTTGAGCCTCGCTGCTCGCTTAAGTAAAAATGAGGATGTCATCGGCATATGAGAGATGCGAGATGCTGAGGCTATTCCGTCCTACCCCATATCTCATCATTTTGTCTCCAATAATGAGCTTATCCAGCAGTCGTGAAAGATAATCAGCTGCTAACACGAATAGTCCTGGTGAGAGGGGGTCGCCTTGTCTGAGACCACGAGAGGATTGAAAAAAACCACCCAGTGTCCCGTTGATCAAAACCGAGAACCAGCAGCAGCTAATGCTGCGATTGATGAGATCTACCCACTTGCTCGGAAATCCCATCTGTTGTAATACTTTCAGGATGAAGGGGCCATTGAACTCGGTTGTAGGCTTTGGCCATGTCCAGTTTCAGAGCAACATTTGGAGACGGGTGATATCTGTGGAGATCATGGATTAGCTCTTGGGCTAATAAGGCGTTATCACAAATGAGCCTGCCCTTGATGAAGCCGCTTTGATTGGGCGCAGTAACCAAAGGAAGCAAAGGGGCAAGCCGAACCGCCAAAATCTTCGAGATAATCTTATTTGTAACGTTACATAGGCTGATTGGTATGTAGTCCGACCACGATTCGGGCTTGTCTTTTTTTGGAAGTAAAATGAGCATGGTCGAGGTGAACTTCTTGGCATAAAAGATCCCTAAAAAAATTCCTTACAGCTGCGAGTACGTCTACCCCCACTATGCTCCAGCATGACTGGAAAAACAGAGACAAAAAACCGTCTGGGCCTGAAGTGCTGCACCCATCAATGCTCCAAACGGCCTCCCTGACTTCGTTAGCCGTTGGGATAGCATAGAGATCCTCCAGGTTTGTATCCTCAGGTAGTTTTTGATGAATAGAGAGGTCCAGTTGTGAGTTTGGTTCCCCTTCCGAGGTCAGGAGATCCTTGAGAATGACTAAGCCGAAGCTCTAATTTCGCCTTCCTCACTGATTTCCCTTCGGCCTTCCTTTATAACATGAATTCTGGATTTTGTACGCTTTTGTTTAACCCATCCGTGGAAGAATTTCGTGTTCCGTTCCCCCTCCAAAGTCCATTTGATTGCAGCTTTTTGCTTCCAAAAGTCTTCTTCCATCCGTACAAGAAGGATGTATTCTGCCGAGCTTTTATTCATATTGGTCCGGTCCTCCGCAGAGGGATCTGCCTCAAAGGCCTCTTGTGTCGCGGCTGCTTTGAGCTCGGCACGTCGTTGATTTTCAAACAGATTGCCAAAGACCTCCTTGTTCCACTTTTTTAGTGCACCTTTAACTCTAGTGAGTTTGAGTTGTAAGTTGAGCATCCCTTGAAAGCCTGTTTCCGCCTACCAAACTTCAGCGATCAGCTGTAGAAACTTCGGGTGCCTGGTCCACATGTTTTGGAACCTAAAAGGGGCAGGTGGGACAACACCAGAGACATTACAACGAATAAGCAAAGGTCCATGATCAGAGGATAACCGGGGAAGATGGGTGACTCTTGTGCTTTGGAACAGGTTGGACCATCCTTCACCAATGAGAACTCTATCCAGCCTTTCTCTTAGCGTGCCCCTGGCCCAAGTGAATTGTGGCCCATCGTAACCGGGGTTCAGCAGCTGACAGTCCTCGATAGTCTCCACGAAATCAAGCATTTCTCTGTACCTATTGTTTGAGCCACCTTGCCTTTCTGATTCAGATGTTAGGGTGTTGAAATCCCCCCCCCCCACAACCCAAGGGAGTCCGTCCATTTCCCCAGCTATTTCCCGAAGATCACCCCAAAGTGGGTACCTCCCTCGTCGCGTGCATTTTCCATAGACGACTGAGATATAGCATTGCGCAGGCCATTGTCCAGAGGTAACGCGGGCATGGAGGATCTGGTCAGAGTCCTCAACAATCTCAACCTGTACATCCATCCGAGAGAGTATCCAGATTTGGCCGTTGGCGTTTTTCCCCCTAAACTTCATGCCCAGCCGTTTATAAAGGAGCTCCGGTTGGGGGAGACCAGAGGTTCAATAATTGCCACCAAGGATAGATTGTAAGTCTTGATCAAGTGTTTTAAAGTGCTTAAGGTGCCGGAATTCCTGACCCCTCTTGCATTCCATATCATAAAGGCACTAGACATGGAGAACTAAGACTGATTTTCTGAGGCCATCAACCTCAGTTTTTTCTGTTGGTTTTCATAAAGATACTCTCGTGGCTGCGTACCTTGAAGAAGTTTGTTTCTATCAGGTCTACTGCTAGATCCCTCCAGGAAGATACTTCCTCCATCATCCTCTTCCGCGATGATTTCCGCATCCATGACTTCCTCGAAGGATTCAACATCGAATCCTCCATTTTCAGATTGCCGGTAGTAGGAAGGTTTTATGTGTTGCTGCTGCGGTCTCCTTAAAAGTACCATCCCCTCGGGGTTCTTGTCACCTTGTGGGATCTCTACTAGGTTCATAGTAGCCCTTGGAGATAGAGATCATGGCCTACTCATTGCCTGCCGCTGCGCTGCCGAGGTATGTGGAGGTGAGGTGGAGGATAACATTCGGCCCTGCCCTCCCTTTCTTCCTTTGTATAACTGGAAATCGTCCTCTTCTCCTCTGTTTTTCCCTCCTTTGTCCCTTTGAGCCTTGCTAGCTCCGTGTGTCATGACCATTTCTGTTTCCTCTTGGATTGGTACTGTCATGGCTTCCAAAACATCAAAAGGATTGAACGTAACGATCGGTTGTATTTGTTGTTTCCCCGCGAGGGGTCAGCTGCAGAGTTGTTCAGTTTGTTCTGAGGTTTCCAACCTGTTCTCCCATCTGGCTGCCCTTTGTTAGCGTAATCTTTCCTTACTGGTTTGGGACCCCTTCCATTCGCATAGCAAGCCTCTTTCGAATGTCCCACATGGCGGCATTCAGGGCAGTAGGGAGGTATTCTATCCCATTTAACTTTTTTGCGAACCTCTCTACCTGCAATGTCGAGGATAATTTCTTCAATTGGTTTCTTAGAGATATCGATTTCCACACAAATGCGGGCAAAAGAAAGACGTGATTGATTGGCGGTTGCCCAATCAATTTGAATGGGATTTCCGAGGAGCCTTCCCAATGGCAAAGAGTGCCGATTGCTCGAATAGGTGAATGGGTAGGCCAATAAGGTTGCACCAAACTGCAGCAATGGGGCATTCAAAGAATGGGTCGAAATCCGCCGTCCACTTGAAAACTCTCATTGGATGTCTATCAATGTACCAAACTGGGGCTCCACTAGGACCATTCAACATTTTACCATAATCTGCCATCTTCTCAAATTGAATGATTGTGTGCTTTGCGCTGAGGTATTTCCACAAAAAATTTCCGGCGAACTTGATGTTTCCAATGGCCTTATGGATGTGGAAGGCAGTAGGTATTGAATGTGAGAACTTTCCAACTACAATGTAGCCTAACCTTTCCGTTAGGAAGTTTGTGTCTGCAGCTGTGAAGGAGATGGTGGGAATTCTTTCTATCTCTCTTGCCTCTCCCAAGGTTTTGAGCTTCTCTGGCTCAAATGCAAGGTGTTCGGCCACTACCGTTTTTGCTGCATTCGGCTTCATGAAGTTGAGAGTTTTGTAAATATCTCCCCGCGACCAAATATTTTGACTTTGTGAGCCTTTGCTATTGAACTTCATTCCTAAGGCTGCTCGCAGTTATGTCCTTCAATATAATCACGCTTCCTAGACATGTTTTCTATGGGATATTCTTCTTCAAACTTTTGTTCAGCTTTTCATTTTGTAACCATGTCCGTGTCAAGTTCTTTGTTACAGAGTGAAATTCTTTTTTGTTCAGTTCCACTATATGTATCATTTCCATATTAGAACTTTTCTTTCTACAAGACGAAGTTAAGGCCTACATTTGGTACCTTACCTTATGATAAGTCGTATTCTAGGCCTTGGTTACTGGTCAGTATGATGTGCATATTTGAACTTTATCTGCAAAACAAGTTGCTTAAGCGTGCAGGTTGAGTGTTCTAACCAGTAGGGAAGCTTCAGAATAACTCAAGTGAAAAGGGTGTCAGGATGTTGCTATCGTGATCAGTATACATGCTAAAACGGTTCGAGATGGAGAAGACGGATAGCTGAGGCTGATTACCCACAATTAAGGGCAAAAGAGTCATCTTGCAATAAGGATTTACCCTAAAATCAAGGGTAAGCCTCCCTATAAAAGGAACCCACTTGGAGAGAAAAAGGGATATCTATTTTCACCATCATCACTCTTAGGTAGAATTTTCTCGGTAGTTCAGTCCTTCAGCCCAGTCCAGAGCCTCATTCTTCGCCACAACCATGACCACCTGAGTTCTAGAAGTCTCCGGAGTTCCAGAAGTTCTCGTTCTAGTCCAGCGTGTCTCGCAGTGTCAACAGTTTCATCGCCCGGAGTGGCAAAAACAATCTTTATTTGCTTTCTAGTTAATCTTGTTCGTTTTCTCTACGTTGGATCTTTCGCATTTTCAGTATTTTGCTTATTTTGGAAGTCTTGGTTGTGATCTAAACGTTTTCTAAATTGCTATGAAGTTGTTTCGTTCGGTTGTATCGTTGTTCTTTCTTCTTTCTACCTAGATAGCTTAAATCTAGCTGTTACGGTAATTTCCAGTGTGGAATCGCATGTTTTAACTTCTGTAGTTAATTTCTCTGAGTTTGCAAGTCTAGATAACTGTTAGATTTTAGATCTGAATTAGTTAAGTGCGAAAACCCAGTTTACGTGATTTCTGCCACCCTGCATGTTGACCAGTAAGCATAATTGCAGTTTCAGTGTTTAATCTTTTGATTTGGAGTTTAGATTGTAGATCTGTTTTTGTGAAGTTGTTAAGCTGCATTTCTCGTTCATGGAACCTGAGTTGTTTGATTTGTGTTCAGACTTGCCGGAGAAGACAATGTCCACATCCAAATTTGGGACCACATTTGCTTTTTTAGTTACTTTTTGCTTTTGTCCTTTACTTTTCCTTACTTTTCACCTGTTACTTTTCAGACCTGTAGGCCTAGTCACCTAACTACCTTTTTTTCCTCTGATATTCGGTTTAACCTTTTATAGTAAACTCGTACATTCCACATTTATTAGCCAAAAACCATGTTCCCCACTTTCCACGTACACAGCCGCCTGTCCAACACCTTACCCGCCTCCTAGTCAGTAGAGTACTACTTTAAATTCCAGCCTAGATAAGTCTCAACCCAAAGCGTGGTAGCCAACCAAACCCTCCAGAATATCACCGCAATAGTTTTAGCGCACCATCTCTGTGGGATTCGACCCCTACCTTCACTATACTACCCAGTAGACGATGGTTGAGGATTCTTTGAAAGCAGGTTCTAGGTTAGCGGGGATTCTTATACTGATCAGTAGGATAGATCCTTGCTTGAGCGACACCTACGCAAACCTGCTCTTTCAAATGGCGCCGTTGCCGGGGATGGATGTCGTTATTTGAAGCTATTGTGTGTGATACTTTGGCGTATATATTGTGCATAACGTTTTCCTTTTCTTTTTATTTCAGTATATGAGAAGCAGCTCGGCTCCTGACCAGTGGAGGCCGAAGATACTTCAGCGAGGATCTATACTCGTAACCACTCGATCCGGTTTGTCGACGGCTCTGTCTGACTTAGGTTCGAGTAGCGACGAGGAGCAATACACCATAGAAGGACCAATACCAGAAGAGATCCCACTGTTGGAAGGCAACCCAGGGGAGATGGCTGCCAACGGAGATGATGATCCAGAGATCGGTACCCTGAACGCGCATACCGAGGGAGAACCACCGCAAGCCATTGTAGTCACCCCGGGGCAGACTGCCTGTGATGTGAAGCCCCGTGTTATCGCAATTCTGCCTACATACTGCGAAAAGAGCTATGAAGGATCTTACGAGTTCCTGCATGAGTTTTGTAAGATTTGTAGGGCGCAAAGGAGGCCAGCAGGGGCGACCGAGGATGACTATAGATTGAAGGCTTTGCCGTTTGTTCTAAAAGGGGAAGCCAACACTTGGTTCATGCATCTACCACCCAACTCCATTGAGAGTTGGGCCGATTTCAAGTCAGCATTCTTAGGCGAGTTTTTCCCATCGTCGAAGACAAGTGCACTGAAGAGAGAGATAACTAATGTGAAGCAAGGGTACGATGAGCCTTTGAGTGATTACTGGGCGAAATATATGAGCATCTTGGATGCGTGCTCCAACCATCGCATGGCGGATATTGAAGTACACCATGTCTTTTATGAAGGGATGAACAAAGCAACCAAGGATCTAGCGAATTCCTCGTCAGGAGGAAGCTTCACGCAGCTAAGGGTCAGCGAAGCTAAAAGGGTCCTAGGGAAATTGTTGAGCGCAAAAAAGGAGTATGACAATTCCAGAGATGGTTACAGCAGAGAAAGGATTGCCAGCGCCTTGTCTACTGACCAGGAGCAGAAGATAGAACAGAAGATGGATTTGAAGATAGACGAATTGAAGAAGACGCTCTTGAGCGCAATCGAGAAAAATGCGCCACCAACTTCCCCAGCTGGAAACTACAAGGGTGCAGAACAAGGGAACCAAGGGCCGAGCTATGATCAGCCCAATGACTTCGTGAATATGGAGCAAGTCAACGCTGCTGGGTATTACAATTCTAGTGGGCATTGGATCCAAGGGAGACAACGGGATGCACCATGGAGGGATGATCTGAATTTTCGATGGGGAGATATGAGCCAAAATCAAAACCAAGGTCAAGGTCAGAACCAATACAACCCCCACCCGAACCAGAATTTCAACCGTGGCCTGGAAAATCCAAACAACCAGTTCAACTGGTCAGGAAGGAACCAACAACCCCACAGTCAACAACCTCAAAACCAACACCCACAAAACCCAAACCCTGTTTATGTACCACCCCACCAGAAGAACTTTCAAAATTATCAGAGTCAACCTAACCAAGGACCACCACCTCAGCAAAACCCAACCCAGTTCCAAAACCAGAACCAGAACCAATATCATACTGACCAGTACAACCCTCCTGGCCAGTATAACCAATACCCACCTAACCCGAACCAGCAAAATTTCCAAAATTTCCAGCCCAACCAAAATTCCCAGTATAACCAACACCAAGGGCCGAATCAATCCCAATATCCTAGCAGGTCAAGGAGATCTATGGAGGACATGTTGGGAGAATTGCTCGCATCGCAGCAAGGTATCAAGGGTGAGTTACAATCCCATAATGAAGTAGTGCAAGGGATGTAGAGTGCCCAGAAGGAGCATAAGGCGAACATGGATATGATGAATAGGCAGTTGGCCCAACTGGCCAGTTCGATGGGTGAAATGAAAAGAAACTCAGGGAAACTCCCGTCCACAGACCATGTGCCTGAAAAGGCGAATGTGAGCAAAGTCACACTACGATCCGGTACTACCTATGAAGGACCCCAGCCAAAGAAGTCTAGTGGAGAACCAAGTGGAGCAACATTATTGGGGGACGTTGTCTCGGAAGAAGAGCTACGCAGACCTCTACCCCAGATGCAGGACCCATTTTTCTTGGGAGAAACACCATGTGGAAAAGGCAAGCCCGATAACGTACTGGTCAGGAAGGAACCCCATCAAGAGGTAGAATCCAGAACGAAGGAAACTCAGACCCAGAATCTGCCCAAGGAAGGTCCCAAGAAGGTTGCTGAGGGACCGGTAGAGGAGAGAAAGGGGGAGAAACCATTCCCTTACTGTTTCGTAACTAAGAGGAAGAAGGAAAACCCAGTGGATTACTTGTTAATTTTCGGGAAGCTGGATGTTACCATACCATTAATCCAAGCCGTGAAGATACCCCCCACTTGGGAAATTTATTAAGGAGTTCATAGCAGGGAAAGCCCAGGAGGATGGAAAAATTATGGTAGAAGGGATCGCGTCAGCAATAGTGCAGGAGAAGCTACCGCCCAAGAGGGCCGATCCAGGTATGTTCACCCTGCCTATAACTATAGGAGATGTGAAAGTCGAGCATGCAATGTGTGATCTTGGAGCTTCTATTAATGTCATGCCTTTGTCGATCTATAACCAATTGAAGGGGGTTAGATTGTCGAGTACTAGGGTGTTGATCCAACTGGCTGATAGGTCATGCATAAGTCCTGAGGGTGTTTTAGAGAATGTGTTGGTCAGAGTGCATGAGTTTACCTACCCTGCTGACTTTTATGTGATCAAAATGAGTGAGTCCGAGGCTAGGGAATCTAGTGGAATATTGTTAGGTAGGCCATTTTTTAGAACGGCCAAGACGATAGTAGACATGGCTGAGGGAACAATTTGCATTGATTTTCATGGGGATAAGTTTACTTTTGATATTAATGAGGCCATGAAAAAGCCTATCGATTCTGAAAATTTATTCTATGTTGATGTGATTGACCCCTTAGTCCAAGATTTTCTTGAGACCGAACTATTGCAGGAAAAGCTCCAAGCTTTAGATGTCTATGAGCAAGCTGACGTAGAAGCCGCTGCATGGTGTGATCTGATCAGTAGCCAAGGGCTGACTGATGAAGAGATAGAAGGAGCAATTAAGGACTTCTGCCAGAATTCAGAGTTCATTGGAGCCGCAGGGGCTCAGCTACCAGTCAGTATAGAGGAATCTCCAGAGGGAGAATTAGAGAAAGGAGGAGAGGCTGAGAAAAACCCTCTACCCGAAGACACACTTCCACCCCAAGTTGAGCTGAAGAAATTGCCATCGAATTTGAAGTCTGCCTTCCTCGGAGAGGAGAACTCACATCCAGTGATCATCAGCAGCAGCCTTACGAAGGAACAAGAGGCTAGGCTACTGACCGTGCTGAGCAAGAACAAGAAGGCGATTGGATGGAGTCTCACAGATTTAGTTGGAATTAGCCCCGACGTCTGCATGCACCACATTAGGTTGGAGGAAGGAGCAAAGGCACATCGAGATGCTCAAAGGAAGGTAAACCCTAACATGCGAGAAGAGATATTGAAGGAAATCTTGAAGTTGTTGTCGCTAGGGATTATCTATTCAGTGCCGGACAGCGAGTGGGTCAGCCCCATTCACATGGTTCCAAAGAAATCAGGGATCCAAGTCGTGAGGAATGAGAAGAATGAGCTAATACCAACGAGGCTAGTCACGGGTTGGCGAATGTGCATCGATTACCGTAAGCTGAACAATGCGACCAGGAAGGTCCATTTTCCCTTGCCTTTCATCGACCAAATGTTGGAGAGATTAACTAGGAAGAAGTACTTCTGTTTTCTGGATGGGTACAACGGTTACTTCCAAATTTACGTGGATCCTGAAGACCAGGATAAGACCACCTTCACTTGCCCATTCGGAACCTATGCATACCGACGCATGCCTTTCGGTCTATGCAACGCTCCAGGTACGTTTCAACGATGTATGATGAGCATATTTTCTGATTTGATTGAAGACTGCATAGAGATATTCATGGATGACTTCACGGTCTACGGAGACTCTTTCGATTCTTGCCTTCATCATTTGGATATAGTTCTAGAAATGTGTCAAGCAAAAAGTCTGGTGTTGAATTATGAGAAGTGTCATTTTATGGTCACCGAAGGGATTGTTCTGGGACACGTGGTTTCAGAGAGGGGAATCCAGGTGGATCGAGCTAAGGTGCATGTTATATCCAAATTACCGTTCCCTACTGATCAGAAGGGGATAAGGGGTTTTCTGGGGCACGCCGGATTTTATCAAAGATTTATCAAGGATTTCTCCAAGATTGCCCTACCCCTTACCTGACTCCTTCAGCATGAAGTAGAGTTTGTTTTTGATGAGCAATGCAAGGCTGCGTTCAACCTTCTCAAGGAAAAGCTGATATCCGCACCTATCATACGGGCTCCTGACTGGGTGAAAGAGCAGCAGGGTGCGTAGGTGACGTTCAAGCAAGGATATATCCTACTGGTCCGGATAGAGATCCTAACTAAGCCTAGACCCTGGTTTCAAAGATTCCTTAACCCTCTTCTACTGGGTAGTATAGTGAAGGTAGGGGTCGAATCCCACAGAGATGGTGCGTTAAAACTATTGTGGTGATATTCTGGATGGTTTGGTTAGCTACCACGCTTGGGTTGAGTCTCTACCTAGACGGGAAATTAAGATGGTGTCCTACTGACTAGGAAGGGTGAATGGTGGTCGACATGTAGTGGTGTACGTGGAATTATGGTGGATGCGGTGTAACAAAAAATATGCGGAAAGTACTAGGTTTCTATAAAAGGCTAAACAGAAAAGCAGAGAATAAGTGGTAGTTGTGGTGACTAGGCTGACAGATCTGCAGGGTGTACTAAAAGTGAAGGACAAAAAGTAAAAAGCATCTAAAAAGTAAAAGTGGTCCCAAACTTGGATATGGACATCATCTTCTTCAACAAACACTAACTAAAATCAGAAAACAAACCAGATTCAGCACCATAAAACACAGATTAATAACTCACGAACACAGATCTACAATCAAAAATTCCAAATCGAAAATCAAACATCGAAACTGAAATCCCGCCTACTGATCAGCATGGAAGAAGACAAGAAACACATAACTGCACCTTGCATGAAACAAACCTCTATGAAATAAAAGTAAACAGATTATGCTAACTCGAAGAAATAAACTACTAACTGGAAACACACGATTCGATACTCAAAACGACCAGAAACTCTAGATCTAAGCTAACTAGGCAGAAAGAAAAGAAAGCAGCTCGACAAACTGAACAGAAATCAACTTCATAGTATTAAACATTGTTCGGATCTTCAACAAAATACTTCAAAGCAGTGAAATTCAAAAGCAGCAAAGATCCAACGTAAGGAAAATGCAAGTAAATTAAACTACGAAAGTGAAATAAAAGTGTTTTGCCACTCCGGGCGATGGAACTCCTAAACTATGATCTTGCTGGCTGGAATAAGGATGACTGGTACTCCGGGAACATTTGGGCGTCAGGTGATCATGGCTGCGGCGAGGCAAGAAGCGGGACACGGCTGAAAGACTGGTATTACCAAGAGAACTCTCTACCTAAAGATGGTGGTGAATGAGTGAATGTGTATATTTTCTCTCTCCTTCTTGGCTTCCTTTTATAGGGAGGCTTACCCTTGATTTTAGGGTAAATCCTCATTGCAAGTTGACTTCTTTGCCCTCAATTGTGGGTAATCCGTCCCAGCTATCCGTCTTCCCCATCTCAAGCCGTTTCAGCACGAATACTGATCAGTATGAGATCATGCTGGCGCCCTTTTTCACCTGAACATTTCGAAACTTCCCTACTGGCTAGAACACTTAACCTGCACACTTTGAGCAACTGTTTTGCAGATATAATCAATTTTGCATATCATACTGACCAGTAACCAAGGCCTAGAATACGACTTATCAAACTGCTCACACTTACCACATGCTTGTCCTCAAGCGTGAAGAACAAACGAAAAGAATTAAGTCGAATTCTAGTCTGGTTACTCCCCTGACCGACTCAATCCTAAACTAGACCCTAGACTACAACGGAAAGAGAAAACAAAAACACAAAAACAAGCACAGAAAAGAAAACACATAAACGAACACAGAAAGACTAAACACAAAGATTGGGCTACATTTTCAACCATCCCTCCCCTCGGGATCAGGTGCAATCCGGCCTTAGACAGCCTTGAACTTCTGCCACCCCTCTTTCTCTCCCAGTCAGTATATCCGCTCGTCAAGATCGCCCAAACCTTCGGCCAAACACTAGGTTCACTCAGTCACTCATACCTCTCCGGGAATGTTAGGACTGTTCTCTCATAGTGCTCAACCGTAATTGCTTCGGACTTAGATTTCACGTGCAGCTACTGAAGGGCTTAAAGGCTTGTAACGGGGCTATTGGTTTGTAGTGATTTGGGTGGATGTTCCTAAGGCTCTAAGGTTCAAAAAAAAACTTCTATTTTATTTGATGTGGGGGAACTGTGTGCATTTGGGCCTCTGGTTAGTTGCTTTTCTTAGTTGGTGCTTCTGGCTTTGGTCTCCAACTGGTTAGTAGCATCTTTGTGGCTTCGCCACCCTTATACCTTCTTCATTTTTTGTGTGGCCGAGTTTTTTTTTTTTTTTTTTTTTTTTTTTTTTTTTCTAACTATTTTCTTTCATCTTTTCTCTCTTTTTTTCTTTCTCGTGGCTTCGCCACCCTTATACCTTCTTTTTGGGCCTGGGATGACTCCCTGGCCGATTTTCTTCCAAACTTTCTTGTCCAGTTGGATTCTGCTTTCTTGTACACCCTTCTAGCCAGTAAGCTTCATTCGCTTCATGCCTTGCACACACACAGTCCCAGTGGCTAGGGGTATTTATCTGGGTATAAAGAGCTAGAAAAGAGGTTCTAAAGGTGTTTTTTTTTTGGGGGGGGGGGGTTCCTACTGCCTTCAGTGTTGCTACACGCAGTCACTTCACCCTAGGCAATTTGTGGCAGCCGCTCTTTTCTTTTCTAAACATGTGGAAAGTGGTTCCACTTAAAGCTTATAACTCACATTTTAAGAGGGCTTTCGTGTTTGGCTCTAAGTATGGGCTTTTCTTTCATACTTGCATCATCTATCCTGGCTAGGAGGTACTAAGGGGGGTGGTTTCTGTTTTCCAGCATGTCTTATTTCCCTCAATTCCCCTCACCGTCAGCTCAAGACAGTTGAGTTTTAAGCCCAATCAAAAAAAAAAAAACTATACCTAACAGGACACTAACACAAGCACAAACACAGACTACACATATACACATTCATCATACTGGTCATTGCGTCCCCCCTCCCACTTCACAAGTGTCTGCCCTCAGATAGGGATGTGAAGTGGAAAAGGTAATGGCCAGTATGATGGACACATAGACAAACAGACAAAAACAACATATTAAAACTAAAACTTCTCAAACTTAGACTATGGAATGGGCTAAGTGGGAGAGTTTGAAAACCTAAACAGAAACCAACAAACAAAACACACATATATACAAAACTTCTCACACTTAGGCCATGCAATGGGCTAAGTGTGAGGCAACATGCTTATGAAAAAAAAAGAAAACAGAAAACACAAACACATGCGCCAAAAAGACAAACCCTTAACTTCTCACACTTATACTATAAAATATGCTAAGTGTTATGAATGGGGTTTGCGCACAAACAGAAATTATACTACCTAAAAAAAACAAAACACAATTAAAATACGAAAAAACTGAAAACTGAAAATAAAAAGAAAACTAACTGGTCAGGTGGGGTGGTGGTCACTTGTTCCTCCTGCTCCTTCGCGGGGCAGGTTGTGGTGCAGGTGGTTCTTGCGGTTGCTCCTCCTTATTCTCGGACTGTTTTCCTTCAGGCTCGGCCGACTCCTCGGCATCTCCGTCCTCTTGTCTCGCCTCTAGTTTCTGCTCTGCTTATTTCGTCTTGGTTAATACCTCCTCTGATACTCGTGGTTCATTAGCTCGGCCTCCATGGCCACTTGGTTCAACAGCTTCCTCTTGGCCTCGTTGTGTTAACTCCATCAATATCTCGTCTATCACGGACGCCATCCTGGCCATTTCTGTTATCAACCGGTGGTTTTCCTCTCCTAGCCTGGTAACAATCGTCTCCAAAGCTTCTTGCTTCTGACTCTGCCTCGTCTGTCCTGTAGACTCCTTCAGGATCCCTTCCATTACTGATGCTAACCTGTCATTTCTGATCTCATCTGTCTGTTTTCCTCTGCTATCTCGTCCACAGCCTTCTCTATCCATCTTGACGCTGCTCTTGCGTTGATTCCTCCCTGGCTGCTGCTGATCTCCCAGTCGGTATAGCTTCTTCTCCCATTGCGTAGAATTGGGGTGCGCCCTGCCTCATGTAAACGGTGTTCGTTCGGACGAACAAAGGTGTATCAAAAAGACCAGGAGGATCCACCATGATCTGGTCGGATAAATCTTCGGCCTCCGTGATGATGATGTTGTTTCTGACGAACACTCCCAAGACATGGCAGAGAGTGAGGTTCCTCGCTGGGTGGGTGGCAATTAGATGGCATTGGTAGGCGGTCCAAAAACTCAGATGCAACTTCCTTCCCTGCTTGGCGCACCAGAGAAGATATAACTCCGTCATCGATGTCCTAACAGCGGAGTTCGACTGACCCAATGAATTGAAATCCAGGTAAAGCTGTACAAGAAGCAGAATTGAGTTGTTGAAATGAACGGAGCGGGAAATAGTGGAGTGGAATTGCCCTGCATCAGGGTGAGTAAGTTCCTCCCAGGCTTCCTGGGGCTCAAATTCCACATGTCTGCGGGGAATTCCCCGCTCCCTACTTCTCCACTCAGGCCATCAGTAAGGTCCACTGTCCAGCGCCGGTACCTCAGTCTCTCAACCGGTGGGTGGACTAACTCTCGATGATCATTCTGAAGCTGTTGTTCTGCGTACTCCTCATCCTCCAAAGAGATATCGCTGTCGGAGGCTGATTCCTCGCTGGCAGCGTATTCGCTATCACTTCGCTCCCTCCGGTGTTCCTAGACTCGCTGAACTGACTCAGTAATGACTATGCCAGTGTTTACTGTACGTGGCTTCTTGTTGCTGGGCTTCTTCTTCATAGGGGCCATCCCCTTTCATTTTCTCTCTTCACGGTATCTAACTTCCTCTCCGTCATCTATGTCTTTCTCTTCTTCGGGTTTCTTCTCAGCTTGTGTTGAAAGTTGATCCTGGACAGTAGGACTGGTCTCCTTGTGGCCTACTGACCTGGATGCGAGGTCCAGACCCTCAGCCATCCCGTCAGCCTCTTCACCTTGGCCACTCAGTGTTGGAGATACCGCTCTGGTTTCCATTGCAGTATCCTCTAGGTCGGTAACAGGTAAAGGCTCCTCCCCAGGTTTTGTGGGAGTGGTCCTTTCTTCTTCACTCGAGATCTCCATGGGATCTGCCTCTGTGTTCGGCTTCACCTTACTAGCTGCCCATTTACCCAAACAACGTTGCGATATCCTCTGCGGTTTGGCCGGCTCTGCCTTGGAGTCTGTCTTCACTACCAGTTTCCGTCTGATGGGAATCGGCTTTACTACCTGAGGTGCCACTAGGGTGGATGCTTCTACCACTAGTTCTGCTGTCTTTGTTCCTGTTTCCTTGGCTTCCGTAATCGTATTGTCCTCCTCTTCTTCCAGCTGGTATGCCGGGCTTTCTGGTTCACTTACTCTCTTTGTTTCCTCGCTCATGCCTACTGCCTTCGAAGCGAGGTCTAGACCCTCAGCCTCCGAGGCAGTAGCTTCCGCTGCTTGGCCTACTTGGTTCAAGATGGAATCAAACTCTTCATCTTTCATCAACGACCGCTTCTGGGCTGATTCGTTCAGATCTATTTCCTCCCTTTCCACTTCATGAGACATCGGCTCCTCCTCGGGCGTCCTCTCCGTTTTGCCACTCCCCTCATGGGTTGTCTCTTCTTGGCTGGCCCTTTTCTTACGCTCCTCAGGGTCGGAGTCGTAATGGGCGGCGACAGCGTTGAGCTCCGCCGAATCTGGTACCGAGGTCTCCAATGGCGCGGTCGCCGAGGGAGATCCCTCCTCCGATTGTACTTCTGCGTGACTGACCGGTGTAGGTGGAATTTCACTGGGTGCGGTTCCTACGCCCAGCCAATGCTACCGTCCAGTCCCGAGTAGGGTCCTGTTGACGAAGAAATGCCATCATGGCATCCATGGAAATCATAGGTGGTGGCTGAGCGGTCGGTGCTGGTGGTGGTGGATTTTGCTGTGGTTGTGCCTCCTGGGGTTCTTGGCGGCGCGGTTTGATTTTTTTGGCGAACGCTTTCTTCCCCATGATCGGAAATCTGCGATTTAGTGGTGGAAAGTAGGGTTTGATATCTTGGAGAGAGTTGGGGTTGAGAATGATGTTTCCGTGAGAGAGATGGACAAGAATTTCTTGAAAGCGAATTTGAAAATGAGGGTTTGTGAGGGAAAAGGGTGGGGACGATGAGTTTAATTTGGGTGAGAGAGAGCAGTTGCAGGTGGTTGTAACCGGTTATCAGGGGTTGCCGGTCGCGACGCTTCAGAAGGGAGGCGGTTGAGATTGCTGGCCTCTGATTGGTCAGCGTGTCCCTTCTCTCTGCTCACACGCCACTCCCAGCCGCTGCCACCCTGCAAAAGCTGCACCAACTTAATTCAAATTTTCGTCCTCTCCATAATCCCCCTTATACTTACCTAATAAGGAAAATAAATCAAATGGGCCCTTTAACAAAATCTGAAATAGCACCAGATAAGTAATCCCTTGGTCAATGTGTACTCCAAATTAAAATTAAGGCCCGAAAATATTTTTGGATTTTTAGAAATTATCTTGCATGCAAAGATTAACTACATATTTACAATATTTACATCTTCCTTAGGCAATTTGGAATTCTACTTGGCCAGTATATGCAAACTATTTTCAAAAGAAACTAGCCACGTGGAACTCCAAATTCCTATCTTACTGATCAGTATGAAACCGATGTAAGTGGTTGTAGTGGAATTTCATCCACTACACCCACCTCGCTATTATCCCTGAATATTTTCAACCTATGTCCATTTACTATGAAAGGTTCAGAGTTAGAAAAACTCCCTGAAATTTCCACTGCCCCATTAGATCGGAGTGCAGTTATGATGTAAGGTCCTGTCCATTTGGACTTGAGTTTCCCTGGCATAAGCTTTAATCTTGACTGGAAGAGTAGTACTTTCTGGCCAACATGGAGCTCCTTAGTTCTCAGATTCCGATCATGCCACAATTTAGTTCCTTTGTACCACATGGCTGAGTCGAATGACTCCAATCTAAGTTCCTCAAGCTCCTGCAGTTGCAGCTTCCTTTCCTCTTCACAGGCTGTAGCATCCATATTCACTTTCTGTACTGCCCAGTATACTCGATGCTCGATCCCAACCGGTAAACGGCACATCTTCCCAAAAACGATCCGGTAAGGGGACATGCCTATGGGGGTTTTGTAGGCTGTTCGATACGCCCAGAGAGCATCCTCTAACCTTACACTCCAATCCTTCCTAGAAGTGTTCACAGTCTTCTCCAAAATTTTCTTTATCTCGCGGTTAGAAATCTCCGCTTGACCATTTGCTTGCGGATGGTAAGGGCTGGATAGTCTATGGTGCACACCATACTTTTTTCATCAAGGATTCAATTCGCCCTGGGCACACCGAATCGGCTGAAAATATGACTCTTTAAGAACTTGGCCACCTCCTTGGCTTCACACGTGCTTGTGGCCTTGGCTTCTACCCATTTGGAGACGTAGTCTACAGCAACTAGGATATACAGATTCCCATAGGATGAAGGAAATGGACCCATGAAGTCCATTCCCCATATGTCGAATAGCTCGCAAACTATTATAGGTACCTGCGGCATTTCATCCCGGGGAGATATTCCACCGGTCAGTTGGCAACGCTCACAGCTCCTGCAGAACTCGTACGCATCTTTGTTGAGAGTTGGCCAGTAAAAGCCACTATCCAGAATCTTCCTTGTCGTCTTCTTGGACCCGAAGTGCCCTCCACATGCTAACGAATGGCAGTGGGTTAAAACATCCCGCTGCTCCCAGTCAGGAATGCACCTCCTTATCACTTGATCGGACCCTACCCTCCACAGATAGGGGTCGTCCCAAAAGTAGTATTTTGCTTCACTCCTGATCTTCATTCTTTGTGCTTTGGTAACACTCGGTACTTCTGGATGCTCTCCAGTCACTAGGTAGTTGGCCAGGTCCGCATACCATGGTTCATGCCCTACCTTCTCTTTTCCTTTCGCTGCATCATTCTGACCAGTAAGTTTCAACACTTCTTCCCAATCAATTTTTCTGGGCGCAAAAATCACCTCACACAAATGTTCCTCCGGAAACTTGTCATGCACTTCTTCGCTGTTTCCATCTTGCATTATTCTGCTCAAATGGTCTGCCACCTTGTTCTCGACTCCTCTCTTATCTTCCACCTCCCAATCAAATTCTTGTAACAAGAGTACCCATCGGATCAAGCGTGGTTTGGATTCCTTCTTGGCAATCAGATACTTAATCGCTGCATGGTCAGTATACACTATGACTTTGGATCCCAGCAAATATGGCCGGAACTTCTCGAAAGAATACACCACTGCCAGCATCTCTTTTTCAGTGGTATCGTAATTCCGCTGGGCTTGATTCAGAGTCTTGGACGCATAAAAAATTACGTACCTCTTCCCATCGATCTTCTGACCCATCACGGCTCCTACCGCAAAATCGCTGGCATCGCACATTACTTCGAAAGGATGGTTCCAGTCAGGAGCCCTTATGATAGGTGCGGATATCAGCTTTTCCTTGAGAAGATTGAAAGCAGCCTTGCATTGCTCATCAAAAACGAACTCCACGTCATTCTGAAGTAATCTGGTAAGGGGCTGGGCGATCTTGGAGAAATCCTTGATAAATCTTCGATAAAATCCGGCGTGCCCCAGAAAACCCCTTATTCCCTTCTGATCAGTAGGGAATGGTAATTTGGATATAACATCTACCTTGGCTCGATCCACTTGGATACCTCTTGCTGAGACCACGTGTCTTAAAACTATCCCTTCGGTGACCATAAAATGACACTTCTCAAAGTTCAAAACCAAACTCTTTGCTTGACACCTTTCCAAAACTATATCCAAATGGTGAAGGCAAGAGTCGAATGAGTCTCCGTAAACCGTGAAGTCATCCATGAATATCTCGATGCAATCCTCAATCAAATCGGAAAATATGCTCATCATACATCGTTGAAACCTACCTGGAGCGTTGCATAGGCCGAAAGGCATGCGACGGTATGCATAGGTTCCAAACGGGCAAGTGAAAGTGGTCTTGTCCTGGTCCTCAGGATCTACGTAAATTTGGAAATACCCGCTGTACCCATCTAGAAAGCAGAAAAACTTCTTCCCAGCTAATCTCTCCAACATTTGGTCGATGAACGGCAGGGGAAAATGGTCCTTCCTGGTCTCATTGTTTAGCTTACGGTAATCGATGCACATTCGCCAACCCGTGACTAGCCTCGTTTGGATCAGCTCATTCCTCTCATTCTGAACTACTTGGATGCCCGACTTCTTTGGGACCATGTGGATCGGGCTGACCCACTCAAGATTTCCTTCAATATTTCCTCTCGCATGTTCGGGTTTACCTTCCTTTGAGCATCTCTATGTGCTTTCGCTCCTTCTTCTAGCCTAATATGGTGCATGCAGACGTCGGGGCTTATCCCCACTAAATCTGTAAGACTCCATCCAATCGCCTTCTTGTTCTTACTCAGCACAGTCAGCAGCCTAGCCTCCTGTTCCCTTGTAAGACTGCTACTGATGATCACTGGATATGAGTCCTCACCCCCGAGGAAGGCATACTTCAAATTCGGTGGAAACTTCTTCAGCTCAACTTGGGGTGGAAGTGTGTCTTCGGGTAGAGGGTTTTTCTCAGTCTCTCCTTCTTTTTCTAAATCTCCATATGATGGTTCTTCTATACTGACTGGTAGCTGAGCCCCTGCGGCTCCAATGAACTCTGATTTCTGACAGAATTCCTTGATCGCTACTTCTATTTCTTCATCACTCAACCCTTGGCTACTGATCAGATCACACCATGCAACAGCTTCTATGTCAGCATGTTCATAAACATCTAAAGCCTGGAGTTTCTCCTGCAATAGTTCGGTCTCAAGAAATTCTTGGACTAGGGGTTCAATCACATCAACATAGCATAGATTTTCAGAATCGATGGGTTTCTTCATGGCATCATTTATATCGAAGGTAAACTTCTCCCCATGAAAATCAATGCAAATAGTCCCCTCAGCCATATCCACTATTGTCTTGGCCGTTCTCAGAAAAGGTCTTCCTAACAAGACTCCACTAGACTCCCTCGCTTCATGCTCACTCATTTTGATCACATAAAAATCAGCAGGGTATGTAAAATCATGCACTCTTACTAACACATTTTCTAAAACTCCCTCAGGACTTATGCACGATCTATCAGCCAGTTGGATCAACACCCTAGTATTTGACAGCCTCACTCCTTTCATCCGGTTATAGATAGACAGTGGCATGACATTTATAGATGCCCCCAAATCACACATTGCATGTTCGACCTTCACATCTCCTACAGTTATGGGTAGGGTGAACATACCTGGGTCGGCTCTCTTGGGTGGTAACTTCTCTTGCACTATTGCTGACGCTATCCCTTCCACCATAATCTTGCCATCCTTCTGGGCTCTCCCGGCTATGAAGTCCTTTATGAATTTCCCGAGAGGGGGTAGCTTCACGGCTTGGAGGAATGGTATGGTGACATCCAATTTCCCAAAAATCGACAAGTAGTCAACCGGGTTCTCTTTCTTCCTCTTTGTAACAAATCGGAATGGGAATGGTTTCTCCCCTTTTTTCTCCTCTACTGGTCCCTCAGCAACCTTCTTGGAGTCTTTCTTGGGTAGTTCCTGGGTCTGGGCCTCCATTCTGGGCTCTTCATCTTGAGGAGGTTCCTTCCTGGTCAGTAGGGTGTCGGGTTCACCTCTTACACTTAGAGTATCATCCAAGAAGAATGGATCCTGCATCCGAGGCATAGGTCTCCCTAATTCTTCCGTTGAAATGGTATCTCCTCCTATCTTCGTTCCATTGGGTCCTCCACTAGGTCGTTTCGGTTGAGGCGCGTCATAAGTAGTTCCTGACCTCAACGTAACCTTACTCACATTTGCCTTTTCGGGCATTTGGACTGTAGATGGGAGTTTCCCCGCATTTCCCTTCAAATCACCCACCGAACTGGCCAGTTGAGCTAACTGCATATTCATCATATCCATGTTCGCCTTATGTTCCTTCTGGGCATTTTGCATCCCCTGCACGACCTCATTATGGGATTGCAATTCTCCTTTGATGCTCTGTTGTGACGCTAGCATTTCCCCATCATGTCCTCAACGGATCTCCTTGGCTTGTTCGAATTTTGGAAATGACTCGGCCCTTGGTGTTGATAGTTCTGGGAGTTTTGCTGGCCTTGATTAGGCGGGTATTGGTTATACTGGGCAGGAGGGGTGTACTGATCTGGAGGATATTGATTCTGGTGCTGGCCTTGGAATTGATTTTGGTTTTGATGGTGTTGGGGTCCTGGGTTCGGCTGATTTTGGAAATTTTGGAAGTTTCTCTGGTGGGGCGGCACATAGACAGGGTTCGGGTTCTGGTTTTGTGGTTTTTGGTTTTGGGATTGTTGGTTTCTTCCTGACCAGTTGGGCTGGTAGTCTGGGTTTGCTGGTCCACGGTTAGGGTTTTGGTTCGGATGGGGGTTATACTGGTTCTGACCTTGGTTCTGATTTTGGCTTCCGTCACCCCATCGGAAGTTTGGATGATCCCTCCATGGTGCATCCCGTTGTCTACCTTGAATCCAATGCCCACTAGAATTGAAGTACCCCGCAGCATTAACTTGCTCCATATTCCCGAAGTCATTAGGCTGATCATAGTTCGGTCCTTGATTTCTCTGCTCTGCACCCTTGTAATTCCCAGCTGGGGGAGGTGGTGGAGTGCTCTTCTCGATCGCACTCAGAAGTGACTTCTTCAGCTCATCCATTTTCAAATCCATTTTCTGCTACAGCTTATTTTCCTGATCAATAAGCGAGGCAACAACAGCCTGCTCTCGGTTGTATCCTTCCCTTGAATGGTCATACTCTTTCTTTGCATTCAGTAGCTTCCTTAGGACTCTCTTCGCTTCGCTGACCCGTAATTGCGTGAAGCTTCCTCCTGACGATGAATTTGCCAGGTCCTTGGTTACCGCGTTCATACCTTCGTAGAAAGTATGATGTACTTCAATGTCCGCCATGCGATGGTTGGGACATGATTCCAAAAGACCCATGTATCTTGCCCAATAATCACTCAAGGGTTCATCATACCCTTGCTTCACATTAGTTATTTCCCTCTTCAGCGCGCTTGTCTTGGATGACGGAAAAAACTCGCCCAGGAATGCTGACTTGAAATCGGCCCAAGTCTCAATAGAGTTGGGGGGCAGGCGCATGAACCAGGTGTTAGCTTCCCCCTTGAGCACAAATGGCAAAGCCTTCAGCCTATAATCATCCTCAGTCGCTCCTGCTGGTCTCCTCTGCGCCTTACAAATTTTACAAAACTCATGAAGAAACTCATACGGCCCTTCATAGCTCTTCCCACAGTATGTAGGCAGGATCGCGATCACATGAGGCTTCACATCGCAGGCGGTTTGCCCTGGAGTAACAACTATGGCTTGCGGGGGCTCTCCTTCAGTATGTGCGTTCAGCGTCCCGATCTCCGGGTCTTCATTTCCCTGGTTGGCCATTTCCCTTGGGTTGGCTTCCAACAGTGGTTTCTCTTCTGGTATTGGTCCCTCTATGGTGCCCTTCTCTTCGTCACTACTCGTGCCTAGGTCAGACAAGGTGGTCGACAGGCCAGAACGAGTGGTTACGAGTATAGTTCCTCGCTTGAGTATTTTCGGCCTCCACTGATCAGGAGACGAGCTACTGCTCATAAACTGAAATGAAAAGAAAAAGGGAAATTATACACAATATATACACCAAAGTATCACACACAAAAGTAACTAATAACGCCATCCATCCCCGGCAACGGCGCCATTTGAAAGAGCAACAGGGTGCGTAGGTGTCGTTCAAGCAAGGATATATCCTACTGGTCAGGATAGAGATCCTAACTAAGCCTAGAACCTGGTTTCAAAGATTCCTCAACCCTCTTCTACTGGGTAGTATAGTGAAGGTAGGGGTCGAATTCCACAGAGATGGTGCGTTAAAACTATTGTGGTGATATTCTGGATGGTTTGGTTAGCTACCACGCTTGGGTTGAGTCTCTACCTAGACGGGAAATTAAGATGGTGTCCTACTGACTAGGAAGGGTGAATGGTGGTCGACATGTAGTGGTGTACGTGGAATTATGGTGGATGCGGTGTAACAGAAAATATGCGGAAAGTACTAGGTTTCTATAAAATGCTAAATAGAAAAACAGAGAATAAGTGGTAGTTGTGGTGACTAGGCTGACAGATCTGCAGGGTGTACTAAAAGTGAAGGACAAAAAGTAAAAAGTATCTAAAAAGTAAAAGTGGTCCCAAACTTGGATATGGACATCATCTTCTTCAACAAACACAAACTAAAATCAGAAAACAAACCAGATTCAGCACCACAAAACACAGATTAATAACTCACGAACACAGATCTACAATAAAAAATTCCAAATCGAAAATCAAACATCGAAACTGAAATCCCGCTTACTGATCAGCATGGAAGAAGACAAGAAACACATATCTGCACCTTGCATGAAACAAACCTCTATGAAATAAAAGTAAACAAATTATGCTAACTCGAAGAAATAAACTACTAACTGGAAACACACGATTCGATACTCAAAACGACCAGAAACTCTAGATCTAAGCTAACTAGGCAGAAAGAAAAGAAAGCAGCTCGACAAACTGAACAGAAATCAACTTCATAGCATTAAACATTGTTCGGATCTTCAACAAAATACTTCAAAGCAGTGAAATTCAAAAGCAGCAAAGATCCAACGTAAGGAAAATGCAAGTAAATTAAACTACGAAAGCGAAATAAAAGTGTTTTGCCACTCCGGGCGATGGAACTCCTAAACTATGATCTTGCTGGCTGGAATAAGGATGACTGGTACTCCGGGAATATCTGGGCGTTAGGTGATCATGGCTGCGGCGAGGCAAGAAGCGGGACACGGCTGAAAGACTGGTATTACCGAGAGAACTATCTACCTAAAGATGGTGGTGAATGAGTGAATGTGTATATTTTCTCTCTCCTTCTTGGCTTCCTTTTATAGGGAGGCTTACCCTTGATTTTAGGATAAATCCTCATTGCAAATTGACTTCTTTGCCCTCAATTGTGGGTAATCCGTCCCAGCTATCCGTATTCCCCATCTCAAGCCGTTTCAGTACGAATACTGATCAGTATGAGATCATGCTGGCGCCCTTTTTCACCTGAACATTCCGACACTTCCCTACTGGCTAGAACACTTAACCTGCACACTTTGAGCAACTGTTTTGCAGATATAATCAATTTTGCACATCATACTGACCAGTAACCAAGGCCTAGAATACGACTTATCAATGGGACTATCCTTTCGAAGTGATGTGCGACGCCAGCGATTATGCAGTGGGAGCCGTACTGGGACAGAAGATCGATGGGAAGAGGTACGCAATTTTTTATGCATCTAAGACTCTGAATCAAGCCTAGCGGAATTATGATACCACTGAGAAAGAGATGCTGGCAGTGGTGTATTCTTTCGAGAAGTTCCGGCCATACTTGTTGGGATCCAAGGTTATCGTTTATACTGACCATGCAGCGATTAACTATCTGATTGCCAAGAAGGAATCCAAACCCCACTTGATCCGATGGGTCCTTTTGTTACAAGAATTCGATTGGGACGTGGAAGATAAGAAGGGCGTCGAGAACAAGGTGGCAGACCATTTGAGTAGAATAGTGCAAGAGGGAAACAGCGAAGAAGTGTACGACAAGTTTCCAGAAGAGCATTTATGTGAGGTAAATTTTGAGGCCAGGAAGATTGACTGGGAAGAAGTGATGAAGCTTACTGGCCAGTACGATACTGAAAAAGGAAAAGAAAAGGTAGGGCAAGAGCCGTGGTATGCAGACCTGGCCAACTACCTAGTGACTGGAGAACTTCCAGAGGTGCCGAGTATTACCAAGGCCCAGAGAATGAAAATCAAGAGTGAGGCAAAATACTACTTTTGGGACGACCCCTATCTGTGGAGAGTAGGATCCGATCAAGTGATAAGGAGGTGCGTTCCTGACTGGGAGCAAAGGGACATTGTGACACATTGCCACTCTTTGGCATGCGGAGGACACTTCGGTCCTAAGAAGACGACAAGGAAGATTCTGGACAACGGCTTTTATTGGCCAACGCTCAACAAGGATGCGTACGAGTTCTGCAGAACTTGTGAGCGCTGTCAACTGACCGGAGGAATATCTGCCCGGGATGAAATGCCGCAGGTATGGATTTCATGGGTCCGTTTCCTTCGTCCTATGGCAATTTGCACATTTTAGTTGCAGTGGATTACGTCTCCAAATGGGTGGTGGCCAAGGCCACAAGCACGTGTGAAACAAGGGAGGTGGCCAAGTTCCTAAAGAGTTATATCTTCAGCCGGTTCGGAGTACCAAGAGCGATCATATCGGACCAAGGTACACATTTCTGTAATCGCACAATTGAAGCATTAATGAAAAAATACAGCGTACACCACAGACTATCAAGCCCCTACCATCCGCAAGCTAACGGTCAAGCGGAGATTTCTAACCGCGAGATAAAGAAGATCTTGGAGAAGACTGTAAATCCTTCTAGGAAGGATTGGTGTGCAAGGGTAGAGGATGCTCTATGGGCATATCGTACAACCTACAAGACCCCCATAGGAATGTCCCCATACCGGATCGTTTTAGGGAAGATGTGCCATTTACCGGTTGGAATTGAACACCGGGCATACTGGGCAGTACAGAAAGTGAATATGGATGCTACAGCCTGTGAAGAGGAAAGGAAGCTGCAGCTGCAGGAGCTTGAGGAACTTAGATTGGAGTCGTTTGATTCAGCTATGTAGCACAAGGAGCGAACCAAATTGTGGCACGACCGGAATCTGAGGACCAAGGATCTCCATGTTGGGCAGAAAGTACTACTCTTCCAGTCGAGGCTGAAGCTCATGCCTGGGAAGCTCAAGTCGAAATGGACAGGGCCTTATGTCATCACCTCACTCCGTTCCAATGGAGCAGTGGAAATTTTAGGGAGTTTTCCTAACTCTGAACCTTTCATAGTAAACGGACATAGGCTAAAAATATTTAGGGAGAATAGTGAGGTGGGTGTAGTGGATGAAATTCCACTGCAACCACTTACTACGGTTGTCTACTGATCAGTAAGATAGGAATTTGGAGTTCCACGTGGCTAGTTTCTTATTTAAAATAGTTTGCATATACTGGCCAAGTAGAATTCCAAATTGCCTAAGGAAGATGTAAATATTGTAAATACGTAGTTAATCTCTACATGCAAGATAATTTCTAAAAATCCAAAAACAATTTCGGGCCTTAATTTAAATTTGGAGTACGTATTGATCAAAAAAAATTGCCTATCTGGTGCTATTTCAGATTTTATTTAAGGGCCCATTTGATTTATTTTCCTTATTAGGTAAGTATAGGGGGGATTATGGAGAGGACGAAAATTTGAATTAAAGTTGGTGCAGCTTTTGCAGGGTGGCAGCGGCTGGGAGTGGCGCGTGAGCAGAGAGAAGGGACACGCTGACCAATCAGAGGCCAGCAATCTCAACCGCCTCCCATCTGAAGCGTCGCGACCGGCAACCCCTGATAACCGGTTACAATCACCTGCAACTGCTCTCTCTCACCCAAATTAAACTCACCGTCCCCACCCTTTTCCCTCACAAACCCTCATTTACATTTTCTCTCCCAAAAGTTTCTTTCACATTTCCACCAGTTCAAACCCTACTTTCCACCACCAAATCGTAAATTTCCGATCATGGGGAAGAAAGCGTTCGCCAAGAAAATCAAACCTCGCCGCCAAGAAACCCCGGAGGCACAACCACAGCCAAATCCACCACCACCGGCACCGACCGCTCAGCCGCCACCCATGATTTCCATGGAGGCCATGATGGCATTTCTTCGCCAACAAGACCCGACAAGGGACTGGACGACGGCGCTGACCAGTTTCGGCCAAATGGGGGGCGTAGGAACTGCACCCAGTGAAATTCCGCCTGTGCCGGTCAGCCATACAACAGTACATTCAGAGGAGGGAACTCCCTCGGTGACCGCGCCATCGGAAACCTCAGTACCCAATTCGGCGGAACTTGACGCTGTCGCTGCCCATTACGACTCTAGCCCTGAGGAGCGTGAGGCCAGGACGAGTCAGAAACAGGGAGACAAAGAACGGAGTGGTGAGACAGAGAAGACACCGATAGCAGAGCCGATTCCTCAAGGAGTAGCAAGAGAGACCATAGATCTAAATGAGACGGCCAGGAAGCAGGGCCTTATGATAGATGAAGAATTTCAAGCGATTCTAAAAGGGGTATATCGGCAGGAAAAAGACGCTGCCAGGATGGTTGAGCTACCGGACCTCAAATCCGGGGTAGCAGGAGGAATGGTGGAAGACAAGTCAGAAACTCCCCAGCAAGAAAAAGGGGCAGTTAAGGAGCATACTGCTTAGAAGGAGACGGCAGAGAGTTTAGAGGAATCTGAACAAGTAGTACCACCCGTGAAAGAGGAAGAACAGGCCACTCGCAAGAAGGCAGAGGGTGAGCCTACACAGGCTACTGATCAAGAGGATACTGGGGTGTCTCCTGTACAGAACGAGCAAGGCGCGGAAACTGAAGGGGTGGCTGAGGGTCCGGACCTCGCACCCGGGTCAGTAAGGACAGAGGAAGTTGATGATGTTGATGCTCAAGCCCCAGGAGAAACCACCCTTACTGCCCAAGAGGAGGAAGCCCAATACCAGCGAGCCAGGAAGAGGAAAGGGAAGGCTCCAATCCAAAAGAAGTCGGTCACTAAGAAGTCCAGAGTAGCAAACACAGGAATCGTCATCACCGAAGCATCTCAACGAACTCCACCCAGAGGAGGGGAGTTAAGTGATAGTGAGTACACTGCTAGTGCAGAGTCAGATTCAGATAGCGACATCTCCTTGGAGGGTGAGGAGTATGGGGAACAGTCGCTCCCGGGTGACCACCGAGAGCTTGTGCATCCACCAGTTGAGAGGCTCCGATACAAACACTGGACCGTAGACTTCACCAATAAGATTGCTGAGGGGATGAAACTTTTCGAAACACAGAAGCTGAAGGATACCTTTGAAAGCTTGGACGATGGCAGCAAGGAAATTAAATGTGGGAAGGTAATGCACTATCCTTCTCTAGATGAGCTAGGTGTTCGTGAACAATTCCTTGCTTATATGAATGCTTTGGGCTTTGAATGGTTACTGCCAAACGGGGATCCGCAAATTTGTGTTAGACTTGCAAAGGAGTTCTTTACTACCTTTAGGTTCAAGGTGACGACGGATTTGGATGAATTGTCTGTTAGTTTTTGTTTGTTTGGAGGAGAGTTTAGAATGAATTTGATTGAGTGGACTTGTCGGCTGGGTATGTATCCCCCGTAGGCATGTGGATTTTAATCCGCAGGAGGCCTGGGCTGAGCTAACCCACCCCGACGCTGGAGAATTCGCGTCCACTATCTCTCGTTCCATTCACTTCAATGATTTGGTTCTGCGATTAGTACAACTTCATCTGGACGCCAACCTACTGGGACAATCTAATTCAGCCGTTCGCACTTCGATGACAGAGTTATATCTCCTTTGGTGCACGAAACGAGGCCGTAGGTTACATCTAGGTTTTTAGACCGCCTACCAATGCCATCTAATTGCCACCCACCCAGCGAGAAACCTCTCCCTCTTCCATATATTGGAAGTTTTTGTCAGGAACAACATAGCTATCTCGGAGGGAGAGGACTTATCCCCCTTGACATTGGTCGACCCTCCCGGCCTCTTTGATACACCATTGTTCGTCCGAACAAACGCCGTTTATATGAGGGTAGGAAGGCCACATTTTTATGCAATGGGAGAGGAAGCCACAGGTTGGAAAGGACGGTTACTGAAATGGCATAAGAGAATCGGCAGATGAGAGCGGACCGATTGGAATCAGTCATGGAACGGATGTTGAAAGAGTCTGCAGGGCAGGGGACGCTGACGCAGAGACAGGCATCTATGGAAGTGATAGTGACCGACTTAGGTGAAGAGAACCGAAGGATGCAGACAGAGATGAACAGGATGTTATCCATGATCGATAACATATTAGAGGAAATGACCCACCAGAGGAAAGAAGAAGCTGCGGAAGTAAGGAGCCATGTAAGCCAGGATACCGGACCAAGTGTACCAACTGAACCCGAGACAGTGAGAGAGGAAGCCGAGGTGCCGGCAGCTGCCGAGGAGCCGGCGAAGGATGATGAGGACCAAGCTAGAATGGAGAAGGAACAACCGAAGGAGCAGGAGACATCGATAGACCCCCCCATACTGACAAGTTAGTTTTCTTTTTAGTTTTCTATTTTTTTAGGTTTTCGTATTTGTTTCTTTTAATGTTTGTTTAGGTAGTTAATTTGTGTTTGTGCGCAGACTCCACTTCATAACACTTAGCCTATTCTATAGTCTAAGTGTGAGAAGTAAAGGTTTGTATCGTTTGAGCATGCTTTTCTATGTTTTTCTTCTTATGTTTTCTTTCGTGTGCATGTTGACTCGCACTTAGTCCATGGCATGGCCTAAGTGTGAGAAGTGTGTATTAAATGAGTTTGTGTCTTAGGTTTCTGTTTAGGTTTTTAAACTCTTCCACTTAGCCTATAGTCTAAGTATGAGAAGTTTCGTTTCTAGTATGTTGTTTTGTTGTTTGTCTGCATATCCACCATACTGACCATTACCTTTTCCACTTCACAGCCCTATTTGAGGGCAGACACTTGTGAAGTGGGAGGGGGGATGCAATGGTCAGTATGATGTATATGGTCTGTGTTTGTGCTTATGTCTTGTTAGGTCTAGTTTTTTGTTTTGTGTGTTGATTGGGCTTAAAACTCAACTGACTCGAGCTGACGGTGAGGGGAATTGAGGGAGATAAGACATGCTGGAAAACCGAAACCATCCTCCCTAGTACCTCCTAGTCAGGATAGATGATGTGAGTATGAGAGAAAAGCCCATACTTAGAGCTAAACACAAAAGCCCTCTTAAAATGTGAGTTATAAGCTTTAAGTGGAACCACTTTCCACACATATTGAAAAGAAAAGAGTGGCTGCCACAAATTGCCTAGGGTGAAGTGACCACGGGTAGCAAACACTGAAGGCAGTAGGAAACCCCCATAAAAAAAACCCCCACCTTTAGAACCCTTCTTTTTAGCCTTCTATATCCAGATAAACACCCCTAGCCACTGAGACTGTGTGTGCAAGGCATGAGGCGAATGAAGCTTACTGGCCAGAAAGATATACAAAAAGGCAGAAACCAGCTGGGCAAGGAACTTAGAAGAAAGTCGACCAGGGAGTCGTCCCAGGTCCAAAGAAGAAGAAGGTATAAGGGTGGCGAAGCCACAAAGAAGAGAAAGGAAAGAGAATGAACATGGGAAAAATGAAGAAAATGGTTAAAAAAAATGATGAAGAAGGAATAAGGGTGGCGAAGCCACAAAGATGCTACTGACCAGTTGGAGACCCAAGTCAGAAGCGCCAGCTGAGAAAAGCAGCTGATCAGAAGCCTAATGCACACAGTTCCCCCACATCAATAAAGAAGAGGTTTTGAACCTTAGAGCCTTAGGAACATCTACCCCAAAACACTACAAGCCAATAGCCCAGTTACAAGCTTTTAAGTCCTTCAGTCGCTGCACGTGAGATCTAAGTCCGAAGCATTTTGTGGTCCAGCAATTAGAGATAACAGTCCTAATACTCCTGGTAAGGTATGAGTGACTGAGTGAACCTAGTGTTCGGCCGAGAGTGTGGGCGATCTTGACAAGCGGATGTACTGACTGGGAAAGAAAAGGGGGGCGGCAGAAGTTCAAGGCTGTCTAAAGCCGGATTGCACCTGATCCCGAGGGGAGGGATGGTTGAAAATATAGCCCGATCTTTGTGTTTTAGTCTTTTTATGTTTGTTTGTGTGTTTTTCTATGTTTGTTCAAATGTTTTTCTTTGCGTCGTAGTATAGAGTCTAGTTTAGGTAGAGTCGGTCAGGGGAGTAACCAGGCTAGAATTCGACTTATTTCTTTTTGTTTGTTCTTCACGCTTGAGGACAAGCATGTGGTAAGTGTGAGCAGTTTGATAAGTCGTATTCTAGGCCTTGGTTACTGGTCAGTATGATGTGCATATTTGAACTTTATCTGCAAAACAAGTTGCTTAAGCGTGCAGGTTGAGTGTTCTAACCAGTAGGGAAGCTTCGGAATAACTCAAGTGAAAAGGGTGTCAGGATATTGCTATCCTGATCAGTATACATGCTAAAACGGTTCGAGATGGAGAAGACGGATAGCTGAGGCTGATTACCCACAATTAAGGGCAAAAGAGTCATCTTGCAATAAGGATTTACCCTAAAATCAAGGGTAAGCCTCCCTATAAAAGGAACCCACTTGGAGAGAAAAAGGGATATCTATTTTCACCATCATCACTCTTAGGTAGAATTTTCTCGGTAGTTCAGTCCTTCAGCCCAGTCCAGAGCCTCATTCTTCGCCACAACCATGACCACCTGAGTTCTAGAAGTCTCCGGAGTTCCAGAAGATCTCGTTCCAGTCCAGCGTGTCTCGCAGTGTCAACAGTTTCATCGCCCGGAGTGGCAAAAACAATCTTTATTTGCTTTCTAGGTAATCTTGTTCGTTTTCTCTACGTTGGATCTTTCGCATTTCCAGTATTTTGCTTATTTTGAAGTCTTGGTTGTGATCCAAACGTTTTTTAAATTGCTATGAAGTTGTTTCGCTCGGTTGTATCGTTGTTCTTTTTACTTTCTGCCTAGATAACTTAGATCTAGCTGTTACGGTAATTTCCAGTGTGGAATCGCATGTTTTAACTTCTGTAGTTAATTTCTCTGAGTTTTCAAGTCTAGATAGCTGTTAGATTTTAGATCTGAATTAGTTAAGTGCGAAAACCCAGTTTACGTGATTTCTGCCACCCTGCATGTTGACCAGTAAGCATAATTGCAGTTTCAGTGTTTAATCTTTTGATTTGGAGTTTAGATTGTAGATCTGTTTTTGTGAAGTTGTTAATCTGCATTTCTCGTTCATGGAACCTGAGTTGTTTGATTTGTGTTCAGACTTGCTGGAGAAGACAATGCCCACATCCAAATTTAGGACCACATTTGCTTTTTAGTTACTTTTTGCTTTTGTCCTTTACTTTTCCTTACTTTTCAGCTGTTACTTTTCAGACCTGTAGGCCTAGTCACCTAACTACCTCTTTTTCCTCTGATATTCTGTTTAACCTTTTATAGTAAACTCGTACCTTCCACATTTATTAGCCAAAAACCATGTTCCCCACTTTCCACGTACACAGCCGTCTGTCCAACACCTTTCCCGCCTCCTAGTCAGTAGAGTACTACTTTAAATTCCAGCCTAGATAAGTCTCAACCCAAAGCGTGGTAGCTAACCAAACCCTCCAGAATATCACCGCAATAGTTTTAGCGCACCATCTCTGTGGGATTCGACCCCTACCTTCACTATACTACCCAGTAGAAGAGGGTTGAGGATTCTTTGAAAGCAGGTTCTAGGCTAGCGGGGATTCTTATACTGATCAGTAGGATAGATCCTTGCTTGAGCGACACCTACGCAAACCTGCTCTTTCACCTTAACAGAGTAATCCACTTGATTTTTTTCAAAAGTTCCTTTGACCTTAGTTGCCTTTCACAAACTTATGAACCCATTGACGTGATTTTATTATTCCATATTACGATTTTCGTTCAACCATGATCAGTGCTGCCTTGTGACAACTGCCTACATTTCTAAATCCTCATGCAACTGATCATTTTTTTTAGCCGTGACATATTTGAGTCATTATCCATTGATGTGTGGACCTTTCAAATTTGGTCGAACAACTGAATTATCTTGTTTGGTAGCCTGCTATGAGAATTGAGGTTTAATTCGATTTCATTCTATATTCATGACCTATCTTATGTTCTTTCAAGCTTCATGGGGATGATCATAACCAATTCTTGCAAGTTAGTGTGAGATTCAAAACAAAAGTTGAGCTGAAATTGTAATTATAGTTTCCTTGAGAGATTTTGGAACTCTTCAAATTTAAAGACATTTTTTTACCATGTTGTTATAGTTTGAAACCGGTTCATATCCAAGTTAAGACTGTTTGATTAAATTTTGAGTTCTTGATTCATATTCTGAGTTCTCGATGCGACACTTTAAGGAAAGGCAAAAGCTTGATCTTTTAACATACAAGTGGAGTTTACCATTGACTTGGGACCTGGATCTGAGCCAGTATCGAAAGCAGCATACCGAATAGCCCCTAAAGAGTTGGCAGAATTGAAGATTCAGTTGCAAGAACTACAACATTTGGGATTCATTCGACCTAGTGTGTCACCGTAGGGAACGTCTGTTTTAATTGTGAGGAAGAAGGATGGGACGATGAGGAGGTGCATCGACTACCGTGAGCTCAACAAGTTGACCTTGAAGAATAATGTAACACCCCGACTTTTTCTATCATTTTTATTGTGTTCTTGAAAGGACCGTCGTTTGTGCATCTGGAAATATTTTGCCGTTGTTCTTTTGTCGAGAAAAAAGATTTTACTCTTTGGACCAAACAATTATTCTTTCGTAGCTCAATTTGAAAATGAGCCCAAAACATAGATTTATTCTCTCTTTTAAAACCCACTTTTGGAGAAGCCCAATTAATTCATGAGAATTAATCGGCCAACACCCAGACTTTTTGTTCCACAAAATATGGGAATAAACTGCAATATTTTATCCACCAACCTGCAAAATCTCAACAACAAGAGATTATATACGGTATTCCACTATCTCCTCCACAACAAATATCATAACGGCCAATCACATGATCTCTCTCCACGTTCTTCCATTTTCAAGAAAACCGCTGTCACCCCGATTGAGAAATCCACACTTTCTCTCTCACGATTGAAATTAAAGAGTGAATTTTTCATCATCAATTGAGGAGAGGGAGTGAAGTCATACTGCAAAAATGAGCGAACCCACGAAGAGGAACGGCACTGGAGCGACGGCTGCAGTTTTGCATCGCGATCCGAGCAGCGGCAGCGCTTGCCGTGAACAGCCGAGGCTGGAGAAGTCGAGCAACGGCAGCTCGGGAGATGTACCGCAGCAGTAGCAGCGGCTGCTCATGACGAACAGCAGCAGGGGCTGACCGCGACGATGAAGGAATCACTGCTGGAACGCGATGGAGTCTCGCGGTGGCATGATTTCGGATGGAGCAAGGCAGCGATAGAACGGGATCCACTCCGGGCTGAACCGATGTGGAGCTGCGACGGAGGAAGGGTGAATCAGCGAGCAGCAGCAGCAGCTCCTGCTGCGTCGCGGCATTGGCAGCGGTGGTGTTGTATTTTGCCGGCGGAAATCAGCGAAGGAGGAGAGAGACGGGATGGCGAAAGCACCGCGCGGCTGCTCGACGAGTCTCGAACAGCAGCGGCGGCAGGTCGTACGAGCAGACAGCAGCAACAGCCGCAGTGGAGGTCGCTGGAGTGGGCAAGGCGCCGGCTGGAGCAATGACGTCGGCGCAGAATTTGTGAAGAAGAGTCGAGATTTGAGAGAGAATGGAGATGCGTTGATGAGTATTTCATTCTTCTAGATACGCGACTAATTTAATGGATTTGCTGGAGCAATTAATTCTTTTTGACTACCAGGAAGTGGAGTAGGATTTTGGGAATGAATTTGTATTGAGCTGGAGTATATATTTTAGGAGTTGGGAGTTTAATTATACTTTGAAATTTAGAAGAAAGATGGAGATGGAGAACACTGCCAGAATCTTAAATGATTAAGTGATGTGGGCTGGAAACTGTCCAAAAAGAGAGAAAGATTGGAGTTACATGATGAAGTGATATGGGCTGAATTCATGAGTTATACACGAGAATTTAAGATTTTGCTAGCTAAGATTTAAAGGTAAGATTTAATAGCATTAACAATGCATGCTTTTCTTTTAAGTATTTATTTCGCAAAGTCTAATATTTTTTTTTTGCATATCATGATCTTTTGAAAAGGTTGAATTTTATGCACGTCTGTTGAGGTCGGAATATAAAGTTGATTTGAGGAGATAAGCAAACGAGGTGGGCTTTCTTTTTAAATAAGGGCAATGCCCTAAGTATACTTTTTATGTGAAAATGATATGAATATTTGTCATGCCGTGTTTTGTTTTATTCTATGGAACCTATCTGATGTGGCTTTTGCCATCAATGGATAATCGAATTCGGGTCTGTCTAGGGAGTGAGTCCCTATTCAGGCTAGTGTACACCTATGGAGATCGTGAGCCGTCTTTTGGGTCGGCCGGTCTAGTGACTTGGAATGTGGCCACATTCCTTGTCATCAATGGATCAGATATGGTAGACATCTATGGGAAAATGACTGCAGTCACGAGTTTTACGATGGAAATGATTTTAGTGTCTTGGGCGATTTCTAAAGTTAAAACCCCAAGGTCACTCAATGGTGGCATGATAAATACTTTTTATAAAATGTTTTCGGCATGAGTCCACTGAGTGCATCAAGTACTCAGCCCTGCATTTCTTTTTAAAAATGTGCAGGTTGAGCAGTGACGAGCGCGGTGGGTGTTGAGCATAAAAGTGAAGAATGTCTGTCTAGAATATGTTGTGTCTTCATACATAGCATTATTCTACTCTCGAAATGCTTCTGCTAAATATTGTTTCTTTTGAGTTGTTGATTGTTGAGATACTCTGATTTTATTCGAGCTATTCCCATTTGTTTCGGGCTATGGTTGAGTTGTGTTGTTTTCCCCTTTCTTCCCCGCTTCTTTAATCCTCCCCTAGTCGCGATCAACCGTGTTTCCTATCCTTAGAAAATGCGGGCGTGACAAAGTGGTATCAGAGCAATTTTTCCTTCCGCTCTGGACCCGAGAGTCTTTTTCTGTCTTAGTCTAGACTTGTTTCGCTAGACTAAAATAATAATGATAATAATTATACATTAAAGGCTCAACATCCCGCTTCGCCGCGCTCAATCAAGAAAGAAGTAATTTATTTTTGTGAAAAATTGTTATGAGAAAGTTTCAGGAAAGGAGAAGAGAAACTATGGTTAGGAAAAACAAAGTATGTTTTACAATGGGATATATGAGCTATGGTTATGAAAACAAAGTTTGTTTTACAATGGGATAGAAGAGCTATGGTTATGAAAACAAAGTATGTTTTACAATGGGATAGCAGAGCTATGGTTATGAAAATAAAGTATGTTTTACATTGAGATAGATGAGCTTTGCTTATATAAAAAAATATATGTATGTGTTTCGCGATATGTTATGCAATGGGATGACTTGTCTTTTATGAAAAGATTTGATCAATGGAAAATACTGTGTTTATGAATTGTTTGAAATTTTTGAGTTTCGAGAAAAATATTTTAACTTTTTCATTTGGAAAATTGAGCTATGGAAGTGTGGTGATATTTATGTTATGAGGTGCAAAGTATGATGCGTTATTCTATGGAGTGTTTTATACGATGGATGAAAGTTGATGCGAAAGTATATTTTAGTTTTGAGTCAAAACTTTTACTTTAAAAGTGAGATGTGGAAATTTTAAGAAAGTGTGAAAGAGTTTGACGAAAGCTTTTGTGCCAAAATTTTATGAATGCAAATGTGAAGTGCGGAAGTGTTTAGCTATGAGATATGAAAATGTTGTGTGTTTATCTTGTGGTATGAATGACGTTAATTGTGGTAGATGTTGAGATGAGAGATGATGAAGTATGTGGCGAACATAGAGTGCTCATGTTGTAGGCTAGATTGAATACGCGCGAACCGTAGTTTTAAGTTGAAATAATCTATCACTTTCCCGAGTGAAAAACGAACGAGAATTTGAAAGTTTGGGGTGAACCCCTAATTTGTCAAGGCACGACGAGGCAAGGAGAGCGAGAGTGCGAATGGAGGCCGATGGACCATGAAACTTTTTCTTGGAATAGCATGAAACGTTGGAGCAAGCTTGATGTGTGAACTATTTTACTATTTCCTACGTTTTCCCTGAACGACAAGAACAAAAAGAATACGAGGAAGATTTCAAGAAGTGGAAGATAGCGAAGACGAAATGAAGTTCAAATGCAAAAGAGTGTCCAAGACAATGAGGGATGATGCGAAGTGCGCGATTTAATTTAATATAGTCAAATCTCGCGTAATTCATTAAAAGTGGCAGCGATGTGACTTTCAACTACGATGTTAATTAAACGACAAGAGGAAGCTGCTTGGAAGACAAGATGATGGAGAAATTCTATTTTCGAAAGACGTAAGCAAATTTCGGGACGAAATTTTTGTTAAGATGGGTAGATTGTAACACCCCGACTTTTTCTATCATTTTTATTGTATTCTTGAAAGGACCGTCGTTTGTGCATCTGGAAATATTTTGCCGTTGTTCTTTTGTCGAGAAAAAAGATTTTACTCTTTGGACCAAACAATTATTCTTTCGTAGCTCAATTTGAAAATGAGCCCAAAACATAGATTTATTCTCTCTTTTAAAACCCACTTTTGGAGAAGCCCAATTAATTCATGAGAATTAATCGGCCAACACCCAGACTTTTTGTTCCACAAAATATGGGAATAAACTGCAATATTTTATCCACCAACCTGCAAAATATCAACAACAAGAGATTATATACGGTATTCCACTATCTCCTCCACAACAAATATCATAACGGCCAATCACATGATCTCTCTCCACGTTCTTTCATTTTCAAGAAAACCGCTGTCACCCCGATTGAGAAATCCACACTTTCTCTCTCACGATTGAAATTAAAGAGTGAATTTTTCATCATCAATTGAGGAGAGGGAGTGAAGTCATACTGCAAAAATGAGCGAACCCACGAAGAGGAACGGCACTGGAGCGACGGCTGCAGTTTTGCATCGCGATCCGAGCAGCGGCAGCGCTTGCCGTGAACAGCCGAGGCTGGAGAAGTCGAGCAACGGCAGCTCGGGAGATGTACCGCAGCAGTAGCAGCGGCTGCTCATGACGAACAGCAGCAGGGGCTGACCGCGACGATGAAGGAATCACTGCTGGAACGCGATGGAGTCTCGCGGTGGCATGATTTCGGATGGAGCAAGGCAGCGATAGAACGGGATCCACTCCGGGCTGAACCGATGTGGAGCTGCGACGGAGGAAGGGTGAATCAGCGAGCAGCAGCAGCAGCTCCTGCTGCGTCGCGGCATTGGCAGCGGTGGTGTTGTATTTTGCCGGCGGAAATCAGCGAAGGAGGAGAGAGACGGGATGGCGAAAGCACCGCGCGGCTGCTCGACGAGTCTCGAACAGCAGCGGCGGCAGGTCGTACGAGCAGACAGCAGCAACAGCCGCAGTGGAGGTCGCTGGAGTGGGCAAGGCGCCGGCTGGAGCAATGACGTCGGCGCAGAA
Organism: Salvia splendens; assembly: GCF_004379255.2. Taxonomy (NCBI): domain Eukaryota; kingdom Viridiplantae; phylum Streptophyta; class Magnoliopsida; order Lamiales; family Lamiaceae; genus Salvia; species Salvia splendens. The sequence goes on along the minus strand of NC_056044.1, from coordinate 14,790,545 downwards.
TTTGTGAAGAAGAGTCGAGATTTGAGAGAGAATGGAGATGCGTTGATGAGTATTTCATTCTTCTAGATACGCGACTAATTTAATGGATTTGCTGGAGCAATTAATTCTTTTTGACTACCAGGAAGTGGAGTAGGATTTTGGGAATGAATTTGTATTGAGCTGGAGTATATATTTTAGGAGTTGGGAGTTTAATTATACTTTGAAATTTAGAAGAAAGATGGAGATGGAGAACACTGCCAGAATCTTAAATGATTAAGTGATGTGGGCTGGAAACTGTCCAAAAAGAGAGAAAGATTGGAGTTACATGATGAAGTGATATGGGCTGAATTCATGAGTTATACACGAGAATTTAAGATTTTGCTAGCTAAGATTTAAAGGTAAGATTTAATAGCATTAACAATGCATGCTTTTCTTTTAAGTATTTATTTCGCAAAGTCTAATATTTTTTTTTTGCATATCATGATCTTTTGAAAAGGTTGAATTTTATGCACGTCTGTTGAGGTCGGAATATAAAGTTGATTTGAGGAGATAAGCAAACGAGGTGGGCTTTCTTTTTAAATAAGGGCAATGCCCTAAGTATACTTTTTATGTGAAAATGATATGAATATTTGTCATGCCGTGTTTTGTTTTATTCTATGGAACCTATCTGATGTGGCTTTTGCCATCAATGGATAATCGAATTCGGGTCTGTCTAGGGAGTGAGTCCCTATTCAGGCTAGTGTACACCTATGGAGATCGTGAGCCGTCTTTTGGGTCGGCCGGTCTAGTGACTTGGAATGTGGCCACATTCCTTGTCATCAATGGATCAGATATGGTAGACATCTATGGGAAAATGACTGCAGTCACGAGTTTTACGATGGAAATGATTTTAGTGTCTTGGGCGATTTCTAAAGTTAAAACCCCAAGGTCACTCAATGGTGGCATGATAAATACTTTTTATAAAATGTTTTCGGCATGAGTCCACTGAGTGCATCAAGTACTCAGCCCTGCATTTCTTTTTAAAAATGTGCAGGTTGAGCAGTGACGAGCGCGGTGGGTGTTGAGCATAAAAGTGAAGAATGTCTGTCTAGAATATGTTGTGTCTTCATACATAGCATTATTCTACTCTCGAAATGCTTCTGCTAAATATTGTTTCTTTTGAGTTGTTGATTGTTGAGATACTCTGATTTTATTCGAGCTATTCCCATTTGTTTCGGGCTATGGTTGAGTTGTGTTGTTTTCCCCTTTCTTCCCCGCTTCTTTAATCCTCCCCTAGTCGCGATCAACCGTGTTTCCTATCCTTAGAAAATGCGGGCGTGACAAATAAGTACCCTCAGCCAAGAATTGATGACTTATTTGACCAACTTCGAGGAGCTGGCGTATTTTCGAAAATGGACTTGAGGTCGGGATATCATCAACTAAAGGTCCGACAAGAGGATGTGCCTAAGACTGCTTTTCGCACTCGTTATGGCCATTATGAATTTGTTGTGATTCCATTTGGAAACTTTGCGAAAGGAAAAGTTGTATGCCAAGTTTAGTAAGTGTGAGTTTTGGTTGAATAAAGTGAACTTTCTTGGTCATATAGTGACGGCTGATGGAATTCAAGTGGACCAGCGAAGGTCGAGGCTGTGCAAAACTGGAAATCGCCGAAAACGCCGAGTGAAATCCGAAGTTTCTTGGGATTGGAAGGATACTACCGACGCTTCATCGAGGGATTCTCGATGATTGCGAGACCGATGACGCAACTTTTGAAGAAGGGAGTCAAGGTGGATTGGACGCCGGAATGCGAGGCGAGTTTCCAACTGTTGAAAGAAAAATTGACTACAGCACCTGTCCTAGCGGTGCCGGAAACCGACAAGGACTTCGCCATCTATACTAACGCGTCGAATGTACGACTTGGATGCGTGTTGATGCAAGATGGGAAAGTGATAGCGTATGCTAGCAGCAGTAGTGCACGCACTAAAGATTTGGAGACACCATCTCTATGGAGTGAGATGCGAGATTTATATGGATCACAAGAGCCTCAAGTACTTCTTCGAGCAGAAGGAGCTAAACATGCAACAACGACGTTGGCTAGAGATCGTGAAGGATTATGATTGCGGCATTCACTATCATCCGGGCAAGGCGAATGTAGTGGCCGATGCTTTGAGTAGGAAGAACCAACCTCAACTGGCTTCTTTCCTAACCAAGAGGAAGCGTTGATCCGTGAGTTCGATAGGATGCAATTGGAGATAGTGAAAGCGCCCGAGACAGTAGGAGGAAGAATAGCGACGCTAGTGATCTAGCCGGACTTAAGAACCAAGATCATAGAAGCTCAACGATGTGATGAGAAGTTGGAAGAGACAAGTGTAAAGGTGAGAACCGAGAAACATGACCATTTTCGTGAGGAGGCGGACAATGCTTTGACTTTCGATGGACGCTTGTGTGTGCCGAACGACGAGGCGCTGAAAGATGAGATTTTGAGTGAAGCACACGACACGCCTTACACTGCTCACCCTGGAAGCACTAAGATGTATCGAGACTTGAAGCAACGTTTTTGGTGGAATGGAATGAAAGGGGATGTAGCATCGTTCGTGGAGCGATGTCTAGCGTGTCAGCAAGTGAAGGCCTTACACCAACGACCATATGGGAAATTGCAACCGCTCGAAATCCCCGAATGGAAGTGGGAGCATTTAGCCATGGACTTTGTGACGGGTTTACCAAAGTCACAAAAGGGGAATACTGCGATTTGGGTGATCATCGATCGACTCACTAAAAGCGCGCACTTCTTACCTATTAGAATCACCTATGGATCGGACAAGTTAGCTAAGCTCCATGTGAGTGAGATTGTACGTTTGCATGGAGTGCCAAAGACCATTGTATCTGATCGCGATACGAAGTTCACGTCAAAATTTTGGATCGTACGAGATTATCGATAAAGTAGGTCCTGTAGCGTATCGCCTGGCGTTACCTCCTAGTTTTGGGAATGTGCACAACGTGTTCCATGTGTCGCAGTTGCGCAAGTACGTGTTCGATCCCAAGCATGTGATTCATCAAGAAGAGGTTGTCTTGACCCCCGATATGAGCTACAAGGAGAGACCCGAAGCAATCCTAGATCGAAAGGGGCAAGAGTTACGAAACAAGTCCATAGCATCAGTGAAAGTGTTGTGGAAACATCATGGTCCCGAGGAAGCCACGTGGGAGTTAGAAGATAGGATGAAGAAAAAGTACCCCGAGTTGTTTTCGTAAGACGACCAAATTTCGGGACGAAATTTCTTTTAAGAGGGGAAGGATGTAGCACCCCAAAAATTTTCGACTTTTGTTTTTATTGATGTGGATGTTGGATGGGAATTTTCTTTTATGGAAATTTATTTTTCTATGTGATTGAGTTAATTACGTGAAATTAGTTGTTGTGTGTTGTGAGGAATAAGGTGAATTATTTTCCAAAGTGTGAATTAAATTAAATGGGATCATGCATATTTTTCTAGCCATTTTATTTGGAATTTTCGGCCCTCCTAATTATTTGAAATAGTATTACCTTTCTTGGATTTAATTAATTGTTTTGGGATACTTATCCAAATTAAATCCAAACCAAAATATCCCTAATTTATTCTACATGATTTTCGACCCTTACCTCATTCCTTGGAATTTTCAAAAATCTCCTATTGTTTAGGAGAAGGAATTATTTTGTAGATTTAATTGGTACTTTGTTTATTTCCTTCCTTGATTTTAAAATCCAATTAAATCTCTCCATATCCTATTTTAATTAGGATTTGACTCTTTCCTTCCTTATGACCTCATAAATTTTCACCCCATATGCCTTTCAATTATTTGTGGGATTAATTTATTTGTTACCTATTTTGTGGGAGTCTTTTCCTACAATAAATTACCAAATTTAAATCCTATTCCTATTTAATTTGAGGATTTAAGTATTTTTCCTTGATTACTCCCATTATACACGCCCCTTTTTATTTCTCCACTTGGAGATACTTGAATTATTTTGTTACCTTATTCATGGGATGCTCAATATCTTTTTACCCATTTTGTGAGTATATTTCTCTCCAAGTAATACCATAATTTTCAAAAATTCCCCCCACACTACACGCCTATTTCTTTTAATTGTGGAGCTTATTGACCTCTATTTTATTCTTCCACAATTGTAATTATTTTAGTTAAGTGTGGGAATAATTATTGAATATAAATTAAGAAAACCCTAACCCTAATCTTCATTCCACACGCCTCCCTCTCTTCCTCTCCTCTCCCACACGTTTTTCTCCTCCCCTCCCCTCTCTCTCAAGTGCTCCAAATCAATCCTTCATTGTTGCTTCGATTTGGAGTTGGAAACTCAAGATTCATCGAAGAATTGCATCATTCGTCATTCCTACCGATTGTTTTTCAAGAGAAAGGTATACTTTGATTCATCCTTCTCATTCGTCCCATTGAATCCATAATTTTTGAACCCCTCATGCATATAGTTGAGTGGAGAATCGTAAATCTAAGAATTAATTAGTTGGGAAGGATGGTTGCACATGAATGTTTTTGTGTGTGTGTGTATGTACGCGTGTGTGTGTAAGTGTGTGGTTGAATCTTTGGTTAATTGTCACGACCGCCCTTACTAAGGATAGTAAAGACGGGGAAATCGTGACTAGGGAAGGGATTAAGGAGCGGGGAAGAAGAAGGGGAAAACAATGAAAGACAACATCTTAAACAAAGCTTCAAAAGAAAAGTATTAATCGATTAAATAATTAAGTAGCGGGTTAATATCTCAAGGTAATTAATGTCATAAAGTAATGTAGAGCAAAACGAAAGACTTTATCAAGAATGATTTGAAACAAGGCAGCGGAATAAAGGTGTCTAGAGAGTCATAGGGAGACGCCTATGTATGAAGACACGACGCATCCAGAATTTCTTAAGGCTCGACTCAACATCCGCCGCAACATCACCGCTCAACCTGCACATAAAGAAAACATATGCAGGGCTGAGTACTTGATATACTCAGTGGACACACGCCAAAATATTTGATACAAGTTATGTCATCCATACCATAGTGAACTCGAGTTTTACGTTTATTAAAGAAATATCACGAGTATCACAAAAACATTTTCGTAGACTGGCCAGTCAAAACAATCTCCCCACTTTCTCATCAATCAATCAATCAATCACATCCTCTTACCATAGTGCGACGAAAGTGTGGCCACACTATTCGCCCACGAGACTGGCCGACTAGCAAGGACAGCTCACGATCCCCTCTGTGTGGCCTGATAGGGTTTGCGGCCCTACTCAGACCCGAATTCATTTCACACATAGCCCTATAGCCTAACGGAGTAAACTCAACGAACTAGGCATCAGGCACAATCTCAACATAGCCCTATAGCCTAACGGAGCAGGCTCAAACGAACTAGGCATCAGGCAACAATCTCAACATCAAAACAATAATGGCATGACATAACACTTTAAACCACCCTTATAACTCCATAATCATATTTTTGAAACGTAAAAGAGTTTAGTAAAGAAAGCCCACCTCGATTGCTTACAAACACGGTTCACAACTTTATTGAAATCCTTGCTCTTCGTACCCACGTACGCACAACAACCCTTATCAACATCATAACCACATAATACAACACAATCAGTTTTCTATCAACACATTACTCATGCATGCCCTATCATTCCTTTCATCGTTTTCTTATATTGCCCATCCCAACGTTCACCATCATAAACGAAATGAACACTCAAGCATACCAACGTTCAATACATAATCACATCATAGGATATGTTCCTTACTCACTCACGTAACGTGTAATTCATTCAAAACTTGCCAACAAGACTATTTCAACAAGACAGAAATCTGGCAGAACAACGCAGTCGTTTTGTAAAAATCATTAAAAATCCATCCGATGTCATTTGAAGCTGAAATTTGGTCACCACACAGTAGACACATCAAGGTTCATCCAGGTAAAAAATCCACACCAAAATCACATCTTTAGGTCGGTCAAAACAAAAACGAAACTCACTGGGCGAGAATATAAATTCTGACAGGACTGCGCAGTTCAATTGAAAAATTTGTTAAAAATTCATCTTTCGTCAAAATAGGTTTAAATTTTGACACAACATAGAAGACACCTAAAATTTCACTCAGTTAGAAATTTGTGCCAAAATAAGATCGTTTGGTCGGTCAAATACTCGTCGGAACCTACTGTCTAAACACCACAGTTTTCATGCTCAACATTTACAAACCAGGGTTTGTCTATCATTCGTCCACACATATATATTCATGCTTTCAACACATTCACGCTTCAAAAACGACATCACAACCATGTTCTCCTATTTACACATAGCATTCACTAGGGCTGGCAATTTTCGACACGACACGATAATCTGACACGAATCCGCACGAAATTATTGGGTTGGGGTCAAGTCTTATTGGATTCGTGTCCTTATCGGGTTGACCCATTAAGAACTCGATAATTTCGGGTTGGGTTCGGGTCGGATGCGGGTCGGATACGGGTAACCCATTAAGAAATAATATTATTATTTTTATTATTATTTAAAAAAATATATATTACTTTAATTTTTTAATTTCTTATAAATTAGGTTTAAATAGTATAAAACGAATTTTAATTATGTAAATTAGGTTAAAAATTAAGGTTTAATCGTGTAATATTAGGTTTTAATCATGTAATATCAGGTTCGGGTTGTTATCGTGTCGTGTCAACCCATATTATATCGTGTTGATAACGGGTTCGTGTCGGGTGCGGGTCGTGTTCGGATTTAAAGGTAGCAGGTCGGGTTTGTGTTCGGATTTACAGTTTTCTTAGCAGGTCGGGTTCAGGTTTTGCCTTATTGGGTTGGGTCATTATCAGGTTGACCCGATAACGACCCAATCCGCACGATTTGCCAGCCCTAGCATTCACCAATGAATCCTCCACAAACACACACACACATACATACACACACATACACATACTTTCTCATGCAAACATCCTTCCCAACCGATTAATTTTTAGATCTACTATTTCTACACTCACTATATGCATGAGGGGATCAAGAAACATTGATTCAATGGTAAGAAGGAGAAAGATGAATCAATGTATACCTTTCTCTTGAAAAACAATCGGTAGGAATGACGAATGATGCGATTCTTCGATGAATCTTGAATTTCCAACTCCACAATGATGCAAGAACAAGAAATTGGTGAAGGATTGGTGGAGAAGGAGAGGAAGAGAGAGACGTGAGGTATGGAGATGAGAGGGAGGCGAAAATATGAGGGCTAGGGTTAGGGTTCTTTTAATTTATAGTCTAGGATAAATCCCACAATTAAAAGCAAAATAGGCGTGTAGTATGTGGGGGAGAAATTTTCAAAAATTGCTATTTAATTAGCATAGATATTTATTTGGTATTTACTTGGAGAGAAAGATACTCACAAAATAGGTAAAAAGATATTGAGTATCCCATAAATAAGGTAACAAAATAATTCAGGCATCTCCAAGTGAGGAAATAAAAAGGGGCGTGTATAATGGGAGAAAATCAAGGGAAAATACTTAAATCCTCAAATCAAATAGGAATAGGATTTAAATTTGGTAATTTCTTGTAGGAAAAGACTCCCACAAAATAGGTAACAAATAAATTAATCCCACAAGTAATTGATAGGCATATGGGCGAAATGTCACGACCGCCCTTCTAGGGTAATTAAATGCGGCGATCGTGACCTAACAGGACTTAAATGCAATCAAATAAAAGGGCTAGTGTTTTATAAAAAGGGGTTTGACCAAGGAAATAAATGAACAATAAATAAGGAGAAAAAGGGTCAGGATGACGCTTTGACAGATGGACCAAAGGAGAAAACAATTGTAATCATCGGTATTCAAAATAACAAGGGTTCAGCGTACTCCAAAATGTATCATGTCTTTAGATTCTAAACGGAACTCAAAATGGTGTCAAGATCAAACAATAAGTAAAACAGGTTTCAGCGTAAGCATCCAAGAGAAGAGTGAAGTTATGTGTGAAGACACAACGACACTCACAGATCAAAGATAAACAAGTCATTCTTCAATTAACTTGCTCAACACCACCATACTCTCGCCGCCGCTCAACCTGCACATAGGGAAAACACATGCAGGGCTGAGTACTATAAAGATACTCAGTGGACTTATGCCGAAAATATTTTCATAAAAATTATTATTTATCATGCCATACGTAAGTAACCATCGGGGTTTAGCTTTAGAAAGGCCCGAGGCACTCAAAATCATTTCCCATAGTAAAAGTCGACTGATCAGTCATTTTCCCATAGACGTTAGCCATATCTGCCAATACATGACTTGGAATGTGGCCACAAAGCAAGTCACTAGACCGGCCAGCCCGTACGCTAGCACACGATCTACCATAGGTGTACACTAGTCCAAGTAGGGTTTGCGGCCCTACGAGGACCCGAATTCGATTTAAATAATAATGGCATAAAGCCATATCAGATAGGCACGTTAAAATCAAACAAGGCATGATAAACACAGTTTCATATCCCATCAATAAAACATTTAGGACATCGTCTTTATTTAAAAGAAAGCCCACATCGACTGCTTAGATTTCAAGTATCTCCTTTCCCTTGTTGTCAAACTGAGAGCGCGAGTTATCACCTTTAAATTATGAGTATCACAATCAGTCCTAAATACCGACTCAAAATCATGCATGTCCCCAACTTTCCCCTTTTCCCATCGATTCGTTTTATCAACATGAGGAAACACACCATAGCATATATCAATGCACAACACATCACTACATCATCGAATTGGTTTCTTAACACATATGCATCATGTATATTATTCAAAACTTAATCATCAAGATCATTTGATCGTGGTAGGAATCTGGCAGCACAGCACAATTGTTTTGTAAAAATCGTTAAAAATTCATCCGACCTCCGTTGGGGCTAAAATTTTACCACAATGCAGTAGACACATCAAATATCATCCAGTTAAAATTTCACATCAAAATAACCTTTTTAGGTCGGTCAAATCAAAAACGAAACCCACTGGTCGAGAAAAATAATTTCTGGCAGAACTGCGCAGTCAATTTCAAAAATTCACTAAAATTTCATCTTTTGTCCAAATAGATTGAAATTTTCACACAACACAGAGGATGCCTTAAAGTTTACTCAGAAAAAAGAATCGAACAAAAAGAAGTTCATTTGTTCGGTCAAACATGCGTCGGAATCTACTGTCCGAACACTACAGATTTCATGCTTCACAATTCCGAATTAGGGTTTACCAAATATTCATCCCAACACATATATTCATGCTTCAACAAGATCTCACAATTGTGTTCTCACATATTCACTTAGCATTCAACATAAATCTATCCACAAGATAAATCATATACAACCATAAACGCATAAACATATCTTTTCTCATGAAATCATCAATCCCACCCGATTAAATTCTTAGATCTACGATTTCTACTCTCATTATATGCATGAGGGTTCAAGAATACCGATTAATCAGTTAGATGAGAAAAGATAGATCAAAAATACATCTTCTTGATAGAAACGATCGGTAGAAACAAAGTATGATCTTGATTCTTCAACAATTCTAGAGGCTTCAACTTAAATTCTTCTCAAAGGATGAAGAATTCATGGAGAAAAATAGGAGAAAATTGAGAGAGAGTGGGAGAGAAAAGTGGCGTGAATTTCAAGGGGGTGGGAGCGTGATTTTTGATCTCTAGGTTAAGGGTTTCTCATATTTATAGAGTGTAGAATAAAATCTTTAATTAAATAAATTAAATATTTGAAAAAGCTATGGAAGAGTGGAAGTTGGTATGAATTAGGAGAAAAGAATAAGGAGGAATTCAAAATCAAGGCTATTTAATTAGCCTATGATTTAATTTGGTATTTCACGGAGTAGAATAAAATAATACGGAGCAGAATAAAATAATAATTTCCACCATTAAAATAGGGAAGTAGGCGATTTTTATTCCACTCCCACAAGGAATTAAATTCAAATCCTAATTTAAATAGGATATGGCAAGATCTCCTTAGATATGGTAAGATTGCTAGGATATTTGTATTTATTCATGGAAGGGAATGAATAAGGGATCAAACAATATAATAAAATAGTTTCCTTCTCCCATAAATAGGAGATTTTTGAAATCTCCCTTGGAACAAGCATAGGGGTCGAATTCTCATGGACAAAAAATAAGGAATAATCGGGTTTTGGATTTAATTTGGATAATTATTCCAAGCAAATAATTAAATCCAAGAAAAATAGGATTCCTTCCCAATAATTAATAGTGGTCGAAAATTCCAAATAAAATGGGCAAGATAAGTATTGATGATTCTATTTAAATCTCCCCCACCCTTAGGAAAATAATTCACCACAATATATTTCACCTCGCATCAAATATTCAAACAGCCACATCATAAATCACAAGATTGACTCAGTCAACCCAAAATCATAACTACGAACCAAAATTAGGTCACCAAAGAAATCAAGCAATTAATTCACTCGTCAATTAATCCACATACTTCACGGCATTAAAACATTTAATGCAAAATTTTAGGGTTCGAAAATTAGGGTTCAAAAAGTGGGGCGTTACACGAAAATTATGAGGTTTTAGGGAAAGAAGGAATCAAATCCTAATTAAAATAGGACATGGAGAGATTTGGCAAGATATGGTAAGATTTAATTGGATTTTAATTCAAGGAGAGAGATAAACAAGATACCAATTAAATCTACAAAAATAATTCCCTCTCCTAATTAATAGGAGATTTCGAAAATCTCAAGGGATGGCCAAGGGGTCGAAAATCATGTAGAATAGCAGAAGGATAATTTGGTTTGGATTTAATTTGGATAAATATCCCAAAGCAATTAATTAAATCCAAGAAAGAAAGTAGTATTTCCAAATAAATAGGTGGGCTGAGAATTTTAAATAAAATAGCTAGAATGATTATGCATTATCCCATTTAATTTAATTCACACATTAGAAGCTTAATCACATTAACTCACATAACTCACAACTGTTAGGATTGGTATACTGAAAAGCATATTTCGAGCATGTTGCACGGATAGAATTGCTTGTATACAATAAACTCTACAATCCACTTTTAACCCAAGGCGAGAAGAATTAATTTTATCGCATTGGTGTTTGCTTATGCATTTATAAGATGTTTCTCAAATATTTAAATGTATAAGAAGCAAATAAGTCTAATTCTTCTGCATAGTAGACTGGTTGTGAACGACGTTCACAGAAGGTGACTCAGTCGGTCCTTTGTAGAAGAGAAATAGAATTTCACAACCTAGATAGGCTTTGGCTACCTATCGTGAAAGGTTGCAGTGTCAGTCCGCATGTTTCCTTACCTTAGGAAATAAACGACACTGGTGTGGTATAGCACTGAAGGATCTAACAGTTCAGATAAGTCTTTCTTGCTATTTACTGAAAGACGAGGTCTCGGTGATTGTTATTTCTTAATCATTGTTGACATAACATTGAGCATACGATATTGATTATGCACTACTTTGATTTATCAAATGGTGCGGATTTTTCGCAATCCAATAATCTTGGTATCTTAGGTAGTGGTGATCAATGTCTAGAGGTGCTAGTATTGTTATTGCAATGAATTGTGTGATGGGTAAGTCCAGTTTGATAATATCCTCAAGAGGTGTTCGAAAAAGGTTTTATTATTCAGAAACCCGGCCTGTTGAAATTTATTCCAGAACAATAAATAAAGATTTTGAACTAGACAACTCTTGGAAAAAGATATTAATTAATTAAAGTCAAATAGCAGACTTAAATTAATTAATGGATATTTATATCTTAAACACGAGAAATAATAAATTAAAGAGGTAATGCCCGGATTACTCGTAATTTGGGATTGGACGGGCAGTCAATATTATTATACTATAGTGGATGATAATAATATTCTATTGGACTTGTATTAAATTGGGGCTCAATTTAATTAGAAAAAATCCAACAGGTTTGGCCCAAGTCCAACCTCCATGGATCCCTAATCTGGCCCATCATAACTCTATATAAAAGGAGATTAGAAAGGAGATTTATTGATAATTAACTCAAAAATTTCGTGCTCCCCTCTGGGAGTGGACGGAAAAAATCAGTTCTTCACAGAACTAGAGTTCTGTCTCCTTTCTAATCAAGCCATTTTCGATTCTGACAAGCTTTGCCCACCCAAATGTCATTATCTGAGTTCGGGATACAGATTAGAAGATTCGTGGTTGAGTATGAAGAACATCACGTGGAGAAGGCGCAAGCAATCGTCGATTCTTTGGAGAATCAGATCGGTAACCCTTAACCGTAGGAATTCATGAACTAGGGTTTTGATTCCTTATTTGTGAATTATATGTGTTCTAGCATGCAATTGATTGTTTAACATGTGAATCAATTAATCCCATAATCGGTCAAATAGATCTGTAGATCTGATTTATTTGTTTATGCATGTCTTCCGCTGTGCAAGGGGCTCCAAACCCCAGTAATTGGTATGAGAGCCAATTTTTGGCTCAGATTATGTGGATTAATTTCATGTTATGTGATTTGCTTGAATGCATGAATTTATTCGTTACGTGTTTCGTTAGATGTTTGCTGTTTTATTTGTTTATCAAAACAACGAACGACGAAGAACACAATAACCGAATTTGAATTGCTCGCTGCAATAATTCGACAAATCCATGCAATCAATTAAATTTTCTCTGACTTCTATGCTTCAGTGGAATCTAATTTGCCTAGGACGTAATCACAATGCCAACGTAATGATTACTTGGTTGAATTAGTTATGGATCTTCCTTTTGTATCCATGTGTCAATTTGGGTATTGCATGGTATGAAACCCTTTGGGGGCGTGGAGTAGAACCGCGATGGTGCTGGGCAATTTTGTTCCGGCAGGCCAGGTGCGGCAAAGGGCTGAACTCCAGCAGCTCCGACGCCTGCGTGCAGCGGAGAGGACAATCCAATCGAGTGGGAGCCTTTCGTGGGCAGTTTCCCGGACTCGATACCGACAGAGCTGTCATGATTTGGGCAGCAGCAGTCATGATTTGGGCAACCTCCGGACTAGGGTAGTTTGGGTTATGGTTGGACAGTTTCGTTTCAGCCGAGAGCAGCCCAAGAGACTGCCCAGGCAGTCCGATCAGTGGCTCAAAAGGGCGATCTGAGTGGGAGCCCGGTGGCGGTTCCCAGGCTCGTGGGGCTGCGTTGAAAATTTTTCAAATTAGTTAGGGTTTCCTCAACCTTAGGAACTAATTTGGAGAAAATATTCAAAATTAGTTAGGGTTTTCATAATCCTAGGAATTAATTTTGAATCTTTTTCAAGATATAATTTGGAATAAGTTTTGAATATACCAATTTAATTGGATTATCTAAAAATTTAATTTTTTAATTAAATTATGGATTAATTGAATTTTTATCCTTATTTTATGGATTTGGATAGATTAAATTCTATCTAGATAAATCCTAGATAAATTAGGATAATAATAGTTTATTTTATTTTTTCTTATGGATTTATATAGATTTAATTCTATGTGAATAAATCCTGGATAGACTAGATAAATAGTTAATTATGTTTGGATTTTATCCTTATTATATGGATTTAGATATATTTAATTATATCTAGATAAATCCTAGATAAATTTGGTAATAATTAATTTTATTGTCTTATGGATTTATATAGATTTAATTCTATGTGGATAAATCCTAGATAGACTAAGATAAATTTTAATTATGTTTATCCATATCTTGTAGATATTGATAGATCTATATCTATCTAGAATATATCTTAGTAGATTTGGATAATTAAAATCCTTGTGGATATTTATAGAATTAATTCTATTTAAAAAATATCCTAGTAGATTTAGATAATTAAATGTATCGCTATCTTATAGATATTGATAGATTTATATCTATCTAGAATATATCTTAGAAGATTTAGATAATTGTTAATCCAGTATTGTAATTATCTTTAGGATTTAAGATAGATTAAGTTCTATCTGGTTAAATCCTAGTTGAATTAATTAATATTAATTCTAGTTTATCCTAATTTTATGGATATAAATATATTTATTTCTATTTAGAAAATATCCTAGATAAATTTGGATAAAGATAATACAAGATAATCCTTATCTAATTGGATTTTGATAAAATTAATTTTATCTAGAATAAATCCTAATAGATATGATATACTTTAGGTTCTTATTCTAAATAATCTAAGATTTCTTTAAATCTTGGAATGATTGGGTTTTAACTTTATCTTATGGATTTGGAGAAAGTTGTTTTCATCCTGAAATATTCATCCTGAAATATCCTGGTATGATTTAGATAAGGATAATCCAAGGTCAATTTTATCTTGAATTTAGGATTTGATTTTATCCATGTAAAATCTAGAATAATCCTAAGAGGATTTAGATAGATTCCATTCTACCTAGATAAATCCTAAATTAATTTGGATAGTCATTATCCAAATAAATCATATCAAATCCGAAATTCCTATTTTTGGATAAGATAAGAATTAATTATTTAATTAAATCTCCCTAGATTTATTAAATAATTTCAATAATTATCCAGTGTGATTAATTACCATGAACTAAATGGACTTATCTATTTATTTGGTGTTAATCTGTTTTCAGTGGATTATCTGCCTTGTCTGCTTGTGTGATAATTATGCAAAAACCATGTTTAAAATGACTAAGCGATAATTACAACAGTGTGTTGCATATGGTCTCCATAAATTGGTCTATATATGAAGCAGTTTCTAATATTATCGCGACCCACCTTAGTGGGAGCAATAATCCTACAAAATAGCAAGTTCATAAGATTAGACTTCTTAATAGTAAATTGTTTAAACTAGAAGCATGTTTCTAATATTATCGTGGCCCACCCTAGTGGGAGCCATAATCCTGTGAAATTGCAAGTTCATTGTTTAAACATATTTATAAGATAGCTATGGAATTTTGTTAGTGGCGTACGACCTTCCCTAGAAGGAGTATCAAAACAGAAACGAAATTTCTAGATGCTAATATTTATGGTAAAAGCTTAGGCAATATTTGGCGGCCATGCCACCTTAGTGGTCTCTGGACTATTCGTCGATATTGTGACCAGGAAATTGTTGGAATCCGAATTTGTATGACCTCCCTAGAGGCGTACTTATTTTGGTTTTGGCAGTTGCGAGATACATAAATTGTTTTGTGGTTGTTTGCAATTATGTATTAAGCATAGTATGTGATAAATAGTTTTATTTCTTCTCAGCCAAATTCTTAATAATGTCTGCGAACCTTAAAGAAATCAAACTCGAAGGCCAAAATTATGTAGACTGGAAATGTTAAATGGGTAAGATTCTCATTGCTGAAAACTTAAAGTTTGTACTCACTAATTCATGTCCTCCATTTCCTCGACAAAATTCTACAAAAAAAGTTTGAGAATGCAATTTATGCATGTACTCGATAAGTTCTTTGAGGAAGAAGGTCAAACTACTTTCTTTTAAGTAGTGAGACAAGTCTTGGTTTATACCGATGATAAAGGAATATCCAATGAGGACGTTGTCCAGATTCTATTGGAATATCCACAAGAGATATATTGTTTTGAGGAATCTTCTGATTTAGTTACTCAAATATTTTCTACACTCAGTTCATCATCAAATGTAATAAGAAGTGAGTACAAGAAGGTTGTTACTGAAAAGTTGGAAACCTTCAGCATTGTATTCACTTTATTACTTTTGGAGGAAGACAACATGATAGTTGACGAATTCATTAAGGCTACATCTTTCCTATGTCTTAGTTCAATCGAACAGAAGACTAGCAATGGAAAGAGGGAAGAGCTGAATTGTCATCAATGCCTGCTGAAAGCAAGAAAGGCAAGAAAAATTTGGTGAAAAGGCAAAGAGAAGATGCATTGTAAGTCGGATTGACCTCTTATATAGAAGGACAACGGCTTAGATAACAATACAACTTCTAAAGGAGAGATCTACATCCAGTTGGGCAGTTGTTGCACTGGGAGCTATTTATTTATGCTCACTTTATTGTTTTGTTTTGATGTTAGAGATTTTGTTTTATTGGTACAGTCTTGTTTAGAATGAATTTATATTTGGTTTCTAAACTCATTTATGATTCTACGATGTTCTATTTCATTTTATAATGCTTGCATTATTGAGAAATGTGGATCGAATATCTATCATAGTACCATAGAAAAACAGATTATACATCATAGTATCTAAACAATATAATTGCAAAAAGATTGAGTTTAACACGATAGTTCAACTTCTTAAACAATGAATGATGAAGTATTTATGGTACTTAAACATAAGGCCAAGAAAATAATTAGTAATTGTTCAAACTAATTTTGTCTAACTCAAGTGACTATCAAGATTTTAACAACTTGTTTGTTAAATAGCTTAAAGGTCAAGTAAGTCTGGTTGATGCACTATAAGTTAGAATCCTTTGGTGGTTCAAGGGATTCAGAATACTTATAGAGATGCAACATAGAAAGACTAGTAAGTCTCAATGGTTTACACCATAGGAGACGAGCAAATGAGTAAAGATCAGTAGCGGGAGTTAAATCCTAGTTGACTACTCCAAGCATTCTTCTAAAGAATGGGATAGTCATATAAGAAGATATCGAAGTCTCTCGAAGACAAGTTCGATAAGTGAACAGTTTTACTCGATAACACCTTATCATTGATGGGATATACGTTAGAAACAATGAGTTATACCTTAAAGAAACTACCATAACATCAGTACCTTCTACAACACGCGAGTCCTAATATTGTACACTAATAGAAGTGCCAGCAAATGAGATTCCATATGGCATTTATTTTGAGGTGTAGTTAAAGGATATAATAAACGTGTAGTGAAAAGCTAGTGTATTGATTGTATATCTATACTGACATTTTTTATAAAGTGTGGTGAAAAAAGTGTAGTGAGAAGCTATTTTTCTAGTAGTGACCTTCTACAACACGCGAGTTGTGGACTAGAGGCAAGTCTAGTCCAGCACATCACAAGGTGTGGAGTTATTCCAACACATGTTTTGGAAAAGGTATCCAAGTAATTGAAGTTGTGTACTGAGGTATGTTTTAAGGTTGTCCCAAATGATAGAAAAGGTACAGGTTCTATAATCTTCACGGCAAGATATGTGTTTGTTTACACGAATACTAGATTCTTTGATGAAGATTATGAGGAGAACTACAAGCCTAACAAACATGATAATTCTCAAGATAATGAGAATATCTATTTTCCATCTTAACCAAGAAGTTATACCATTAGAAACTTATGCACTAAGAAAATCAACGTTTGTACCTAAGATTGTAAGAGTCGTGTCGTAGTGGGAGCGTTCTTTGCGAACACAATAAGTTCATGGGTCTAAAAGAGTCTTAAGACTCAGTCTTAGATCAACTTGAACATAATCCCTGTAACTACAAGGACGCAATGACTTATTCAGATAATCATTCTTGAAAGATGATAGATTCTGAATAACAATCTTAAATAGACAAGAATGTTTGCAAGACTTGCGATACTACCCATAGACTATTTCAGTCAATGGGAGCTAGTGGACCTGCAAGTGTAAAAGGCTAGAATAATGGCAAAGGGTTATACCCAGAGAGAATTATATTCTCGCCTGCCATTTTTGCCTAAGTCGATCTGTATATTGTCTATTGTAGCCTACATAAATTAGGATGCATGTACTATGATTGTCAAGACAGTTTTCTTTAAGTAGAAGTCTTGAGGAGATCATCTGCATGGAACATCTTAATGGTTATGTAATACAGGGTAAGAAAGTTGAAAGTGCACTATATTTGGTATTCATGGTACTTTACGATGATGACATCTATAAAAGTTGATAAACAACTAAGAGGGTTATCTAGCGTAGGAAATTGGTCGTCTACCCAGTTTAAGGATGATGGATTTAAGATAATCTAGTTACATTCTAAGCATCTGTGTCATTAGATTGCTAGAAAAAGAATGTATGGTTCTTAAAAATCCTACATCTACACAATACTTAGACACTTTAGCATTGAAAATTCCAAGAACAGGTTTTTCTTTTTCTAGATGGAATTATTTTGTCTCTAGTCAAGTGTTTTTCGACATTGAATGAGATCAAGAAGAATTAGACAAGTTCCATAATTGGAAGTCTCATATATGCTATGATGTGTATTAAGTTAGATATTAGCTTTGTCGTTGGCATAGAAGCATGATATCATTTTAACCATGGCTAAGGACATTGGATTGGGTAAAGAATATACTATAGTACTTGAAGAAGACTAAACATTATGCTCTAGTTTACCAGACATCCATGTTATGTCCTTTAGGTTACATCGACTCGATTTTATAATTGATTGATGATCGAGTTATCCTCTGCCTATGTGTTAACGTTAGGAGTTGAAAACTGAGTCATGAAGGAGTGTGATTACATCACAGACTCTATCATGAAAATTACAAGTGTGGTTTCATTAGAAACTACTAAGGTAGTTGTTAATCTCAGTAACTTATTAATAGTTTTGACCGTGATTCCGAGTATGTGTATGAGTATTATATTTTGTTATAATTACTCTAGTCATATGTCTAACTCAAGGGAAACACGAGCTGATGAAGCTAAACAATCACATATAGCGGAAGTATGAAATTAATTAAGGAAAAGTGCGCAGCGAGACATTATGGGTACCAAGATATCATCAGAGAACAACTAGTCAGAATTTTTTTTTTACAAAATGCCTATATGGTAACATGATTTACACATGAGGTGAAAAGTATGGTAGTTCGATGTATCATGGTTCGAGACCTGCTTAGAGTATAAGTGGGAGAGTTTTGGCAGTGGGTATACTCGAAATCATGATTTTGAGTATAAGTGGGAGATTGTTAGGATTGGTATACTGAAAAGCATATTCCGAGCATGTTGCACGGATAGAATTGCTTGTATACAATAAACTCTACAATCCACTTTTAACCCAAGGCGAGAAGAATTAATTTTATCGCATTGATGTTTGCTTATGCATTTATAAGATGTTTCTCAAACATTTAAATGTATAAGAAGCAAATAAGTCTAATTCTCCTGCATAGTAGACTGGTCGTGAACGACGTTCACAGAAGGTGACTCAGTCGGTCCTTTGTAGAAGAGAAATAGAATTTCACAACCTAGATAGGCTTGGGTTACCTATCGTGAAAGGTTGCAGTGTCAGTCCGCATGTTTCCTTACCTTAGGAAATATACGACACTGGTGTGGTATAGCACTGAAGGATCTAACAGTTGAGATAAGTCTTTCTTGCTATTTACTGAAAGACGAGGTCTCGGTGATTGTTATTTCTTAATCATTGTTGACATAACATTGAGCATACGATATTGATTATGCACTACTTTGATTTATCAAATGGTGCGAATTTTTCGCAATCCAAGAATCCTGGTATCTTGGGTAGTGGTGATCAATGTCTAGAGGTGCTAGTATTGTTATTGCAATGAATCGTGTGCTGGGTAAGTCCAGTTTGATAATATCCTCAAGAGGTGTTCGAAAAAGGTTTTATTATTCAGAAACCCGCCTGGTTGGAATTTATTCCAGAATAATAAATAAAGATTTTGAACTAGACAACTCTTGGAAAAAGATATTAATTAATTAAAGTCAAATAACAGACTTAAATTAATTAATGGATATTTATATCTTAAACACGAGAAATTTGGGATTGGACGGGCAGTCAATATTATTATACTATAGTGGATGATAATAATATTCTATTGGACTTGTATTAAATTGGGGCTCAATTTAATTAGTAAAAGTCCAACAGGTTTGGCCCAAGTCCAACCTCCATGGATCCCTAATCTGGCCCATCATAACTCTATATAAAAGGAGATTAGAAAGGAGATTTAATGATAATTAACTCAAAAATTTCGTGCTCCCCTCTGGGAGTGGACGGAAAAAATCAATTCTTCACAGAACTAGAGTTCTGTCTCCTTTCTAATCAAGCCCTTTTCGATTCTGACAAGCTTTGCCCACCCAAATGTCATTATCTGAGTTCGGGATACAGATTAGAAGATTCGTGGTTGAGTATGAAGAACATCATGTGGAGAAGGCGCAAACAATCGTCGATTCTTTGGAGAATCAGATCGGTAACCCTAAACCGTAGGAATTCATGAACTAGGGTTTTGATTCCTTATCTGTGAATTATATGTGTTCTAGCATGCAATTGATTGTTTAACATGTGAATCAATTAATCTCATAATCGGTCAAATAGATCCGTAGATCTGATTTATTTGTTTATGCATGTCTTCCGCGGTGCAAGGGGCTCCAAACCCCAGCAACAACAACTAATTTCACATAATTAACTCAAACACATAGAAACTTAATTTCCACAAAAGAAATTCTCATTCAACATCCACATTAATTAAAATAAAATAAGTCACAAATTTTCGGGGTGCTACATCCTTCCCCTTTTAACAGAAATTTCGTCCCGAAATTTGGTCGTCTTCCAAATACAATTCGGGGTACTTTTCTTTCTTCACATTATCATATTCACACATAACTTTCATACACATGCATACTCTTGCAAATACACTTTTATCATCTCTTCATCAATTTCATATTCTTTTAATAACTTAAAACATACCTCACTTCCTTTTGGTTGAGCGTGATGCTTCGGATGTTGAGCCTTCGTGACACTTATAGTCTAGGGTTACTAATCTACACTTAAGGTGAAATAAGACTCTCGGACCAGAGCGCGAAAGAACGAAGCTCTGATACTACTTTGTCACGACCGCCCTTACTAAGGATAGTAAAGACGGGGAAATCGTGACTAGGGAAGGGACTAAGGAGCGGGGAAGAAGAAGGGGAAAACAATGAAAGACAACATCTTAAACAAAACTTCAAAAAATAAGTTTTAATCGATTAAACAATTAAGCAGTGGGTTAATATCTCAAGGTAATTAATGTCATAAAGTAATGTAGAGCAAAACGAAAGACTTTATCAAGAAAGATTCGAAACAAGGCAGCGGAATAAAGGTGTCTAGAGAGTCATAGGGAGACGCCTATGTATGAAGACACGACGCATCCGGAATTTCTTAAGGCTCGACTCAACATCCGCCGCAACATCACCGCTCAACCTGCACATAAAGAAAACATATGCAGGGCTGAGTACTTGATATACTCAGTGGACACACGCCAAAATATTTGATACAAGTTATGTCATCCATACCATAGTGAACTCGAGTTTTACGTTTATTAAAGAAATATCACGAGTATCACAAAAACATTTTCGTAGACTGGCCAGTCAAAACAATCTCCCCACTTTCTCATCAATCAATCAATCAATCACATCCTCTTACCATAGTGCGACGAAAGTGTGGCCACACTATTCGCCCACGAGACTGGCCGACTAGCAAGGACAGCTCACGATCCCCTCTGTGTGGCCTGATAGGGTTTGCGGCCCTACTCAGACCCGAATTCATTTCACACATAGCCCTATAGCCTAACGGAGTAAACTCAACGAACTAGGCATCAGGCGCAATCTCAACATAGCCCTATAGCCTAACGGAGCAGGCTCAAACGAACTAGGCATCAGGCAACAATCTCAACATCAAAACAATAATGGCATGACATAACACTTTAAACCACCCTTATAACTCCATAATTATATTTTTGAAACGTAAAAGAGTTTAGTAAAGAAAGCCCACCTCGATTGCTTACAAACACGGTTCACAACTTTATTGAAATCCTTGCTCTTCGTACCCACGTACGCACAACAACCCTTATCAACATCATAACCACATAATACAACACAATCAGTTTTCTATCAACACATTACTCATGCATGCCCTATCATTCCTTTCATCGTTTTCTTATATTGCCCATCCCAACGTTCACCATCATAAACGAAACGAACACTCAAGCATACCAACGTTCAATACATAATCACATCATAGGATATGCTCCTTACTCACTCACGTAATGCGTAATTCATTCAAAACTTGCCAACAAGACTATTTCAACAAGACAGAAATCTGGCAGAACAACGCAGTCGTTTTGTAAAAATCATTAAAAATCCATCCGATATCATTTGAAGCTGAAATTTGGTCACCACACAGTAGACACATCAAGGTTCATCCAGGTAAAAAATCCACAATAAAATCACATCTTTAGGTCGGTCAAAACAAAAACGAAACTCAATGGGCGAGAATACAAATTCTGACAGGACTGCGCAGTTCAATTGAAAAATTTGTTAAAAATTCATCTTTCGTCAAAATAGGCTTAAATTTTGACACAATACAGAAGACACCTAAAATTTCACTCAGTTAAAAATTTGTGCCAAAATAAGATCGTTTGGTCGGTCAAACACTCGTCGGAACCTACTGTCCGAACACCACAGTTTTCATGCTCAACATTTACAAACTAGGGTTTGTCTATCATTCGTCCACACATACATATTCATGCTTTCAACACATTCACGCTTCAAAAACGACATCACAACCATGTTCTCCTATTTACACATAGCATTCACCAATGAATCCTCCACAAACTCACACACACATACATACACACACATACACATACTTTCTCATGCAAACATCCTTCCCAACCGATTAATTTTTAGATCTACTATTTCTACACTCACTATATGCATGAGGGGATCAAGAAACATTGATTCAATGGTACGAAGGAGAAAGATGAATCAATGTATACCTTTCTCTTGAAAAACAATCGGTAGGAATGACGAATGATGCGATTCTTCGATGAATCTTGAATTTCCAACTCCACAATGATGCAAGAACAAGGAATTGGTGAAGGATTGGTGGAGAAGGAGAGGAAGAGAGAGACGTGTGGTATGGAGAGGAGAGGGAGACGAAAATATGAGGGCTAGGGTTAGGGTTCTTTTAATTTATAGTCTAGGATAAATCCCACAATTAAAAGGAAAATTGTCACGACCGCCCTTCTAGGGTAATTAAATGCGGCGATCGTGACCTAACAGGATTTAAATGCAATCAAATAAAAGGGCTAGGGTTTTATAAAAAGGGGTTTGACCAAGGAAATATCAAGAGATAAGGAGTCAGGGTGACGCCTTGACAGATGGACCAAGGGAGAAAACAATTATAATCATTGGTATTCAAAATAACAAGGGTTCAACGTACTCCAAAACATATCATGTCTTTAGATTCTAAACGGAACACAAAATGGTGTCAAGATCAAACAATAAGTAAAACAGGTTTCAGCGGAAGCATCCAAGAGAAGAGTGAAGTTATGTGTGAGACACAACGAAACTCACAGATCAAAGATAAACAATTAATTCTTCAATTAACTTGCTCAACACCGCCATATTCTCTCCGCCGCTCAACCTGCACATAGGGAAAACACATGTACGGCTGAGTACTATAAAGATACTCAGTGGACTTATGCCGGAAATATTTTCATAAAAATTATTATTTATCATGTCATACGTAAGTAACCTTCGGGGTTTAGCTTTAGAAAGGCCCGAGGCACTCAAAATCATTTCCCATTGTAAAAAGTCGACTGATCAGTCATTTTCTCATAGACGTTAGCCATATCTGCTCATACATGACAAGGAATGCAACCGCAAACCAGGTCACTAGACCGGCCAACCCGTATGCTAGCACACGGTCTACCATAGGTGTACACTAATCCAAGTAGGGTTTGTGGCCCTACGAGGATCCGAATTCGATTTAAATAATAGTGGCAGAAGCCACATCAGATAGGCATGTTAAAATCAAACAAGGCATGATAAACACAGTTTCATTCCCATCGATAAAACATTTAGGACATCGTCCTTATTTAAAAGAAAGCCCACCTCGACTGCTTATATTTCAAGTATCTCCTTTCCCTGTTGTCATGCTGAGAGCGCGAGTTATCACCTTTAAATTATGAGTATCACAATCAGTCCCAAATACCGACTCAAAATCATGCATGTCCCCAACTTTCCCCTTTTCCCATCGATTCATTTTATCAACATGAGGAAACACACCATAGCATATATCAATGCACAACACATCACTATATCATCGAATTGGTTTCTTAGCACATATGCATCATGTATATTATTCAAAACTTAATCATCAAGATCATTTGATCGTGGTAGGAATCTGGCAGCACAGCGCAATCATTTTGTAAAAATCGTTAAAAATTAATCCGACCTCCGTTGGGGCTAAAATTTTACCACAATGCAGTAGACACATCAAATATCATCCAGTTAAAATTTCACTGGTCGAGAAAAACAATTTCTGGCAGAACTGCGCAATCAACTTCAAAAATTTACCAATAATTCATCTTTCTTCCAAATAGGTTGAAATTCACACACGACACAGAAGACACCTTAATGTTTACTCAGAAAAAAGAATCGTACAAAAAGGAGTTCGTTTGTTTGGTCAAACATGCATCAGAACCTACTGTCCGAACACTACAGATTTCATGCTTCAAAATTCGAATTAGGGTTTTATCCTCATTCATCCAAACACAACCTTTTTATGCTTCCAACACACAACCATTGCTTAAAAAGGTTCTCACAATCATGTTCTCACATAATCACACATCATTCACCCATGATTCGTTTAGACTTCACCCAAATTCATTCAAAACGCATATTCACAATTTGTTCTCATTCAAACACGAATTCCCACCGATTAAATTCCTAGATTTGAAATCCCTACACCCACTATATGCATGAGGGAGTCAAAACAATGTTTGAATGGAGAGGATGAAGAAAAAGTTCGATTGTACCTTTCTTGATTGAAACGATCGGTAGAACAAATAAAAATCTTGATTCTTCAATAACTCTTGGCAAGGATGAAAAGATCTTGAGTGGAGTAGAAGAACAAGTGGGAGAGGTGTGGGGAGGAGATGGGGCGTGTGGAATGAGGAGGGAGGGAGGCGTGTAGTTCAGGTTTAGGGTTTTTCTCTCCCCCTTTATTTATAGAGTGCAATGAAATCCCAATTAATTAAAAGAAGATTTGGATAATTAATTAAATGAAGATTTGAAGGAGATTTGAGGGGGAGATTGGCATGAACTATGGGGAGGAATAAGGGGAAATTTTCAAAAATCATAGGCCATTTAATTAGCCTATGATTAAATTTTGTATTTCACGGAGTAGAATAAAATAATACGGAGCAGAAAAATTAATAATAATCCTTCCAAAACATAGGGAAGTAGGCGTGTAATTGGGTTCCTCCCACAAGGAAAAATTTCCAAATCTTTAATAGAATAAGGTAAGACAAGATTTGCTAGGATATTCCGATTCATTCATGGAAAGAAATAAATAGGAGATCAATTAATATAGTGGAATAATTTCCTCCTCCTACAAGGAAAAATTTCGAAATCTCCCTTGGAATAAGCATAGGGATCGATTTTTCTCATGAAGAAATAAAGTAATTGGACTTTGGACTTAATTTGGATAATTATCCCAAACAAATAATTAAATCCAAGAAAATAGAATTCCTCTCCAATAATTAATAGTGGTCGAAAATTCTAAAAAAAAAGCAAGATGAATATTGATGATCCTATTTAATCTCACTCACCCTTAGGAAAATAATTCACCGCAATATATTTCATCCCGCATCAACAAAGTTGACTTAGTCAAATCAAAATTAGGTCACCAAAGAAATCACATAACAATTCGTCATTTAATTCGCGACATTAAAAGAATTTAAGGCCATCGTCTTAGGGTTCGAAAATTAGGGTTCGAAAAGTGGGGCGTTACAAAAATAGGCGTGTAGTATGTGGGGGAGAAATTTTCGAAAATTGCTATTTAATTTGCATAGATATTTATTTGGTATTTACTTGGAGAGAACGATACTCACAAAATAGGTAAAAAGATATTGAGTATCCCATAAATAAGGTAACAAAATAATTCAAGCATCTCCAAGTGGTGAAATAAAAAGGGGCGTGTATAATTGGAGAAATCAAGGAAAAATACTTAAATCCTCAAATCAAATAGGAATAGGATTTAAATTTGGTAATTTCTTGTAGGAAAAGACTCCAACAAAATAGGTAACAAATAAATTAATCCCACAAGTAATTGAAAGGCATATGGGCAAAAATTATGAGGTTTTAGGGAATGAAAGAATCAAATCCTAATTAAAATAGGACATGGAGAGATTTGGCAGGATATGGTATAATTTAATTGGATTTTAATTCAAGGAGAGAGATAAACAAGATACTAATTAAATCTACAAAAATAATTCCCTCTCCTAATTAATAGGAGATTTCGAAAATCTCAAGGGATGGCCAAGGGGTCGAAAATCATGTAGAATTGCAGAGGGATAATTTGTTTGGATTTAATTTGGATAAATATCCCAAAGCAATTAATTAAATCCAAGAAAGAAAGTATTATTTCCAAATAAATAGGAGGGCCGAGAATTTCAAATAAAATAGCTAGAATGATTATGCATTATCCCATTTAATTTAATTCACACATTGGAAGCTTAATCACATTAACTCACGTAACTCACAACAACTAATTTCACATAATTAACTCAAACACATAGAGACTTAATTTCCACAAAAGAAATTCTCATTCAACATCACATTAATTAAAATAAAATAAGCCACAAATTTTCGAGGTGCTACATGAATGTTATGTGTGATTATGAAAGCATGGTTGTAATCTTGTTTTCAAGCATGAATATGTGTTGGAAGCATGAATATGTATGTGTGAATGTATGATAGACAAACTAGGGTTTGTGAATCCTGAACATGAAAACTGTGGTGTCCAGACAGTAGGTTCCGACAAGTTTTTGACCAATCAAACGATCTTATGTTGACACGAATTTTTAACTGGATGAAGTTTTAGATGTCTTCTGTGTTGTGTCAAAATTTCAGCTTCAATTGATTACGGATGAAGTTTTAATGAATTTTTCAATCGAACTGCGCAGTACTGCCAGAATTGTGTGTTCCGTCCAGTGAGTTTCGTTTTTGTTTTGACCAATCAAAAGACATGATTTTGGTGTGAAATTTTAACTAGATAAACCTTTATATGTCTACTGTGTGCTGATCAAAAGACATGATTTTCGGATGGAATTTTAATAATTTTTACAAAAAGACTGCGCTATTCTACCAGATTCTAGTTTTGTTGAAATAAGCTTTGTTGGCAAGTTTTGAATGAATTACATGATACATGTGTGAATAAGGAACGAATCCTATGATGTGATTATGTGTTGCACGTTGATGTATTCTTGAGTGTTCGTTTCGTTGATGTTGATGAACGTTTGGGTTGGGCAATCTAAGAAAACGATGAAAGGAATGATAGGGCATGCATGATAAATGTATTGATAGAAAGACTGATTGTGTTATGGTGTTGACAAGGGTTGTTGTGCGTACGTGGGTACAAAGAGCAAGAGTTGCATTAAAGTTGTGAATTGTGTGTATAAGCAAGCGAGGTGGGCTTTCTTTTACTAAACTCTTTTACGTTTCAAAATTTATGATATTGGAGTTATAAGGGTGGTTTAAAGTGTTATGTCATGCCATGATTGTTTTGATGTTGAGATTGTTGCCTGATGCCTAGTTCGTTCGAGCTTGCTCCGTTAGGCTATATGGCTATGTGTGAAACGAATTCGGGTCTGAGTAGGGCCGCAAACCCTATCAGGCTGTGTACACTGGGGGATCGGGAGCCGTCCTTGCTAGTCGGCCGGTCTCGTGGGCGAATAGTGTGGCCACACTTTCGTCGCACTGTGGAAAGATGATGTGATTGTTGGATTGTTGAGAAAGTGGGGGAGATTGTTTGTCTGGCCAGACTGTGAAACTGTTTTGTGATACTCGATGATATTTCTTATTTAAATGTAAAACTCGAGTTCACTGTGGTATGGATGGCATAACTTTTAAAAACTATTTCGGCGCGTGTCCACTGAGTATACCAAGTACTCAGCCCTGCATATATTTTCCCTATGTGCAGGTTGAGCGGGATGTTGCGGCGGATGTTGAGTCGAGCTTTAGGAATTCCCGGATGCGTCGTGTCTTCATACATGGGCGTCATCCTATGACTCTCCTTTGATACTTGTTTTCCGCTGCCTTGTTTGAAACTATTTTCTAATGGTCTTCCGCACTACTCTATACATTTTATGCCATTAAGTACTTTAAGACTTTTATCCGCTACTTAACCATTTTGTAGATTAAAATACTTTCTTTTGGAAGTTAATTGAGTTTCATATTAAATGTTGGTCTTTATCGTTTCCCCATGGTCACGAGTTCCCCGTCTTTACTATCCTTAGTAAGGGCGGTCATGACAGACGTGCAACAAATATAAAGGCTTAAACCTAAAAACTTGAAGTACTACTTGTTTTCAAATTAAGTCTTTATTTAATTTGGCATTGGAACCTTTTTTAGGCTCTGATTTTTATTGTTAGTAATTTCAATTTTCCCATTCTTTCTTTTCTTTTCTTTTCAGTCTTAATTAAATTGTGCAAAAATTTATATTTTTTATCCTTCTTTATGAAAATTTGAGAACAAGAAAATGAATGTGTAAATATGAATTATATCATTGATTTGTTAAGGTATATCCGCATTTGTTGATTAGTACTTCGTTCCATATTAATAGAGTCATTTTTCTATTTTTGAAAGTTCCAAGTTAATTGAGTCATTTCTATTTTTGACAAAAAGTAATTCTCACTTTTACTTTATTCTCTCTTCATCTCTCGTATTTTATTCTCTCTTACTCTTTTCACCATCCATTTAACATAGTATTATTCTTAAACTCCGTGCCGAAAAGAAATGTCTCTATTAACATGGAACGGAGGGAGTATTTTGCAAACAAAAATATTTAAGCATTTTCATAGTTTTTATAATTATGTATATTTATATGCTATTAGTTCTCATACAGTTGCGATCAATGTCGAACCAATTTTAAAGACCGAACTAGAGACCAAATCTCATCTACTCATTAATCACATCTAATGGTTATTAATAATTATACATTATCTGATTTTTTTTATTTAATTGAATTAGTAAAAGGGTATTTCCGGAATATGCAGTTCTTCCTCACTTTTCAAATCTAACCCACTTCTCTCTCTCTCTACAATTCTCTCTCACCGTCCTCGACCCCAATTCCCCTTTCGCCTTCAGCATGTCTCTCTGCAAGGATAGCCCCTCCGTCGCCATCGCTGGAGTCACTGGTGCTGTCAATCAGGAGTTCCTCTCGTTATTTCAGACAGAGACTTCCCTACGGATCCCTCAAGTTGCTCGTCTCCAAGCACTACGCCAGAAAATCGATCAATTACGAAATCGAGATTACATCTTCGAGGAATTGACAGGGAACAACTCCGACGACGTCGACATTATCGGTTCAGCACATGGAAGATTGTGAATAAGGAGATGCAAAAGGAGATAAATGATAAGGTCATGGGGCCATAGGGAATGGGCTGGAGAGGATGTCGGACGAGCTGCCATTGATGGCTAAGAAGAAGAAGCTGCAAAAGCAGCGTGGAGAAGGCTAATTGAAGGCATTCCAGAATGGGGAAGAAGTGTGGAAATCGTCATTATTTAGATTTCTATATTACTTCATTTGATTAGGTCGTCACTTCATTTTATTAGGTTATTACATCATTTGACTAGGTCATTCACCCAAGTCACAGATTTAGGGCAAACAACAACTATGATGTAGTTTTACATCTATGGTTCTCGATTGTTTGCAGATTATAAAATTGGTTCTCGATTTTTGAATGCATTGGATGTTGGAGGAGAGATGCATATACCTTAAATTCATATCGGGGAGCAATGAAAATGAGAATTGGACATGTGTTGGAGCAGGAGAAAAGCAATTTTGAGTAATTTTGAGTGTGTGTTGTGCATTTATTAGGTGAATTGATGAAAGTGTGAGTAGTTAAATCACAACAAGTATACTTCATGCATATGAAGGTAGTTATGTACATTCCTTCGGAGTTGTCCCCGCTACATTCGATCCTATCTTTCTTGAATGCTTTGTGTTCTGTTCAAAGCTTGCAATGGTTCTATTGCAATGGTTCTATGCTCGATGTTCTCCACCTGCCACAACTCAATTGATTTTCTGATATAAAGTATCAAGTCATCGTTGGTTTTAATCTTAACTAAGTTTTGGTCGACCATAAAGGTCATCTTATTCTCCCTTGAACACCCATGGTAGTTGTGTTGCACTTAAAATCATTAAATAGAATATTGAAATTGAAGTTGAAGTTGAGTTTGTGGAATTCTCTGTTGGTAATTTGAATCTGTAAGCAACTAAGCACAACCTCCCTACTTTTATTTTATTCAACTTGTACTATTATTGGCTACGAATTTGGAGAAGAAAAATTATAAAAATGTTATTTAGATTTCTATATTACTTCATTCAACTAGACTATTACTCCATTCAGTTACATTATTACTTCATTCACCTAGATTATTACTACTTCATTATTTAACTATCTATATTATTACTTCATTTGACTAGATCACTATTTCATTTTATTCTATTCTATTACTTCATTCAAATAGTTTTATCACTTCATTCGACTAGGTTATTACCTTAAAGGATTCTTGAGCATACAAGGAAGAGTGATCACTACTTCATTCATATGTGCATTTACTTCATTCAACATGTATACCACTTCATCACAATAGGATTTTACTTCATTGAACTTCAATTGGGTTGTTACTTCAGTCCATTACCTTATTAAATGAGGTTATAACTTCATGAACATTGACTTACATCATAATAAAGAATAAATACTTCATTTTGAAAACACTTCACACAATCTATTCGCTTTAAATTTTGTAAAAAGGTTAAACAAATTCAAATTCAAAGTGGAATGAAGTAATAATCTGCTGGAATGAATTAATTAACTAATGGAATGAAGTAATAAATCTACTGGATGAAGTAATAAACTTTAAATGTAATTTGACAAAAATACCCTCGATTGAAGTAATTTGGCTACCTAATGAATGCAAAAATTTTCACTACATCATCTCATTTCATCCATTAAAAACTAGATCTAAGGGCCCTAATTTAGTCTCTAGTTCGGTCTTTAAGACTAGATTTGTGAATAATGAGACTCAGTTCTCGTATGCTTTATTTTGCATCTTCTTTAACTCTACGTGTATTTTTTGAAAAACATGAAGGAAGATTTTTTGAATCAAGTCCACTTTTTAAAATGCATGGTGTATTCACTGAAAATAATAAAAATAAAATGATATATGTATTAATGTATACAAATCATTTCAAAATAAAAAAGTTGAAACAAAATTAGATAAAGTATTTTTTAAAATATTATATATATATATATATATATATATATATATATATATATATATATATATATATATATATATATATAGGGATGTATTCGTTTCCTTTTTGCATATTTCCTCCTTTTTCCTTCTTGATCTCAGCCATATATATATATATATATATATATATATATAGGGGTGCGTTATATTGATAACCTCTAAATATCGTAATAACCCTATAACTAAATCTGGACCGCACATTTTTAAAATCACGCGGTTGAGATTCAAACTTCGATTTACTTCATAAAAAAAAGGCGGAGGGGTAAAACTGTCATTTCGCTCATTTAATTTCTGAATTTCGCCAAATATCACGTAAAATGATACAATGATAAAATGATAGGTTTATTGCATAGAATGATAGTTTTGCCGGATAGAATTATACTCTGAGTTGATAAAATGATACTATGAGTTGATAAAATGATACTCTGAATTTCGCCAAATATCACGTAAAATGATAAAATAATAGGTTTATTGGATAGAATGATAGCTTTGCCGGATAGAATGATACTATGAGTTGATAAAATGATACTCTTGACTGATAAAATGATACTCACAGCAGATAGAATGATACTCTGAATCAGTCACTTAGATTTTATCAACTCATAGTATCATTATATCCGGCAAAACTATCATTCTATCCAATAAACCTATCATTTTATCATTTTACGTGATATTTGGCGAAATTCAGAGTATCATTTTATCAATCAAGAGTATCATTCTATCCGGCAAAACTATCATTCTATGCAATAAACCTAACATAATCGGCACAATACATAATATACAAACCTACAAAGCAGTAAACCTATCATTTTATCAACTCAGAGTATCATTTTTATAAGGTTTCTGTCATTTTATCCGCTTAGATTATTATTTTATCAGGTAAAAGTATCATTTTATTAAACAAAAATGTCATTTTATACACCAAAAACACCTATCATTCTATCGGCTGAAAGTATCATTCTACCCGCCAAAACTATCATTCTATCGGCTGAAAGTATCATTCTATCCGGCAAAACTATCATTTTATGCAGTAAACCTAACATTTATAAGCTAAAAGTATCATTTTATCAACTCAGAGTATCATTCTATCCGGAAAAACTATCATTCTATGCAATAAACCTAACATATATCATTTTATCATTTTATCATTTTATCAGTCAGTCAAAAGTATCATTTTATCAACTCAGAGTATCATTCTATCCGGCAAAACTATCATTCTATGCAATAAACCTAACATATATCATTTTATCATTTTACGTGATATTTGGCGAAATTCAGAAATTAAATGAGCGAAATGACATATTTACCCCTCCGCCTTTTTTTATGAAGTTGAGTATCATTCTATCCGGCAAGACTATCATTCTATGCAATAAACCTAACATATATCATTTTATCATTTTACGTGATATTTGGCGAAATTCAGAAATTAAATGAGGGAAATGACATATTTACCCCTCCGCCTTTTTTTTTATGAAGTAAATCTAACTTTGAATTTCAGCCACAAGATTAGAAATATGTGCGGTCCAGATTTGGTTATAGGGTTATTACGAGATTTAGGGGTTATCATATGATCACAACTCTATATATATATATATATGATTGTATTCAATGTCGAACTAATTTTAAATACCGAACTAGAGAACAAATCTCATCCACCCGTTTGTGGAATCTAACGGTCCAATACTATCAATTAAATCTGATTTTTAATTCAATTAATCTTACAAAAGGGTTGTTTAGGAACTCCACTAGTCACGCAGTTATTTTGGTAACTTAATTCATGCAACTTAATTATGGAAAATATATCTGCATCTTTTTTATTTGAATCACGATCATTTAGAATTGAATCACCAATCTCTCTACATAAATTAAATCTGCAATTCCACCCAGTCACAATATTCAACTACAGTCTCTACTGCTTCTTCTTATTTGTTATAGATTGATTTGGTTGTATGGATTCTTCAAACACCATTACGCCTAGGATGCAAATCACCAGAACATCAATGGACGACTCGAGCAATCATTCTCCCACAATTGAATTTTCTCCGAAGCAGCAAACATACTTGGAACTACTTCTACAGAAAATATTAACGACAATCATGAGACAATATTCGATGAGTTACAATCTCCAGTTGGTGGCTCGCTTTTTGATTCTGATTCCGAAACTCCCGAGGATGAAGAAGGCGATCCAGTTCAGTTACATCGATTTTAATCAAGTTTGTTATGATATCCTGTTTTTGAATGCTTATTTTAGTGATTGGTGTATTAATTTATTATTTTGTTCGTAGCAGTGAATTATTTTTCATACCGAATGAAACTTTTTATCGTCGTAATGAACTAGTTTTCATTTTATATGAAGTGTGTTATTCTATGCAAAATCTGTTTATCATCTCTGATTTATTATTATTTTTCGCTTAGTTTCAATTAATCTGTTTTTTTATGCTGTTGGGATGAAACCTTTTAGCTATTTTATGTTAATAAAATCATTATTATGTGTTAGTCTTATGAAAGCTTTTAGTTAATAATGTGAATATTTATTCTGTGTTTTTATATATTGATAAACTGAAAATTTTTTAATTTTTCTTTTTTTTTTGTTTTTATCTCAGTGTCATATATCCCTGAATGTCCTCCCCAAATGGTTCAGGAAGACGACCTCTCACACCCCTTGAGCAAGCTATGAAGTTGAAGGCGAAGCCAGGTCGTCAATGTGCCGAATGCTGCGAGGTTGGTAACCATGATGCCAGAAATTACAAAAAGATTAAGAAGGAGTAGCACACAAAAAAGTAGTTCATGATCCATTTTGTTACTATGTCTTGATGTAATGTCTCAGTTTTTGAACTTCTTTATTTTTACTTAGATGAATCTATTTTTTAGTTTCAATGAAACTGATTTCATAATAAATGAAATATTTAGGCTATTCTTTTTATGGTTTAGGTGGATGAACGAATCTAGCTGTATGATGAATATTGTTTTATACAGAATGATCTCTTTATGTTGTTTATTTATATTTTATTTATCTCATAAAATATTTTGTTCATATTATAGTAAATTTAATTCATCTTATAACCATATTTATGCATCCAGCAGCATAATAATCCCATAATATAATCTACTCATTATGTATTGTAATCTTTTCATCATGTAATCACAGTACTTTATCTTATAAAATTCTAATAACTGCACTTGACAATATACTAGTATTGATTAGTTTGAGCTAATAATAAAATCCATGGAAAAAATTGTGTCATTCCCAAATTATTACATCACTTCTTCTTTAGGTAAACTGCTATCATTTTTTCTAACATCAATGTCCATGTTTCTGCTTGCCTCTGCGTAGTATCCTGTTGTTATGCGCTTGTTGTTAAGGCATTCTGACTGGATATTTATTCATCAAAGCTTAATAGTATTTGGCCCTCAAGCTTTGCAGTACTCATTTGCTTGTTTTTTAGCCCACAATTCCAATATTCCTCGCGCTCGCCCCTGTACGTTTCCATATGTCTCATCGGAAAGACACCACAATCTTCAGCATTAGTTGTTGTCCTCCATGGCATTGCCATCCTCTCTTTTTTGGCACCTTCCCCAACAAACTTTTCATCCGTTCCCCTATTTCTCTTCGATCCTAAAATAAAAACTTATGGTCAGTATGGATAATCATACATAATGTATTACAATTATACGTTAATAAAACACACCTTTGTTCCCATCATTGTTTATATTGTCCTTGCCTTTCTGTACTCTGTCGTTGTTCCGTTTAAACCTCCCTTCTTCATTAGCTCATTCTTGATCAAATTTTGAAGCTCCTAAACGTATCAGATAATAAACATTAATGTAAAACCACTTCATTTAAACATTAATGTAAAACCACTTCATTCCCAAACCACATATGTGCATTTTATCACACCAACAATTTTTCAGTTTTAAATGAAATTAATTCGGTTAAATAATCAGAGTAGGAAATTATCTAATCTAATAACCATCTTACGTCATTATATAAAGAAATCATTTCACCCCAAAAATTTATCAAATTTCATACAACAAATTACTTACAACAATTACTTCATGTTATGGTATAATTTATTCATCTTTATACAAGATCACTTAGAACTAAACTTCACTACATATTTGACCAATATCACTCACATGTCTACCTCTCTATGTTTGATCAAACAATTGTGGCAGATTTTCAAGACAGCCGGAAAATAGTGAAGAGGGTTAAATTAAAAGACTGGAAAATGCCTTTTAGGGTTAAACTAAAAGACTAAACTTTGTACAAGACTTCAGCTGTTGTTAACAAGACTTCATCTTATAATTTCATAATACTTCAGCTGTTGTTGACAAGACTTCATCTTATAGTTGTATACATTCAGTTCCATCTTTAAAACCTTCATTCAATAAATATCACCACTAACTTGAATGAGTGAACTTTCTTTATCTCATGAGTTCCTAAATTCCAGTACGGAGGAGTGAAAACAAAGAGAATTCAGTTACATGAGTACATATTTAATCCAATATTGAGCACTTCATTATATGCATTACTAGATTCACCTTCACACGTCACTTGATTACACATTGTGATAAATCCAGAGCATCATACAGTCAAAATCAACTCACCAACTCAAGTTTATAATGAATGCAGAACTGATAAGGATACATACATTACACAATACAACAATTTCACTTGATTGAGGAAAAAAATACTTCACCGGATTATGAACATATTTCATCTTATAATTTGATAAGTTCAGTTACATCAGACAAACATATTTGATCAAACAAATTCAACCAATTTGAAGGAAAAACAAGAACTTTAATCAACTAAATTAAACAAAAATTAGTGAATAAAGAAGTAAATTCCAGAATTGGGATTAGCTCACCTGGAAGGTTTGGTTCAATCGGGTTTGGGGCGGACCTTGTTTTAGGATGGCGTCGCGGTTTACTTGTTCCAATTGAAGGTCGTGGTTGTACTAATTAGAAGAAAAACGAGAATCTGAAAACAAAAAAGCTGAAGTAAATTACTGTAGTTTGTAAGATTTGGCAGACTGTAACAATTGTGAAGACAACAAATACCATTCAATTTTCCCCGCCTCATGTCCACCATGGTGATAATAGGCGCACGGCTAGGGTTGAGAAGGAAGATGGAAGGAGGGAAGGCGACTGAAATTTTGCACCGCCGCGTTGGGGGAGAAGAGAGTGGGGGAAGCTGAGGGGAGGTTTTTTTACCCTAATTCATTTACCCGTGATTTAAGCAGAATCAATTTACCATTTTTGACTTAAGTTATCAAATGACTATGCTACCCTTTGGCTGAACTATTTCAATAACGGGATGAATATTGCTTAAAGATGAAGTGAGTTAAATCTCTGCCATCAAAATTAAGATCTAATGGTCAGTATTTAGTCTCTAGTTCTACATTAAAGAGGTATTATGCATATAAGGGGACCCTATATATATATATATATATATATATATATATATAATATTTTGACTATATAAAAAATTTAGTAAACCCCCTACTGAAAAAAATTCCTGCATCCGCCACTGAGAGTTATATACTATCAAATACTCCCCCGGCACAAGGAAGATGACCCCTTTTTTGGCGGCATAAGATTTTATGTAAATTAATTTTGTATGTTGAGTGGAGAGAATAAAGTAGATATAAATGTGTTTTTATTTTTAGAAAAGAGTCATCTTGATTGGGACAAACCAAAAAGAAAAGTGAGTCATTGAAACGATGAGAATATATTTTTTCCATTAAACTAATTTGATAAGATAGCATCTTATCAAAAGCACATATATATGAATTTGGTTCAGCTAATTTTTAGGTGTTATTTAGATCATTGCCCCAATTGTCTATTCTTCGAAATAAAGATCACACATGTTTCTATCTTCTCTTCCATTAAATAAATACGAAAAAGTCAAAGAAAATATGATAACTAGAAAGAGATAAATTCCAATAAGAGCTTCTCGGAGAAGAGCTTCAAATATTAGTTTGATATACTCCGCACAAAGAATCACGATTAATTGTCAATTAATTGAACACGTTCATCTCTCCTTACTGTATTTATTTAAGTACACATAGTAAATTAATAAAATTATTCCAGCGTTAGAGATTTTATAAAATAGTATTGACGTTTCACATATCTTGTGCCTCATAATAAAGGTCCATATTGATGAATTAAAATACGAATTATAAAGTATAATAAATTCAACTTGCGTCAAATATCGTATGAAGATTCAAAATGATTGAATGTACAAATTAACCATCTATTCATTTCAGGGTGATTTAGTTCGAAAAAACAAGAAAATGTCAAATAAAATCTTAAAATGTGCATTAAGTATAGTTTACGGATCAAAAATGATGTTTGAAAGTACAGATACCGCAAATATATGAGTGAAAGTATGATCTTAAACTTGTAGTGCACTCTTACAAGGAAAAACATGGTAAATGAAAATCCACTATATAAACTCCTATCGGAGAATTTTATCAACTTTATTCTTTATTGAATCCTTGTCTTGCTTTGCTTGATCGATCGATCCCTACAGCTTCTAGATGGTGTATAGACATTTCAATGGCTAGAATTACAGTGTATGATCCCTATCAATTGAGCCCTAGTGCTTAATTTGTACTCCATTCTTCCACGAATAGGAGTCCAATTTCTTTTCCTCACGAGTTTTAAGAAATGTTAAGAAAAGTGGGTGGAAGAAAGTTAGTGGAATAGGGGTCCCACTTGTATATATTAGTTTTAAATGATATGTGAGTGGAATGAGTTAGTGGATTGTGAGACATCTTTACCATTTATAGTAATTATGAACTGAAACTCCTATTCGTGGATGAACCAAAACTGAAAAATGGTAAGTAGGTTGAAAACTCGCTTCTTCGCTATGATCTTCGTCTCTTTATTCTTATCGTTGTGGATTG
Organism: Salvia splendens; assembly: GCF_004379255.2. Taxonomy (NCBI): domain Eukaryota; kingdom Viridiplantae; phylum Streptophyta; class Magnoliopsida; order Lamiales; family Lamiaceae; genus Salvia; species Salvia splendens. Next base: position 14,752,483 of record NC_056044.1, on the reverse strand, counting down.
CTCAAGTTGGATTGTCAAACTGATCCAGCTGCCCAAATGTGTGCCTTCTACCTGCGAATGCCTGTGAGTGGGACCAGTGGAGATTCAGACTGATCAACTTGACTTAATCCGACTTGAGTGAGATGAATAGAGGAACTCAGAAGCGCTTTCAAAACCTTATCCCACAGAGACAATGTGTTTTACATTTGTTACGGACACGAATGGGAATGACTGGTGCCACGCTTTCCAGTGGGTTAAGTTATACTACTTGACTTGAGAGACTAAACTAACTAAATTGATCCATTCGCTAAAACTTAAACTAAAATCTAATTGATCAACTTATGCTGAACTTTCCTGAAATGGACAAACAGAATAAAGTGGACGACTATCAGTCTTCTGCAAAACGTACGATAAAGCAAAACTTTTCTAACAACTTCATCTTCTTCACGAAATCAACATGAAAAACAAAGCAAAATCAGATTGAACAATTATGAAAACGAGACAATCATAACAACTTGTAAATTTAAATCTACTCCTAAAAACTAAATTGCACCTACGTAAATAAGAAACTAACCCATGATCATGCAGATAACACAAATCAGCTACTAGATCTAAACATCCTAAAACAGCTTATCCATAATTTTCTGCACCACTAAACAAAACATAAATGGAAAGCTCAGATCCAACCAAATCAAACTGTAACAAAACACTTGAGCTAAGATATGCATCATAAATCGGAAATCAAAAGTAGATGGGAAAATTCATGCATGGTAAATAGAACAATTCAGCGATAATCGAAATCATAACACTAAATTTACTGAATCAAAACATCAAGAGTCTGCAACACTACGCGTGAACTGAAAATAGACAAAACAAAAAGATAGAAACTGTTTCATCGCCCCTTCTCGAGGCGGAATAGCAGAACCAAATGATTAAAATGATAAAAACCAACACCAAACCACTAACAGACTAAACTAGAACAGGAACTAAGTGTGTATGCTATGGAAATCAGGAGTTTGGAAAGTTGGGAGCCCCCATTTCAGCCTTAGAAGACAGCTGAAGTCTACTGTGTGTCACCAATTGGAAGTTGTCTCCTTCCACCTTCTCTATTTTCATTTATAGGAAGGTGTTAGGTCTTGATTCCTAGGGAAACTGCCCTTCGAAAAGTCTTATTTACCCTTCGCCCGTGAGGATTTTTCTTGTGTGTCGCTCAATCTTCTAATCGGGTGCTCGTGCTGCATGTCATGTAGTCCGACTTGATCCGTTTACGCAGCAAATTTGACTCCTTCTCCTTGATCCATTCGTCTGCCCAGTTGATCAGTTCATTCTTTGAATATGGTGAACTTTCATACACACATGGCTCAAATTAGACGTTAGATTACTGAATTTGGGTAGTTTTATCACAGAACACATGCATGAAACGAGCCTCGTCAAACTGCTCACATTTAAACCATACTTGTCCTCAAGTATGAAAGAAAAGAAAAAGAAAGGAGGCAAGTTTCAGAACATGGTTCTTATTCAAAATTATTATAAAACAGAAGTAGACATGTAATGTTTATTGAAAAAGAAAAACACATAAGCAAACTAAACACATTGTCATATATAAAGAGACAGAACTAGTTTATGTTATTGGCAATTGTCCCCACAAGCTTAAGGTCAATCCAATCGTTTACAGTCTCAGATTCCTTTCCCTCCCCCGTTCTACCTTATCATGCTTGTCCGTTTTCCAAAATAGCTTATATCTTTCCAACTATTAGATTCACTCAGTCACTAAATCCTCACCAGAATTGTTATGACTATTCACTCATTCATTTTGCCATACTATTGATGCTCGAGTTCTGTTGACAGAAGCTAACTCCTTAAGGTTTTCATTAGGTTGTAATTGGGCAAGGGTTGTAACGTATAAAGGTGAGGGTCCTATGGGTTCTAAGTTCATAGTTTATATAGAAGTATGAAGGACATGTGAACTTAGGGACAAAACTAGAACAACCTCCCTATGTACAATTTGAGACTTTCTCAACCTTGGAGATACCCTTGGCCATTTTGGCCTTATTTATCTAACTTTTCTTAGGGTCAGGTTACATCATTTCCTGCCCCCCTATTTTCTATTTTCTTCTTTTTTTGTGGGTCAGGTTATACATTCTTCCTACCCATTTTCTAACTCTCTCTCTCTTTTTTTTCTGGGTCAGGTTACAATGTTTCCTGCCCGTTTTCTTTCTAACTTTCTACTTTACATTCCCCCGTTTCATAGCTTATCTCCTCTCCTGAATGGTGAGTTGCCCTAGTCTATCCCTTTGTTCACATGACATTATAGCTTAAGGTTTTCGAAAGAAGGGATAATTACAGTTCAAGCTCAAAGGGTGTTACTATGGGGTGCCCTTACAATGAGGTAGGTTCTGGTAGTTCGAAAAGTTAGGCTCAACTGGCTATTCCTACTGCCTTTAGTCTTCACTAGCCTATGTCATTTCCCCCTAAGCATCAATGGCAACCTCTCCAATTTTTGTTTCAGTAGAAAGTGTTTTACTTTGGTTTCTAACTCACATTTAGAGGGCTTCACAGAGGGATTAGATTAAAGCTACTTCTATCTTTCTTACATCCTCCAAACAGATTTTAGTTTATTAAAGGAGGGAATCTCACAAATCAACATGCATCCTCTCTTCAATCACTCTTACTAAGGGACTCTTGCCTTTATTTTCTTAAACCAATTCATATCTAAAAACACATAAGTTCAAAACAACTAACATATTACTCTTAACTGACTTACACATGCTGACACTAACTACACCAACTGTTCCCCCCCACTTCATTATAGATTGTCAGCAATCGAACTAGATGAAGTGGAAAACATGGTTGTTAGTGTCAAAACAGGAAACAAACTTCTCTCACTTAGACCAAGCAGTGGGCTAAGTGAGAGAAGTTAAAAGACAAACATAAAAAATAGGAAAAACAGAGAAACTTCTCACACATAGACCAGGAAGTGGGCTAAGTGAGAGAAAAACAGAAAGAAAACCAAAACTACAAAAAACATGCTTTATCACATAAACTTCTGCACTTAGACCATGTAATGGGCTAAGTGGGAGAAGAACAAAACGCAACCAAACATAAGCATGTAGACATATGGGTAAAACATAGTCCAAAACAAACTTCTCACACTTAGACCAAGCAGTGGGCTAAGTGGGAGAAGATTACACAAAGGAATAACAGGGATATATACCAGTGACAAAAGCATGCTCAACAGAAAACACAAGACTAAACCATAAATAAAAATTACTTGGTTCGTCTAGTTAAGTGTTTCTTCTAGCTCCCTTGGGAGCCAGACTGCTTGGTCAGCCTGGTCTTCTTGGCTGTGGATGAGGCAGGTAGTGCAGAGGGTGGTTGGCTGGTGGTGGTGGTTGGTTTCCTTTTCTTTGATGTTCCAGCAAGGTTAGTATCTGGAACGTTCTGCTGGGGTTTATTCTGACTTGATGCTGAACCTGCCGGTGAGGGTTGGTGGGAGGATTGAAATTCTTTCTCCATCCAGGAGATCACTCTGTCAACAAGGCCGACCACCCTGGTCATCTGCTCCCCTTGACTTTTCAGCAATCCGTTCTGTTCTGCATTTGCTGCTACCAAAATGTTCACCGTTTCCTCCGTTCGACTCCTCCAATCATTAGGTGCAGCTGCCTTCTCTTCATCCGTCTCCGTCAAATCGTAGATCTCTCTGATGGGATCCTCTTGGGGTTCCCTGCTGACCACCCCTGTAGGAGTTTGTAGCGGCTCTCCCAATTCCTGCGTTTCTTTTGACTTCCCTTTTCTCTCTTTTTTGAATTCACGCATCTCCCGAATCACCTTAGAAGTGATTTCTTCAAATGTTCGGCCGACTCCCTTCTTCCCTTGGCCTTCCTCTGCTGTGCTTTCGTCGTCTGTGCTGAATCTGAGTGAGGAAGACGATGTAGGGCAAGTGGTCTAGGTGTCCGATAGGGTTGCAGCTGTTAGGGTTTTGTATACTAGAAATCACCTTTCGAGTGATTGAATGCTGTAAAACTCTATATATTCTTTTCCAATGAATGCAACAGATTATTTTTGTCATAATGTTGTTATGTTTTACATTTAATGGATGTTTATTGCATATTTAAATGTATAAGCGAACGTAACAAAGTCTAAGTCTTTGTTTTAGTAGACCGGTTGTGGGCGTCGTCCACTTTAAGGTAACACGGTCAGTTCTGAACAAAGAAAAATAAGAATTTCACAACCTAGATAGGCCTAGCTACCTATCGTTAAAGGTTGCAATGTCAGTCCGCATATTTCTAAGCCTTATTGAAATAAGATGACGTTAGTGTGGTATAGCACTTAATTGGATCTAAACGGCAAGACGAGTCTTTATGCTATCTACTGAAAGACGAGGTCTTGATGATTAATTTCTTAATCAATGTACGTTAGCATTGAGCATACGATATTGATTATCTACTACTTTGACTTACCAATAGGTGCGGGTTTTTCGTAACCCAACGATCCTAGTATCTTGGGTAGTGGCGATTAATATCTAGCGGTGCTAGGATTGCTATTATATTGAATCGTGCGCGAGGTGAGTCTCGTTTGATAACATCCACAAGAGGAGCTCGAAACAAAGTTTTATTATTCGGAACCTAGCTAGTTGGAGTTTGATTACTCTATGAATAATAAATAAGCGTTTCTTGCTAAGTCCACTCTTGGAGTTTATAATATGTTAATTAATTAAGTCCATAGCAGACATTGATTAATTAATGGATGTTTCTATCTTAAGCGTGGGAAATAAATTACACACAAATGGAATCCCGGAATACTTGTATTTTCGGATTTGGAAAGGCAGTGCAATATTACTTCTATAGTGGCTGATTGTAATATTCCAATAAAAGCTTATATTAAATTGTGGGTTCAATTTAATTAGTAAAAAGCTAATTGGGGGTGGCCATGTCCAAATTCTTTCTTAGATCCCTGACTGGGCCCAATATGTGACTTAATATAAATAGGAGAATAAAGTAGACAGAAAATACATTTGTTTTTCTTTCAAAATTTTCGTCCCCCCTATTCCAAGGAGTGGACTATTTTTGCTCTCCTTCCGTGAGCAGGATTCTATCTTCTTTATTTAAGTCCTAGTACTCTGGTGAGATTTGCCCACACAAAGATCAGTTTACAGTCCGGGACACCAGTCAGAAGATCTGAGGTCGAGTACTCAAGATCTTCACGTGGAGAAGACGCAAGCCATCTTCGATTCTTAAGTGAATCAACGAGGTAAATTGGCTAACTCCGTAATAAGCATGTTTTAGGGATTATTCATGCTAAAGCCTGTTTCAATTCAAGTTATAAGCATGATACATGTGATAATTACGCGAATAGAGTTTATCTAAATAATCTGCTAAACAGATCAGTTTTATGTGATCCATTAGTACGCACGCTTCCTCAGCCAACCCCTTCAGCAGCTTCACTTAAACTCTCAATAGAGTTAATCTCTTCCTCCTTGATTCCATCACGATTTAGCTTGGCCATTGCCTCCTTGATGATTTCTGAGTACAAATTGCTTGAGGACATCTCCGGTGGCTGAGATGTACCGACATTCAGGAGCACCATAGGTCGTGAGGTGGGAAGTGTTGTGCCCTCTGGCTTAGGAGTTGCGGGAATCAACCGACTCGACGTCCGATGGAAGGTTTCTGTGGCTGACCGGATGTAGAAGGCTTGTCAATTTCTGGCTGAAAAGATAGGTTGCAGAGGATTGAGAGAAAGGGATTAGGGTTCGAGGGTTTTGAGAATTGGCGGTCAAATTTGGCTAGAATATGAAAGGGTGGGAGAAGTATGTTTAGATAACAGCGGAGGGAGGAAGGTGAAACAATTTCTGTGACATCAACGACTGTTCGCCTTCCTGCGGCAAAATTCAAATTTCGAGAGTTTATGAAATTCCTTATTCTTTTTTTTACTTCTCCCGGTTAAAAGACAAAATGCACAGTAACTTTCTTTTTCACTCATTTAGCTAAAACCATGCTTAAAATAAGATAGGACCAACAAGGTGAAAGGATTTGTGGAGTACTGGTCTAAGATTTCCAAGATTTTCAAAACATTGTGTTTAAATTAAAATCCCTCCTAGATACGTCCAAAATTTTCGAAAAATATTTTTATCATTTTCTAAAATTAATTTGTGTGGGATTTTCTTAAAATAAAGCAAGAAATAAATAAAAAATTTATTCTAGGTTGTAGGCAACTCTCGAAATTCACTTGATCAAGTCCCTTGCTCACACTTGTGTATTGAGCTGAGTAACTGAATCTCCGAGAATTGTCTAATGACTTTTTATTCACTTGATCAAGCTGAGTGTGCATAGTGGGGTTTCTCCCGCTATAGATACTGTCATTATCCTTTATAGGTGGATTAGTAAGAAAAAATTATAGATCAGGATACTCCCTTCAAACTTTGCAATTCCCCAGAGGTGGTGGATCGGTCCATTTGAGCTTGATTTGCTTCGATTCCCGCCGAGACTTGAGAAGTAGTACTTTCTGCCCAGTTGATCATCTCTGCACCTTTGTGCTTATGGTTTGGTAGCTTCCTTTCCTCCTCATAATCATCCCTCCTTAGGTTTCCGTTGCCACCTTTACAATCAACTGGATCAAGAGGTTTTGAGTTCTTTTCCAACTTGATGAGCTTAGAAGTCGACAAACCTTCATGGGAGTGGTCATCAACTGGAGCTCCTGACTTAACTCTTCTTCTTACTATCCACCGATTTTTCTTAGGGTACATAACCATCATGGTAGCCCGCTTTTTCTTGTGATTCTTGTAAGTCCATGAACTTCTACTTTTCCTTGGGGTTTAATCCAGGATCAGAAAGATCCCTAACCTTAAGTAGTTCAGGTTATGGTTCTAATTGTAACTAGTAGTTAAATCTTGCAGCCTTTCTCTTGGGCCTTTCCTTTTTCAACTTTGGCTCACCTTCTTCGTAGCATCCATCAGGTTTGTCTATCACTGGAGGTGATCTCACTGCTGGTGCACTTTCTCCTTCCATTCCAGGTGTAATTCTTTCCACCCTCTCATCGAGTACATGCACCCTTCTTGTCTGGAGGTGGAATAATGTAGTGCTAAGTTCCGCACAACACTTGATGACCTCTCCTTCTTTCTCTTGAGGTTCATCCTTTGCTTCCTCTGGAATTTTCTGTGACATTTCATCCTTGATAGGTACTGCGGTCGACTCTTCTTCAGCTTGGGATTTCCCATGTGCTGGTTCTACCTCAACAACCCCTACCTCTCCCTACTTCTCCAGTTGTGCCTCTGACTTTTGCTCAGCATTTGATGGTTCCTTTTCCTCAGGGCTCACTCACACCTTCTTCATCTACCCTTTTCTCATTCACCCCAGGCCTGGCTCTGTCCTCTTTTATCTCCTTCAGGATGTCAGCTAATATAGATGTTTGCCTGATCATTTCGGCTATGCTGGACTTATGCTCATCGTGAGCCATCTGCATCCTCATCACTAATTCATCATATGACCTCTCGCAGCTCCTCATATTCTGCTGTGAAGTAATCAACCCCTCAATCTTCTCCTCTGTAGAATTTGCATATTGATTCTCGTTCAAGGGTGGTTCACAACCCTGCTGGGGATGAGATTGATATTGATGCTGATCCGGAAAAACTTGGCTTTGGCAATACTGAGGATCCTGAGTTTGCCAATCATCATTTGACCATGTCGGGAGGTGATTTTCAGCTTCAGAGGGCTAGGTCTGACATGGTTGACTCAGGGGCGAAGAGTAATGGCTGGGGTATTCGGATTGGTACGTTCGGTGGACTGAACTCAAAGTCTTGAAATTTAGGGTGAGGTTAGTAATCTGGATATCCCATTTGCCAGGTGGGTATTTGGGTGGCAATCAGATATGGTCCTGTGTGGTATGGAAAAGGTGGGTATCCTTTTGCCCAGCTCCATTGAGGTGGGGCTCTCCTGCTCTCCCATTCTCCAAAGTGTTGGTATTCATGTTGGTGCACCTCTGTTCGCCCCCTAAGATTCCAGCTCTTATTTGAACTCCAAATTGTACCCGTATTCTGGTGATGATTCACTTGATCAGTCTGGATGTAGGTTTCGATTGGAGGAACTTGCAGATGACTTGACTCAACCACTGAACTGAACGCTTCCTCAAGCTTGCCTATCCGACCCTTCAGCTGAGTGTTGTCATCCATCGTGGGAGCACACTCATCACATTCCCTTGGAATGGAGTGATTGACTCATCATCGTATTCTCTTTTTGCACTTAAAAGCCTTTCCATAACAATCTTAGCCTCACTCAACCAGAGTTTGGAGAAACTTCCCCACTTGATGAGATCACCAGGTCTTTGTTCTTTGCATCCATCCCCTCATAAAATCTAGAGTAGACCTCCACTTCTGACATGTTGTGGTTCGGACATGCGTCCAAAAGACCTCTGTATCTGCGCCAATATTTACTCAAGTTCTCATCATACCCTTGGGTAGCTTCCCTGATTTCCCTTCGGAGTGCATTTGTCTTCGCTGCTGGAAAGAATTGGTTTAGGAACTCCCCCTTAAAGTCCAACCATGTCTTGATGGTGTTAGGTGCCAATCCCCTAAACCAAACATCTGCTTCCTCTTTTAAGCAGAAAGAGTGGTTTTTAGCTTGAAATCCTCATCGCTTGACCTATTTGACCTTTTCTGCACTCTGCTGATTTTGCTGAACTCGTGAAGGAATTCAATTGGGCTTTCAGCACTATCTCCCCAAAAGGTAGGTAAGATGGCAAGTACTTCTGGTTTCACATACATGGCTTCCTGCCCCCTGGTGGTGGTGATGGTAGGTGTTGGTTCATTCTTCGAGTGGGCATAGAGTGAACCTATCTCCAGATCATCTTCCTGATCACAAACAATGGTGGTTTCCCCCTCGGTTGAGGTGGCTATTGATCATCTTCCGGACTCATGAAGGTGATGTCCTGACTTCTTCCACTGCTAGCATCCGAGTTACTTGTCGGAATGAGAGGTGGTTTGAATTGATCAGTGTTGGTTCAACCTCTTCCTCTGTTCGCCTTCTGAACTCGGTGCTTTCTAACTGTGGTAAACAAAAAACAACGAAGAGCTTATTTACAAAATTTACACTAAAATTATTTAGTTAAACTTGAGACGCTCCGCCCATGTATGTGTACTTCTACCCCAGTTTCCCTCTTGGTCCATACAAGCGGGGAAAATAGTTGATCCACATAGATAATGAATTTGATTCTTCACTGTTGTCTTCCTGAGCTGTCTCTCAACTGAAATCAAAAGGAAGAAAATATTAACAATATGTACACCAAAGTGTCTTGCAACAAATGTATGATAAACGCCATCATCCCCGGCAATGACGCCATTTGAAAACTTGCTTCTTCACTATGCTCTTCGTCTCTTTATTCTTGTCGTTGTGAATTGCTCAAGTTGGATTATCAAACTGATCCAGCTGGCCAAATGTGTGGCTTCTACCTGCGAATGGCGGTGAGTGGGTCCTATGGAGATTCAGACTGATCAACTTGACTTAATCTGACTTGAGTGAGATTAATAGAGGAACTCAGAAGCGTTTTCAAAACCTTAACCCACAATACTATTAACTAGTATAGGGAAGTAAGGGTCGATCCCACAGAGACGCTGTGTTTTACATTTATTGCGGACTGTGGCCACGCTTTCCAATGGGTTAAGTTATACTACTTGACTCGAGAGACTAAACTAACTAAATTGATCCATTCGCTAAAACTTAAACTAAAATCTAATTGATCAACTTATGCTGAACTTTCCTGAAATGGACAAGCAGAATAAAGTGGACAACTATCAGTCTTCTGCAAAACGTACGATAAAGCAAAACTTTTCTAACAACTTCATCTTCTTCACGAAATCAACATGAAAAACAAAGCAAAATCAGATTTGAACAATATGAACACGAGACAATCATAACAACTTGTAAATTTAAATCTATTCCTTAAAACTAAATTGCACCTACGTAAATAAGAAACTAACCCATGATCATGCAGATAACACAAATCAGCTACTAGATCTAAACATCCTAAAACAGCTTATCCATAATTTTCTGCACCACTAGATAAAACATAAATCAAAAGCTCAAATCCAACCAAATCAAACTGTAACAAAACACTTGAGCTAAAATATGTATCATAAATCAGAAATCAAAAGTAGATCGGAAAATTCATGCACGGTAAACAGAACATTTCAGCGATAATCGAAATCATAACACTAAATTTACTGAATCAAAACATCAAGAGTCTGCAACATCACGCGTGAACTGAAAATAGACAAAACAAAAGATAGAAATTGTTTCATCGCCCCTTCTCGAGGCAGAATAGCAGAACCAAATGGCTAAAATGATAAAAACCAACCCCAAACCACTAATAGACTAAACTAGAACAAGAACCAAGTGTGTATGCTATTAAAATCAGGAGTTTGGAATGTTGGGAGCCCCCATTTCAGCCCTAGAAGACAGCTGAAGTCTACTGTGTGTCACCAATTGGAAGCTGCCTCCTTCCACCTTCTCTATTTTCATTTATAGGAAGGTGTGAGGTCTTGATCCCTAGGGAAACTGTCCTTCGAAAAGTCTTTCTTGTGTGTCGCTCAATCTTCTAATCGGTTGCTCGTGCTGCATGTCATATAGTCCCACTTCATCCGTTTGCGCAGCAAATTTAGCTCCTTCTCCTTGATCCATTCGTCCGCCCAGTTGATAAGTGTATTCTTTGAATATGACGAACTTTCATATACACCTGGCTCAAAATTAGACGTTAGATTACAGAATTTGCGTAGTTTTATCACATAACACATGCATGAAACGAGTCTCATCATAGGTCCACATTCGACTCACATTTTATTATAAAACTAATATTACAAAAGTGAGACTCATATTTCACTAACTTTTTCAACTCACTTTCTTTTACATTTCTTAAAACCCGTGTCGGAACTAAAGTGGACTATTAATAGGGGAACAAACGGAATATTTTTATAGGACGGACTAGAAAAAGACAGTGTCTCTATTTTTATGGGACGGATAGAGTACTAATCGAAATCCAAATTTTAAAAACTAGATTAAAATTTTACTCCCATCATCCCACAAGAATATGGACTCTTGATTGGACATGAGTTTTAATACACAATTGTTAAAGTAAAAGAGATAGAAACAAAAAGTAAATGAAGTATTGTTAGTAGAGTGTAGAATGAATCACGTCTCATTAGAGATAAAAGACTTTCCAAACTTAGATAATGCATACTTTTGTGACATGAATTAAAATGGAGAGAGTGCATACTCTCGTGCGACGAGAAAAATTAATTAATTAACACCATAAGAGCATCCACAATGGATGCCCTAGTGGGAGCCCTAGTGGTTGTCACATCAGCAAGTCTTAGTCCGCCTCTTCTTTCTGCCATGGTTTCGCCCGCCCTATCAATTATCCATTTTTCATTTCAATTTTAATATTTTTTATGTTTACACAATATAAATAGAAAAATTAGATATTAAATTAAAGAACTAGCAAAACATACAATACTTAATTAAAAAAATACAACGGAAATACTTAAAAGAGGTACAATTTCAACGACCCCTACGTGCCCAAACTTCTTCAACCATGTTGTTCATAAGTTGAAGATGAGCTTGTCGGTTGTCCTCTGCTTGTAATCTCTCACTGACTCCAAAGGGTAAACCTTGACCAGCGGGGTTGCATGACCTGCGCTCGATGCAGCTTCTTCGTCGGACCAATCGGTCAGCTCTTGGACCTTCATCGTGAATAATCATGTTGTGCAAGATGATGCACGCGTACATGACATAGGTGATATGATGCATGTATCAGGAACGAGCCGGGCCTTTCACTATTGCCTAACGCGCTTGAAGCACACCGAATCCTAGCTCCACGTCCTTCTGTGCAGACTCTTGCCACTGTGCAAAAAAGGCTCTCTTTGGATTTGTTGGGCAGAAGATCGTCTTCAAGAAAACTGGCAATCTCGATGGGTATATGCCATCGGCTAAGTAGTACCCCATATGATGCTGACGTCCCTTGACAGTGAACTCGATAATCGGACCGTTTCCATAACATTGCTCGATCAAGAGACTCGACGTGTTCAGCACGTTGATGTCGTTGTTTGACCCCCGCCAAAGTGAGCATGCCAGATCCAAAGACAGCGGTCAACGATGGCTTCAAGGATCATTGTCGGGTGGGTACCCTTATACCCACAGGTGAATTGACCTCTCCATGCTGTTGGACAATACTTCCACTCCCAGTGCATACAATCAATGCTCCCTAACATTCCAGGAAAGTCGTGTACCCTATAGTGCATCTGCATCATGAACTGGCAATCTTCGACTTTCGGCTTTGATAAGTCGTATTCTAGGCCTTGGTTACTGGTCAGTATAACGTGCATAATTGGGATATATCTGCAAAACAGTTGCTAAAGTGTGCAAGGAAAGTGTTCTAGCCAGTATGGAAATATTTGGATAACTCAGGTGAAAAGGGCGCTAGAAGGGTGCAATACTGACCAGAATGCATGCCAGAAAGGCTCGAGATGGAGAAGAAGGATTGCTGGGAAGATCAGCCACAAGTAAGGGCAGAAGGGTCATTTCGTGAAGAGAGTCTACCCTAAAAATTAAGGGCAGGCCTCCATATAAAAGGGAGCCACTTGGAAAAAAGAATCATCATCAACTTTAGAAAACACTCTTAGTTAGAGTAATTTCTCTCTCGGCAGATCAGCTCCGTCATCTCGTCCTTCATATTCTCATTCCTCGCCATCAGCAATGGTCACCTGAAGTTCCACCCCGTTCGCCATGGTCACCTGAAGTTTCACCCGTTCGCCGGAGTTCCGTATTCTCTCGTTCCAGCTAGCGTGATCGTAGTGTTAGTTGTTCCATCACCCGGAGTGGCAAAAACAATCTTTAATTGCTTTCTTCGTTAACTTTACTTGTTTTTCTTACGTTGGATCTGTTGCATTTTCAATACTCGCTTGCTTTGAAGTTTTAGTTGTGATCCAAACGTTTTTAATGCTATGAAGTTGTTTTCGCACATCTCTTTCCGTTGATTCTGTTTCTTTCTACCTAGATAGCGTAGATCTAGTTATTACAGTGTTTTCCAAGTGTTGAAACGCATGTTTTCATTACGGAGTTAATCTTTCTGAGTTTGCAAGTTTAGTTTACCGTTAGATTTGGATCTGAAATTGTTACGTGTGAAAGCCCAGTTTACGTGATTCCTACCACCTTGCATGTCACCCAGTAAGCGTAAATTCAGTTTCGTTAGTTTAATCTTTCCATTTGGAGTTTTAATTGTAGATCTGTGTTTTTGAAGTTGTTAATCTGCAGTTCTCGTTCACAAATATGGGTTTGTTGATCTGATTTTATTCATGTTGAAGAAGATAACATCTCCATCCAAGTTTGGGACCACTTTTGCTTTTTAGTTACTTTTTACTTTTGTCCTTTACTTTCTGCTGGTACCCTACAGATCTGCCAGAGTAGCCACCCAACCACCACCTTTTCTCTGATATTCCGTTTAGCCTTTTATAGTAAACCAGTACCTTCCACATGTTCCTGAAACACCATGTCCCCCACTCTCACGTACACAGCTACATGTCGATCACCTTTCACCTCTCCTAGTCAGTAGAGTACCACCTTTAATTATTGCCTAGGTAGAATCTCAACCCAAGCGTGGTAGCTAACCAACCCTTTCCAGAATATCACCACAATACAAAAACGCATCATCTCTGTGGGATTCGACCCTTACCTCCACTATACTAGCCAGTAGAATGGGGTTGAGGAATTATTGATACCAGGTTCAGGCTTAGCTGAGGTTTCTATCCTGATCAATAAGATACATCCTTGCTTGACACGACACCTGCTCACAAAACCTGCTCTTTCAAATGGCGCCGTTGCCGGGGATGAATGGCGTTATTTACTGTTATTGTGTGTGATACTTTGGCGTATATACTGTGCATAATTTCTCTCTTTCTTTTATTTCAGTTTATGAGAAGCAGTTCGGCTCCTGACCATTGGAGACCGAAGATACTCCAGCGAGGAACTATACTCGTAACCACTCGTTCTGGCCTGTCGACTGCCCTGTCTGACCTATGCACGAGTAGTGACGAAGAGCAAGACACCATAGAAGGACCAATACCAGAAGAGGTACCACGGTTGGAAGGCAACCCAAGGAGGATGGTGCCCAGTTAGAAGATGATCCAGAGATCGGAACGCTGAATGCGCATACCGAAGGGGAACCGCCGCAAGCTATAGTTGTCGCCCCGGGGCAGACTGCCTGTGATGTGAAGCCCCATGTTATCGCAATCCGACCCACGTACTGCGGGAAGAGCTATGAAGGCCCCTACGAATTCCTTCATGAGTTCTGTAAGATTTGTAGGGCACAAAGAAGGCTAACAGGGGCGACCGAGGATGACTATAGATTGAAGGCTCTGCCGTTTGTTCTAAAAGGGGAGGCTATGTTAGACTTTAGTAGACTGAAAGCATCTTTTGAATGCTTGTATATGTAATAACTCTTTTATCCATTTGTTACCATTTTATGAGAAATAATATTTTGTTACAATGTATTTTGCTTATGTATTGCTTATGTATTTATGGGATGTTGAAATGCGTTTTCCATTTAAATACATAGTTTAAGCAAAATGAGTCTAAGTCTTCTGCATAGTAGACGAGTTGTGAGCGGCGTTCACAGTAGGTAACTTGTCAGTTCATGCAGAAGAAAAACTGTTTCACAACCTAGATAGGCTTTGTCTACCTATCGTTAAACGTTGCGACGTCAGTCCGAAAGTTTCCTTACCTAAGGAAATGAACGACGTCGGTGTGGTATAGCACTGAAAGGATCAAACAGTGAGATAAGTCTTTCTTAGCTATTTACTGAAAGATGAGGTCTCAGTGATTGTCGTTTCTTAATCATTGTTGACATAACATTGAGCATACGATATTAATTAAAAACTACTTTGACTTATCAAATGGTGAGGGAATTTCGTTTCCCAAGAATCCTGATAGATTGGGTAATGATCATTAATGTCTAAGTGGTGCTAGTATTGTTATTGCAATGAATCGTGTGCTGGGAGAGGCCAGTATGATAATATCCTCAAGAGGTGTTTAGAAAAAGGTTTTATTATTCAGAAAACTGGCCAGTTGGAATTTATTCCATGAATAATAAATAATGTTTCTAAACTAGATCACTCTTGGAAAAAGAAATTAATTAATAATAGTCAGATAGCAGACTTGATATTAATTAATGGATATTTATATCTTTAACACGGGAAATGATTTAATTAAAGAGGAAGTCCCGGAATACTCGTAATTTCGGTTTGGACGGGCAGTCAATATTATATCTATAGTGGATGATAATAATATTTAAGTTTGGGCTTGAATTAAATTGATTTTAATTTAATTAGTGAAAGCCTGAACTTTGGCCCAATCCAATCCTCCACAGATCCTTGGTCTGGCCCAAAATAATTAACTTATTATAAAAGGGAGAAGAAGAGAAGGCAGATTAATTGATTTCTAGCGTAAAAAAAAATCGTTCTCTGCGTTTTCTCTTCCGTGGAGATTTCTGTCTTCAAATTCTTCTCCAGCTTTTGAGGGGTTGACAAGCTTTGCCCACACAAAGGTCAATTCCGAATTAAAGGGAACAGACCAGAAGATCCATGGTAGAGACGATTGAAGAAGGAGTTCGAATTCAATTACCTGAATTCATACGGTAAATCGTTGTATTTAATTGCATATACTTTCAGTATGATCTGTGATTATATGCTTGTTTGAACGTGTTTCTAGTTTACAATCGGATGAAAGCATGTTTAGATGTAAATCGTTCAATCAAACTAAATAGATTTCCGCTGCAAAACCAATAATTGGTATCAAAGCCGGTTTTTAGGCTCTGATTGTTTGATTTACTACGTGTTTTGATTGTATGAATAGCGTGTTTTATAGTTTTCGATGCATGTTTAGTGTTCAATTAATTTGGTAATGAATTTAGAACTGTTGAACTATGAACATTCAAAATATTGGGCTGCTCGTGGCCTTAAGAACAGCTCCTAAAATTCATACGAATTCACGCAAGGCAAAGGGAGTTGCTAGCCATTTATGGTTGAGAGCAGCTTCATGCCACGAGAATTCAGTGGGAACAGCCGGTTAGAACCGAGGGCAGTTCCGGATCACACAAGTTCACTCAACGGGAAGCAGGCCCCGATGGTCGACTAGTTTCGACCATGTTACGGGGCTGGCTGGTCGACGAGGATGAGAGATCAGTGGGAGCCGAAAGGCGTTGCTGGTTGTTCTACATGCCGAGAGCAGCGTCGGCGATTCCCGTGATCGCTAACTGACGCAGACGGCTTTTGGTTGTGTTGTTCCAGCCGAGAGCAGCCTGTTGAAGGTGGAGTCGATGGGTTTTTGGTGCTGCTGAACGAGTCTTCTCGGGAGAGAGCAGTGCCAAGGCTACCTGACCGACGATGAGGTGCATGGTCCAAGGGAACGTACTGCTGGACGTGTTTTACACGACCAAGAGCGGTGCACCAGATCTGGACCAGAGATAGAGATGCACCGACGATTCCCGAAAATTGCGGCTGACAGAGGCAACCGCTGGTTGTGTTGGTCGAGTTTAATGCCCGAGAAAATCTGCTGCATTAAACAAATTGCGTAAATTCTGGAAGATGGGTTGTTTATTGCGTGAATATGTAACTGACTGCGTGTTGATTTCATGAATATTTAAATATGTTTGTTGAATTTGTTTCATGAATATTTAAATATGTTATCTGTTTGTGCTCACGTTAATTGTGCAATCCCTTTATTAATATTGTGCATCACATTTTATTTCATTATGTGAGTAATGGAATTAAGATTATACAAATATGTATTAAGTGATATTTGTTTGCAAAGTTTGCGAACAAGTGTGTTTCATGCGTAAATAATGATTGGGACTATATGTCCCACCTTAAATTAATTTTTAGCAATTTTGGATATTGTTATCTAAAATTAAGATTAATTTATTATATGGAATATCATTAAATTAATTTATTAAGATTTACATGTGTTTGAATTTTTAATCTATATCTTATGGATTTTGATAGATTATATTTGTCTAGATATATCCTAGTTAGATTAGATTTGGTTATTCAAATAAATCCTATAAATCTAGGATTCCATATTTTTTTATGGAAGAAATAAATTGGAATTTATGTAGATTATATCCATAATATATACTTATCATGATATAGATATGTTTGAATTATAATCTTTATCTATAAGATATTGATAAATTTCATTTATCTAGAGTATATCTTAAGATGATATGGATAAGTATTTTTCAATTAAATCCTATTATATCTAGATTTCCTAAACCTAATAGAAAAGGATAAGTATTATAATTAATATTATTATTATTTAATAATAATCGATTAATATTAATTAAAGAAAATATTTGATTAATTATTTATAATTTATTAATTATTAATTAATCAAATTATTAAATTATCTTAGTTTAATTTCATGGATTTAATAGAACTACCTATTAATTTGAAATTAATATAAGTGAACTTTCTGCCTAATTCACTTAAGTGATAATTAAA
This sequence comes from Salvia splendens, assembly GCF_004379255.2. Taxonomy (NCBI): domain Eukaryota; kingdom Viridiplantae; phylum Streptophyta; class Magnoliopsida; order Lamiales; family Lamiaceae; genus Salvia; species Salvia splendens. The sequence continues at coordinate 14,734,968 of NC_056044.1, read as the reverse complement.
AGAAAAACCATCCCTTAAAATAACTAAGCGATAATTACGATCCCTTTCGTATATGGTCTCCAAAGAATTAGTCTATGTATGAAGCAGTTTCTAATATTAATGCGACTCACCTTAGTGGGAGCCTTAATCCTAAGAAATAGCAAGTTCATTGGTTAGACTTCTCAAAATAAAGTTTAATTTTATCTAGACGTGATTTCCAATATTATCGCGACCCACCTTAGTGGGAGCTTTAATCCTAAGAAATTGCAGAGTTCAGAAGATTAAATTAACTTGTGAGATAACTGTAGAATTTTGTTTGTGGCGTGTGACCTTCCCTAGAAGGAGTATCAATACGGAAACGAAATTCTTGGGGTGAATATTCAATGGTACAAGCTTAAGCAACATTTGGTGGCCATGCCACCTTAGTGGTCTCTGGACTATTCGTCGATGTTGTGACCAGAATTTAGTTAAATATGAATCTTTTACTTGACCTCCCTAGAGGCGTACTTAATTCTATTTAACTGTTGTGAGAATCTAAACTGTTTTAATGGTTTTTACTCTTTAGAATCTTACATAGTTTGTAACAATAAGCTATTCATTTTCTCAGCTAAATCCAAATCAAGATGTCGTTCAATCCTCTTTCCGCTATTCTCAAAGAACACAAACTCGAAGGTCATAACTATATCGTATGGAAACAAAACTTGGATATCGTTCTCACTGCCGAAGAGTACAAATATGTGCTCACTACTGAATGTCCACCTGAACCTGCTGCAAATGCTTCTGCAGCAGTGAAAGAAACATACAGAAAGTGGTGTAAAGCCAATGAGATGGCAAAGTGCTACATGTTGGCTTCTATTTCAACAGTACTTCAACATCAGCATCAAGGCATGAACACTGCTAATGAGATTATGAACAATCTTAATAACCTTTTTGGTACTCAGAATCGAGCGGCTAAATCTTTAGCTTTTCGGAGCATCATGACTAAGGTTATGAACGAGGGCACATCTGTGAGGGACCTTGTCCTCGAGATGATGAGCCACCTCAATCAAATTGAGGTTTTGGGAGGGATCATTGATCCCGAGTCCCAAGTAACTATAATCCTTCAGAGTTTGCCAGCTAGCTATCAGCAGTTCAAGCTCAATTTCGAGATGAACAAGAGGGCTTACACCCTAGCTGAACTGTTGACTGAGTTGCAGTCAGCGGAGGATCTTATGGTCCAGACAAAGGCTGCTATGATGAGTTCTAGGCCGTCTTCCTCAGGCTCTAACCCAGGTAAGGGGAAGAAGAAAGCCCAGAATGTTGTAGCACCAAAGATAGCTAAGGGCAAAAAGAAACGGGTGAACACGAACAAGAAGCAAAGTGGCAAGTGTTTCAAATGCGGCGAAAATGGACATTGGAAGCCGGATTGTCCTAAGAAGGCCAATGGCTCAGGTATGCACCAAGCTTTCGTTGTTGAATCATGTTTAGCAGTTGTATCTACTCATCAATGGGTGGTTGATACTGGAGCTACTGATCATGTTTGTTTTGATCCTGATTTAATGCAGGTAACAAGACAGTTGAGTGAAACAGAGATCGAGATCCAGATGGGCGATGCTACGAGAGTGACAGCCGTTGCAGTGGGAGACGTTTATTTACGTTTTTCTAGTGATAGAGTTTTAGTGTTGAACAATGTTTTATTGATACCTTCGTTTAGAAGAAATTTAATTTCAGTTTCTAAACTTGTTTCTGATGGATATTCAATTTCATTTGATGATTCATGCATTATCAAGAAATGTGGTTCTTATATCTGTCGTGGTATCATGGAAAACAACCTTTACACTATAATGTCTACACAGTATATGCAACATAAAACTGAATCTAACTCAACACCGAAATTTTCTCGAAAAATAAAATCTCCTTCTGTTTCAATGAACGAAACGTACTTATGGCACCTTAGACTTGGTCATGCTAACCCTACTAGGATTCAAGCGTTGGTAGACCAAGGTCTACTTAAGGATCTAGAAATAGAACCTTATACAACTTGTGAATCATGTTTGGAAGGCAAGATGACTAAGAGACCATTTAAGGTCAAGGGTAATAGGGCCAAGGAAGTACTTGAGCTCGTTCATTCTGATGTGTGTGGTCCAATGACTACTCAAGCTAGAGGCGGCTTTCAGTATTTCATCACCTTCATTGATGACTACTCGAAAGTTGGATATGTCTATTTGATGCGTCACAAGTCAGAATCTTATGAAAAGTTCAAAGAATTCAGGGCACTTGTGGAGACGCGACATGGTAAGACAATCAAGTCTCTACGGTCTGACCGTGGAGGCGAGTACCTTAGGAGTGAGTTCTTGGACTACTTTCAGAGGTGGGAATTGAATCCCAATTGACTGCGCCTGGCACACCCCAGCAGGACGGCGTAGCTGAACGAAGGAATAGAACCCTCTTAGAAATGGTTCAATCGATGATGAGTTATGCTAAGTTACCTATTTCGTTCTGGGGACACGCGTTGCTCACAGCAAGCTATACCTTGAACAACTTACCATCCAAATCAGTACCTACAACACAACATGAGTTGTGGACTGGACGAAAATCTAGTCTGAGACATCTCAGAGTGTGGGGTTGTCCAGCACACGTGTTGGAGAAAGATCCAACGAAGTTGGAGTCTCGTACTGAGGTATGTTTGTTTGTAGGGTATCCCAGTGGAACGAAAGGCTATGAATTCTATAGTCTACGAGATAAGAAGGTATTTGTTAGCACAAATGCTAAGTTCTTAGAAGAAGACTACGTGATGAATCATAAGCCCAGCAGTGAAGTAGCTTTTGAGGAACTAAGAGATACTTCAGTTTCCACAAGTAAAGAACCAATAACACAAGTACAATCTATACCTGAGATATCAACTTCTGTACCACAAATTATAGAGCCTCGTCGTAGTGGGAGGGTATTTCATGAACCAGAAAGGTACATTGGTTTGGGTGAGTCATCTGACTTAGACACAGACGGCAATGTATCAGATCCGTGGAACTTTAAAGAGGCGATGGCAGATTCAGATAGTCATTCCTGGAAAGAAGGAATGGATTCTGAACTACAATCAATGATAGACAAAGACGTTTATGATTTGTTAGTCCTACCTGAAGGTTGTACTGCAATTGGGAGCAAATGGATTTACAAATGCAAACGAGGACCTGACGGACGAGTTAAAGTCTTTAAAGCAAGACTAGTAGCTAAGGGTTATACCCAGAGAGAAGGTATCGATTACGATGAGACCTTTTCGCCAGTAGCTATGCTCAACTCAATCCGAATTCTTTTGTCTATCGCAGCCTACATGGATTGGGAGGTATGGCAGATGGACGGCAAGACAGCTTTCCTAAATGGAAGTCTTGAGGAGACCATCTACATGGAACAACCCGAGGGATATGTAGTCAAGGGCAAAGAACATATGGTGTGGAAGCTTAAGAAGGCCATTTATGGCCTCAAGCAAGCATCCCGATCATGGAATATGTGTTTTGACCAAACTGTTAAGTCTTTTGGCTTTGAGCAGTGCCCAGATGAGAGCTGCGTGTACAAGAAAGTTGAAGGTAAGAATGTAGTGTTTATGGTACTCTACGTAGATGACATACTGTTGATTGGAAACAGTAAGAAAATGTTGTCAGACGTGAGAGATTGACTTTCAAGTCATTTTGAGATGAAAGATATGGGAGAAGCTGGACACGTCCTAGGCATTAAAGTTCTTAGGAACCGCCAGAAAAGGATGTTGTGCCTATCTCAAGAATCTTACATCGATACGATAGTTAAACGTTTTCGTATGCAAGATTCCAAGAAAGGTTTTCTACCTTTTAGCCATGGAATCACTCTGTCTTAGGATATGTGTCCCAAAACACCTATTGAGATAGAAGCTATGAGAAGGATCTCTTATGCATCAGCTGTTGGGAGTCTCATGTATGCTATGTTATGCACAAGGCACGATATTTGCTTTGCCGTTGGCATGGTAGCAAGGTATCAGTCAAACCCTGGTCAAGGACACTGGATTGCGGTAAAGAAAATACTCAAGTATCTGAGAAGAACTAAGGAGTATTCTCTAGTTTACCAGGCATCCGAGATATATCCTTTGGGTTACACTGATTCAGACTTTCAGTCTGATCGGGATTCGAGAAAATCAACCTCTGGATATGTGTTTACTTTAGGAGGTGGAGCCGTAATTTGGAAGAGTGTGAAGCAGAAATGCATCGCGGACTCTACCATGGAAGCTGAATATGTGGCAGCATCAGAAGCCGCAAAGGAAGCAGTATGGTTCAGAAACTTTCTTATTGATTTGAATGTGATTCCGAGTATGCCCAAGAGCATCACTGTTTATTGTGATAATTCTGGTGCTGTGGCAAACTCAAGGGAACCACAAGCCCACAAGGCAAGCAAACACATAGAAAGGAAATATCACATCATTCGTGATATAGTGCGGAGAGGAGACATTGAAGTGGTCAAGATCGCATCAGAAAACAACTTGGCAGATCCATTCACAAAGGCACTTCCAGCCAGGACGTTTGAACGTCACGTGAAAGGATTAGGTGTTCGATTGACCTAGACCCGCTTTCAGTATAATGGGAGGATTTTGCAGTTTTGGTATACTCGAAAGTTATTTTGAGTATAAGTGGGAGATTGTTAGAGTTTAGTATACTGAAAGCATCTTTCGAATGCTTGTATATGTAATAACTATTTTATCCATTTGTTACCATTTTATTAGAAATAATATTTTGTTACAATGTATTTTGCTTATGTATTGCTTATGTATTTATGAGATGTTGAAATGCGTTTTCCATTTAAATACATAGTTTAAGCAAAATGAGTCTAAGTCTTCTGCATAGTAGACGAGTTGTGAGCGGCGTTCACAGTAGGTAACTTGTCAGTTCATGCAGAAGAAAAACTGTTTCACAACCTAGATAGGCTTTGACTACCTATCGTGAAAGGTTGCGACGTCAGTCCGAAAGTTTCCTTACCTAAGGAAATGAACGACGTCGGTGTGGTATAGCACTGAAAGGATCAAACAGTGAGATAAGTCTTTCTTAGCTATTTACTGAAAGACGAGGTCTCGGTGATTGTCGTTTCTTAATCATTGTTGACATAACATTGAGCATACGATATTAATTGAAAACTACTTTGACTTATCAAATGGTGAGGGAATTTCGTTGCCCAAGAATCCTGATAGATTGGGTAATGATCATTAATGTCTAAGTGGTGCTAGTATTGTTATTGCAATGAATCGTGTGCTGGGAGAGGCCACTATGATAATATCCTCAAGAGGTGTTTAGAAAAAGGTTTTATTATTCAGAAAACTAGCCAGTTGGAATTTATTCCATGAATATTAAATAATGTTTCTAAACTAGACCACTCTTGGAAAAAGAAATTAATTAATAATAGTCAGATAGCAGACTTGATATTAATTAATGGATATTTATATCTTTAACACGGGAAATGATTTAATTAAAGAGGAAGTCCCGGAATACTAGTAATTTCGGTTTGGACGGGCAGTCAATATTATATCTATAGTGGATGATAATAATATTTAAGTTTGGGCTTGAATTAAATTGATTTTAATTTAATTAGTGAAAGCCTGAACTGTTGCCCAATCCAATCCTCCACAGATCCCTGGTCTGGCCCAAAATAATTAACTTATTATAAAAGGGAGAAGAAGAGAAGGCAGATTAATTGATTTCTAGCGTAAAAAAAAATTCGTTCTCTGCGTTTTCTCTTCCGTAGAGATTTCTGTCTTCAAATTCTTCTCCAGCTTTTGAGGGTTTGACAAGCTTTGCCCACACAAAGGTCAATTCCGAGTTAAAGGGAACAGACCAGAAGATCCGTGGTAGAGACGATTGAAGAAGGAGTTCGAATTCAATTACTTGAATTCATACGGTAAATCGTTGTATTTAATTGCATATACTTTCAGTATGATCTGTGATTATATGCTTGTTTGAACGTGTTTCTAGTTTACAATCGAATGAAAGCATGTTTAGATGTAAATCGTTTAATCAAACTAAATAGATTTCCACTGCAAAACCAACAGGCTAACCCCTGGTTCATGCGACTGCCCCCCAACTCCATTGAGAGTTGGGCCGATTTCAAGTCAGCCTTCTTAGGCGAATTTTTCACGTCATCGAAGACAAGAGCGCTGAAGAGAGAGATAACCAGTGTGAAGCAAGGGTACGATTAACCCTTGAGTGATTATTGGGCGAAGTATATGAGCCTCTTGGATGCGTGTCCCAACCATCGTATGGCAGATATAGAGATACATCATACGTTTTATGAAGGGATGAACAAGGCAACAAAGGATCTGGCAAACTCCTCGTCAGGAGGAAGCTTCACGCAATTGAGGGTCGGTGAAGCGAAAAGAGTTCTACGGAAGCTTTTGAGCGCGAAGAAGGAGTACGACAATGCAAGGGATAGTTACAGCAGGGAAAGGATTGCAAGTGCCTCATCTACTGACCAGGAGCAGAAGATAGAGCAGAAGATGGACTTGAAAATGGAAGAGCTGAAAAAGACGCTCCTGAGCGCGATCGAGAAGAGCAAGCCACCACCTTCCCCAGCTAGGAACTACAAGGGTGCAGAGCAGGGAAATCAAGGACCAAGTTATGATCAGCCTAATGACTTCGTGAATATGGAGCAAGTCAATGTTGTCGGATACTACAATTCTAGTGGGCATTGGATCCAGGGGAGACAACGGGACGCACCATGGAGGGACCATCCGAACTTTCGATGGGGAGATGGGAGCCAAAATCAAAACCAAGGTCCATGGCAGAATCAATACAACCCCCACCCGAACCAAAATCCAAACGTTGGCCCAACAAATCCAGACCACCAATTCAACTGGTCAGGAAGAAACCCCCAACCCCAACCCCACAACCAAAACCCACAGAACCAAAACTCGAACCCTGTTTATGTACCACCCCACCAGAGAAACTTCCAAAATTTCCAGAATCAGCCCAATCCAGGTTCCCAACCTCAGCAGAACCAGTTCCAGGGCCAAAACCAAAACCAATATCACCAGGACCAGTACAACCCTCCTGCCTAATATAACCAATATCCACCTAACCAAAACCAGCAGAACTTCCAAAACAAAAGAACTTCCAGAATTACCAGCACCAAGGGCCAAGTCAGTCCTAATATCCTAACAGGTCGAGGCGATCTATGGAGGACATGATGGGAGAATTGCTCGCTTCACAGCAAAGTATCAAGGGTGAGTTGCAATCCAATAATGAAATAGTGCAGGGGATGCAAAATGCCCAGAAGGAGCATAAGACGAACATAGATATGATGAATAGGCAATTGGCCCAGCTGGCGAGTTCGATGGGTGAATTGAAGGGAAATGCCGGGAAAATCCCGTCAACAATCCATGTGCCTGAAAAGGCAAATGTGAGCAAGGTCACACTACGGTCAGGTACTGCCTATGAGGGACCCCAACCGAGGAAGCCCAGTGGAGAGCCTAGTGGGATGAAGATACTGAGAGACGTCGTCTCGGAAGGAGAGCTCAACAAACTCTACCTCAAATGCAGGATCCATTTTTCTTGGATGAATCACCATTGGGAAGAGATGAAACCGAAGGTGTACGACCCAGGGAAGACCCTCATAAGGAAGCAGAACCCACGAAGGAGACTCCTGCCCAGAATGTGCCCAAGAAAGACTCCGGAAAGGCTGTTGAAGGACCGGTAGGCGAGGCGAAAGGAAAGAAACCATTCCCTTACCGTTTCGTAACTAAGAGGAAGAAGGAAAACCCAGTGGGTTACTTGTCAATCTTTTGGAAGCTGGATGTCACCATACCATTCCTCCAAGCCGTGAAGCTACCCCCACTTGGGAAATTCATCAGAGAATTCATAGCCGGGAAAGCCCAGGAGAATGGAAAGATCATGGTGGAAGGGATAGCGTCAGCGATTGTGCAGGAGAAGCTACCGCCCAAGAGAGTCGATCCAGGTATGTTCACTCTACCTATAACTATAGGAGATGTAAAAATCGAGCATGCAATGTGTGATCTGGGAGCATCTATAAAAGTTATGCCATTGTCGATCTATAACCAGTTGAAGGGAGTAAAGTTGTCAAATACTAGGGTGTTGATCCAACTGGCTGATAGGTCATGCATAAGTCCTGAGGGTGTGTTAGAAAATGTGTTGGAAAGAGTGCATGATTTTACTTATCCTGCTGACTTTTACGTGATCAAGATGAGTGAGTCTGAAGCTAGGGAGTCTAGCGGTATATTGTTAGGAAGGCCATTTCTTAAAACAGCCAAGACAATCGTAGATATGGCTGAGGGAACAATTTACATTGATTTTCATGGAGAGAAGTTTACCTTTGATATCAATGAGGCCATGAAAAAGCCTATCGATTCTGAAAATCTATGCTATGTTGATGTAATTGACCCCCTAGTCCAAGATTTTCTTGAGACCGAATTATTGCAGGAGAAACTCCTAGCTTTAGATGTGTATGGGCAGGCTGACGTAGAAGCAGCTACATGGTGTGATCTGATCAGTAGCCAAGGGTTAACTGACGAAGAGATAGAAGGAGCAATTAAGGACTTCTGCCAGAAATCGGAATTCATTGGAGCCGCAGGGGCTCAGCTACCAGTGAGTATAGAAGACTTTTCAGATGCAGAGTTAGAAAAGGAGGGTGAGGCTGCAAGGAGCGTTCTACCAGCTGACACACTTCCCCCACAAGTTGAATTGAAGAAATTGCCAGCAAATCTAAAGTATGCCTTCCTAGGGGAAGAAGACTCATATCCGGTGATTATCAGCAGCAGCCTGACAAAGGAACAAGAGGCAAGGCTACTGACTGTGCTAGGCAAGAACAAAAGAACAATTGGCTGGAGTCTTACAGATTTGGTGGGGATAAGCCCCGATGTCTGCATGCATCATATCCGGCTAGAAGAAGGAGCAAAGGCACATCGAGACGCGCAGAGGAAGGTGAACCCTAACATGCGGGAGGAAATATTGAAGGAGATTTTGAAGTTGCTATCATTGGGTATCATCTATTTCGTGCCCGACAGCGAGTGGGTCAGCCCCATCCATATGGTCCCCAAGAAGTCTGGGATCCAAGTGGTTCAGAACGAAAGGAATGAGCTGGTACCGACAAGGTTAGTCACTGGCTGGCGCATGTGCATAGATTACCGTAAACTGAACGCCGCGACCAGGAAAGACCACTTCCCTCTACCGTTCATCGATCAGATGTTGGAGCGACTGGCTGGGAAGAAGTACTTTTATTTTTTGGATGGGTACAGCGGGTATTTTCAGATCTACGTGGACCCTGAAGACCAGAATAAGACCACCTTCACCTGTCCATTTGGAACCTACGCGTACAGACGCATGCCATTCGGTCTTTGCAATGCTCCAGGAACATTCCAACGATGCATGATGAGCATATTTTCCGATCTGATCGAGGAGTGCATAGAGATATTCTCATCATTTGGACGTAGTTTTGGAGAGGTGTCAAGCAAAGAGCATAGTCTTGAATTTTGAGAAGTGTCATTTCATGGTCACAGAAGGGATCGTCCTAGGGCACGTGGTATCAGAAAGAGGTATCCAGGTGGATCAAGCCAAGGTGGACGTAATTTCCAAACTGCCATTCCCTACTGACCAGAAGGAAATAAGGGGTTTTCTCGGGCATGCAGGATTTTATCGACGATTTATCAAGGACGTCGCCAAAATTGCCCAACCCCTTACCAGACTTCTTCAAAATGAGGTAGAGTTTATTTTTGATGAACAGTGCAAGGCTGCTTTCAACCTCCTCAAGGAAAAGCTGGTATCTGCACCAATTATCCGGGCTCCTGACTGGGATCATCCTTTAGAAAGCTGGTTCTGGGCCAGAAGATCGAAGGGAAAAGGTATGTGATTTTTTATGCATCTAAAACATTGAATCAGGCCCAAAGGAATTATGCCACCACGGAGAAAGAGATGCTGGCCGTGGTGTATTCATTCGAGAAGTTCCGGCAGTACTTGTCGGGATCCAAGGTCATCATGTATACTGACCACGCAGCCATTAAGTACCTGATTGCCAAGAAAGAATCCAAACCCTGTTTGATCCGATGGGTACTCCTGTTACAAGAATTCGATTGGGAGGTGGAAGATAAGAAAGGGGTCGAGAACAAAGTAGCAGACCATTTGAGCAGAATAGTGCAAGATGGAAACAGCGAGGAGGTGCATGACAGGTTTCCGGAGGAACACTTGTATAAGGTAATTTTTGCTGTTAGAAAGATAGATTGGGAGGAAGTGATGAAGCTTACTGGCCAGGATAGTACAGCGAAAGGAAAGGAGAAGGTAGGGCAGGAGCCATGGTATGCGGACCTAGCCAACTACCTAGTTTCAGGGGAGCTTCCAGAAGTACCGAGCATCACCAAAGCTCAAAGAATGAAGATCAAGAGTGAAGCAAAATACTACTTTTGGGACGACCCATATCTCTGGAAAGTAGGAGCAGATCAAGTGATAAGAAGGTGCGTTCCTGACTCAGAGGGCCGTATTGACACATTGCCACTCCTTGGCATGTGGAGGACACTTCGGGCCCAAGAAGACGGCAAGAAAGATTTTGGATAGCGGATTTTATTGGCCAACCCTCAACAAAGATGCCTACGAATTCTGTAGAAGCTGTGAGCGTTGTCAACTGACCGGTGGGATATCTGCACGAGATGAAATGCTACAAGTACCGGTTATTGGTATGCGGACCTAGCCAACTACCTAGTTTCAGGGGAGCTTCCAGAAGTACCGAGCATCACCAAAGCTCAAAGAATGAAGATCAAGAGTGAAGCAAAATACTACTTTTGGGACGACCCATATCTCTGGAAAGTAGGAGCAGATCAAGTGATAAGAAGGTGCGTTCCTGACTGGGAGCAGAGGGACGTATTGACACATTGCCACTCCTTGGCATGTGGAGGAAACTTCGGGCCCAAGAAGACGGCAAGAAAGATTTTGGATAGCGGATTTTATTGGCCAACCCTCAACAAAGATGCCTACGAATTCTGTAGAAGCTGTGAGCGTTGTCAACTGACCGGTGGGATATCTGCACGAGATGAAGTGCTACAATTACCGGTTATCGTCTGTGAGTTGTTCGACATATGGGGAATGGACTTCATGGGTCCTTTTCCCTCGTCTTAAGGGAACTTGTATATTTTATTGCAGTTGACTACGTCTCCAAATGGGTAGAAGCCAAGGCCACGAGCACGTGTGAAGCAAAGGAGGTGGCCAAGTTCCTCAAGAGCAATATTTTCAGTCGGTTTGGTGTACCAAGGGCCATCATATCCGACCAGGGAACCCACTTCTGTAACCGTACGATTGAAGTCTTGATGAAAAGGTACGGTGTGCACCACAGATTATCTAGACCCTACCACTCGCAAGCGAACGGGCAAGCAGAGATCTCTAACCTAGAGATAAAGAAGATTCTGGAGAAAACCGTCAACACTTCTAGGAAAGACTGGAGTGTGAGGTTAGAGGATGCTTTGTGGGCGTATCGGATAGCCTACAAAACTCCCATAGGCATGTCCCCGTACCGGATCGTTTTTGGAAAGATGTGCCACTTACCAGTGGGGATCGAACATCGAGCATACTGGGCAGTATAACAAGTTAATATGGATGCTAAGGCCTGTGAAGAGGAAAGGAAGCTGCAGCTACAAGAGTTAGAGGAACTAAGATTGGAGTCGTTCGATTCAGCCATGTGGTATAAAGAGAGAACTAAATTGTGGCACGACAGGAATCTAAGGACCAAAGACCTCCATGTTGGCCAGAAAGTACTACTCTTCCAGTCGAGATTGAAGCTAATGCTTGGAAAGCTCAAGTCAAAGTGGACAGGGCCTTATGTCATAACCGCACTCCGTTCTAATGGAGCAGTGGAGATTTCAGGGAGTCTTCCTAACTCTGAACCTTTTATCGTAAATGGACATAGGCTGAAAGTATTTAGGGATAATAGTGATGTGGCTGTGGTGGATGAGATTCCACTGCAACCACATACTCAGGTTGCATACTGACCGGTAGGATAGGAATTTGGAGTTCCACTGGGCTAGCTCTTCTTAGCGTAATTTACATACACTTGCCAAGTAGAATTCCAAATTTCCTAAGGGAGATGTAAATATTGTAAATATGTGGTAGTTAATTAATTTAAATATTTGCATGCAAGTTAAATTTTAAAACCCAAAAATATTTTTCGGACCTCAAATATTAATTCGGAGTACGTACTGACCACCAGGATGCCAATTTGGTGAAACTCCCAATTTTATTTCAAGTTCCTTTTTCACTTTGTTACTAATCTAGGAAAATATATGGGGGAATCATTAGGGGCCGATTTGAATTGAGGCAATTTGCAGCTTTTGCAGGGAGACAGTGACTGGGAGGGCGCGTGAGCAGAGAAAGGAGAGGCGACAACCAATCAGGAGGCAGCGTTCTCAACCGTCTCTCACACGAATCGGCGAGACCTGGAAACCGCCTGAAGCCGGTTACAAACCCTCAACTGCCCTATTCCAACCCCATAACCAAACCGTCTCACTCATTTCACTTCACAAACCCTTACCTCCATCTTTCTCTCCAAAAATTTCCACCATCTTCCCCCCCACAAAAAAAAACAACACCTGCATTACCACCAGAAAATCACCGATTTAGGCCATGGGAAAGAAAGCATGGGCGAAGAAAATCACCGGTGAGAAACCCACTTCAAACCGCAGGGAAGAAACCCCAGAATCGCAACCGCCACTGGAAGAGCGGCCATCGAACCCGCAACCACGGAGCCGACTCCTCAGGCTCCGGCGATGATTTCCTTGGATGCAATGGCGGAGTTCCTCCGACAGCAGGACCCTAATAGGGATTGGACGGCTGCGTTGGCCGGCTTCAGCCAAATCGGGGGAAAATGGAGCATGACCAGAGAATCTCCATCAGAACCTGCATCAGAACCGATTGTGCAACCCACGGTACAACCACCCACTTCCATTCCGGCTTCGTCAACAATTCCACCAGAAAGGGGATCTCCCTCGGCGACCGTACCGTCAGAGCCCTCGGAACCCTCCCAAACTCCACAACAGAGCGACCCGATGGATGTTGATCCCATCTCCGCCCATTACGACTCCGATTCAGAGGAACGTGAAGCGAGGAAAAGCAAGGAGCAGAGGAGCCAACAGGGGGAAGATGGACAGGAGGAAACGCCGGCGGCGGAGGCCGTTTCCCAAGAAATGGCGAGAGAAGAAATAGATCTGAATGAAACGGCCAGGAAGTAAGGCCTAATGACCGATGAGGAGTTTGCACCACTTTTGGATGAGGTAAACTGGATGGAAGACAACACTGCCACGATGGCTGAGGGTCTAGACCTCGCATCAAGGGCAGCAGGAGAGGGTGATGAAGCCACTGCAGGGAACGACCCAGAAGGTCTATCTAGGGCTGGAAATTTTCGACACGACAATCCGCACGAAATTATTGAGTTGGGGTCAAGTCTTATTGGATTCGTGTCCTTATCGGGTTGACCCATTAAGAACCCGATAATTTCGGGTTGGGTTCGGGTCGGATGCGGGTCGGATACGGGTAACACATTAAGAAATAATATTATTATTTTTATTATTATTTAAAAAAATATATATTACTTTAATTTTTTAATTTCTTATAAATTAGGTTTAAATAGTATAAAACGAATTTTAATTGTGTAAATTAGGTTTAAAATTAAGGTTTAATCGTGTAATATTAGGTTTTAATCGTGTAATATCAGGTTCGGGTTGTTATCGTGTCGTGTCAACCCATATTATATCGTGTCGATAACGGGTTCGTGTCGGGTGCGGGTCGTGTTCGGATTTGAAGGTAGCAGGTCGGGTTCGTGTTCGGATTTACAGTTTCCTTAACAGGTCGGGTTCAGGTTAGGCCTTATTGGGTTGGGTCATTATCAGGTTGACCCGATAACGACCAAATCCGCACGATTTGCCAGCCCTAGGTCTATCCAACCAGCTAGTAGACCAGGTGGAGGAGGGCCAGACCAGAATAGAAGAACCCGAAGCAGCAACTTTCCAACCAGAGAAAGGAGAGCGATGTGCATATCGAGGAGGAGGAAACAGTAACAAGAACAGAGGTACCAGAACCAGCGGCACCTCCAGTGACAAAACCGAAAGCCGTCAAGCGGAAGTTGGTGTTGAAGAGCGACCCTAGGGCGGAACGGCCGAAGCCGCAAAGGGTATCGCAAAGATGTCTAGGAAAGTGGGCATCTAGTAAGGCGAAGGCAAACACGGCGGCAGATCCAGTGGAGATTTTAAGTGAAGAGGAAAGGGCCACTCCCACAAAACCTGGGGAGGAGTCCTTATCCGCTACTGACTTGGAGGATACTGCGATGGCAACCGAAGTGGTCTTCCCAACGTTGAGTGACCAGGGCGAAGAGACTGATCAGATGGCTGAGGGTCTGGACCTCGCATCTGAGGCAGTGGGTCACGACGAGCCAAGAAATGACAATACCAGTATCCTCGGAGAGACCAGCCCTACTGCCCAGGACCAGCCTTCAACACAAGCTGAGAAGAAACCGGAAGACGAGGATGACGGAGATGAAGAAAGGTACCGTGAAGAGAGAAAACGGAAGGGGAAGGCCCCTATTCCAAAGAAATCGAGCACCAAGAAGCCACGCATAGTGAGCACTGGCGTTGTCATCACGGAACCCGCCCAGAGAGCGCCACCAAGCCGAAGGGAGTCGAGCGACAACGACTACACTGCCAGTGAAGAATCGGACTCCGACAGTGATATCTCCTTGGAAGACGAGGAGTACAGAGAACAACAACTCCCCCACAACATCGGGAACTCCTACATCCTCCGGTAGAGAGACTGAAGTATAGACGCTAGACAGTGGAGCTCACTGATGAGCTGGCGGAGGAGATGAAGTTGTTCGACTCCAAAAAGCTACAAGATGCTTTCGATGATAAGGATGACGGGAGTAAGCAAGTAAAGTGTGGAAAGGTACTCCATTTTCCTTCCCTCGATGAGTTGGATGCCCGTGAACCTTTTTTATCTTATGTGCGTGAGTTAGGATTTGGTTGGTTATTGGAGAATGGGGATCCGAATATCCCTATTAGGCTAGCGAAGGAGTTTTTCATTACATTCAGATTTAAGGTCACCACAGACTTGGACGAGGAGTCAATAAGCTTTAGGTTGTTCGGTGGGGAGATAAGAATGAGTTTGATTAAATGGACAGTTCGTTTGGGAATGTGTAGTCTGGAGGAGGCCGTAGGGCCGGAGTGGAGAAGCAGGGAACGGGGGATTCCCCGTAGACACGTAGACTTTGAGCCCCAGGAGGCATGGGAGGAATTAACTCACCCGGACGCTGGGCAGTTTGCTTCCACTATCTCTCGCTCCATCCATTTCAACAACCCGATCTTACGCCTGGTACAACTCTACTTAGATTTCAACTTGCTGGGGCAGTCGAATTCAGCTGTCCGAACATCGATGACAGAGCTATACCTCCTTTGGTGCGCCAAGCGAGGGAGGAAAATACATCTGGGTTTCTGGACAGCTTACCAGTGTCATCTCATTGCCACCCATCCTGCGAGAAACCTCACCCTCTGCCATATTTTGGGAGCCTTTGTAAGAAACAACATCATCATCTCGGAGGCTGAAGGCTTATCCCCCCTAACCATGCCGACAAACGAGTTGGACCCCTAATTGCCGCCCATCGAGACTGGAGCACACCAAATGCGCGCTCCACGTCCTTGCGCGCCGACTCTTGCCGTTCCGCAAAGTAGGTCTTCCTCTCATCTGATGCGCATCTGATCGTCTTCACAAAGACGGGCCACCTAGGGTATATCCCATCAGCCAAGTAGTAGCCCATATCATGCTGGTTCCCGTTGGCGATAAAACTAATGGCCGGACCGACGCCCTGGCACTGCTCGTTGAAAAGCGGCGACGAGTTGAGGACGTTGAGGTCGTTGTTCGACCCGGCTACCCCAAAATATGCATGCCAAATCCACAGCCGGTAATCAGCTACGGCCTCGAGGATCATCGTGAGATTCTTTCCCTTGTATCCGGTCGTGTAGAACCCTTTCCAGGCAGCGGGGCAGTTCTTCCACTCCCAATGCATACAATCTATGCTGCCCAACATCCCGGGGAACCCATGCTTCTCCCCGTGCATCTGCATCAGATCCTAGCACTCTTCATGGGTACGGCTTCGAAGATACTGATCACGGAATATTTCAATGACGCCCTGACAGAAATACTTCAGACAATCCAGGGCAGTCGTTTCACCGATGTGGAGGTACTCGTCCCACATGTCTGTCGCGCCTCCGTAGGCCAACTGCCTGATTGACCGGAAACACAAATATCGACGCTCCAAAGCATCAACGATACGCATAAACATTGCCCTACGCATCCTAAAATGCCGCCTGAAACCGCGGCTCCTCCGCAAAGTAGTCTTCATATAGCCGCTGATGTGCAGCTACGTGATCCCGATCAATCACTGCCCATCGGTGGACAACGGGTGGAGGTCGAGGTACCGCCGGCTGCAAGGCCCTTTGTATCAACCGGTTTATCTCGCGGGACGTATAGGCCTCCAACTCTTCGTTCATTTGCCGTTCGTACTCCTCAGCATCCCCACTACTACCACCCGCGTTACTCATTTCACATTGTTGCTCTTGTACATAAATTAAGATGGAGAGAAAACTCGTTAAAACAAGTGGTGCAAATGAAAATGACGTGCAAATCGAGTATATATAGTGTTTCGAAAATTTTTTTAAAAAAATTATGCTGGCCGATCGCTCGCCGATCAGGAGCCTGCAATGGCGGCCAGCCGACCGGCGAGCGGATCGGTCAGCGCCCGAAAATCGGCGTCGGGTCACTGATTTTTTTTGCCGAAATGGTGCTCGCCGGTTCCAATGGTTCGCGAGAGGACCGGCCTGCGCCGGGAATCGGCTAGCCTGTCTGCTCGCCGCCATTGGAGATGCTCTTAGGAGTATGACTACCATTGCTAACCAATTACTCTTGCCCGTAGAAGTTGACCCGTAAAGAATCCGGATCTTCCCCCTTTCCTTTCAATTCTTCTCTAGTCTTCTCCCTTCAATCGAATCGTGGCAACAACATCACTCCACACTCCCCCCCAACTCGGTTTCTGCAATCGTTAATCTTCTCGAAAATGGGGCTGAGTCACCTCGCTTCTCGAGCCATTTTCCGATCCGCCTGCCTCGCCGCCTCCAATTCCCGCCACCTCCGCCGCGCCATCGTCACCACCCCGGATCTCCACAACTCTGCTGAGGCAGCTGCGGCGGGGCCAGATCTCCCCAAGAGGAACCCTGTGGCCGGTGCCCGCGTCCATTTCCCCAATCCGGATGACGCAATTGAGGTCTTCGTCGATGGCTACCCGGTCAAAATCCCTAAGGGGATGACGGTGCTCCAGGCCTGCATGCTTGCCGGCGTCGATGTCCCCAGGTTCTGCTACCACGACCGCCTCTCTGTGAAGAACGAACCTACGGTTGTGATGATCGAAATGCAAATTAATGAAATGACAACATGCAAGGAAGAACACAAGCGAATTACGTGGTTCGGCGTAAGCCTACATCCACGGGCAGAATCTGGTGTGTTTCTTTATTGATCACTCGAGAAATTACAAACATAAGAGCACTCAAAACTCTCAAGAATTTACAAGATGGAAAACCCTCAACTCGCCCGAAAACTTCTTGCTTCGAGAGCTAAAAACGCACAGCTGAAAGATAACACTTCCTCTCTTGAATTCTCTCTCTATCACTTTTGATTTCTGTTGTTGTTAGTTCCGGAATGAATCGCAACTCCCTTAAGAAGTATCGATCAAGAAAACCGCCGAACAGCTTCCTTTGCCGAACAGCTTCCTTTTGCCGAACAGCTTCCAATTGCCGAACAGCTTCCAATTGCTGAACAGCTTCCAATTGCTGAACAGCTTCCTTTGGCCGAACAGCTCCTTTTGCCGAACACGGTTATAACCGTTTCCAACGGCTAGTTCCTGTTTTGGTTCCCAACGGCTATTTCCTGACTTGATTCTTCCACCAGCTCAATCCGATCTTGATGAGCTCAAACACTAACAAATCCTCCACCTTTGAGCAATCTAAGATCCATCACCACCAGTTCCACCTTCCTTCCCATACTTACAAATTTCGGACCACCCCAACCAAATCCAAGCAATGTCGGAACTTGGATCTTGGTAGGGCTTTAGTAAGTGCATCAGCCGCATTGTGCTCGGTGCTGACCTTCTCAATCTTCACCGCACCCTTCTCAACCTCATCTCGAATGAAATGCAGCCTCACGTCTATATGTTTGCTGCGTTCATGATATGTCTGATGTTTCGAGAGACAAATCGCGCTATTGCTGTCGCACTTGATCACAACATTCTCTTGCTTCACCCCAAAATCACCAACTATACCCCTAAGCCAGAAGCTTTCCTTTACTGCCTCAGCAAGAGCTATATACTCTGCCTCCGTCGTCGATAGAGCCACCACGTATTGGAGATTAGACTTCCAGCTCACCGCGGAGCCGAACAAGGTAAATATGTACCCAGATTGTGAGCGCCTATTATCAAGGTTAGCTGCATAATCTGAATCGCAAAACCCAATAATGCTATCCTTATCTCCTTCATTCTCTGATTTGAACATTATTCCCAGATCACTACTTCCTTTGAGATACTTGAGAATCCCTTTCAAAGCCAACCAGTGCTCTCTTCCCGGACAGGACATGTATCTGCTCACCACGCTTACCGCATGAGAAATATCAGGCCTTGTGCATATCATCATATACATCACACTCCCAACTATGTTGGAATAAGGTATCTGGCTCATCTCTCTTTCTTCTTGCTGATTTCTGGGACATTGTGATTTGGACAGCTTAGTCTGTTGTGATAGTGGAACTGAGGTTGTTCTACTCTTGTCAATCTGATATTTGCGCAGTACTTTCTGAATGTAGCCTTCTTGGGACAACCACAACACCCTCTTATCTGCATTTCTGAATATATCCATTCCCAAAATCTTGCTAGCACTCCCCAGATCCTTGATTTCAAATCCCTTTTTCAATAAGGCTTTCACCCTATCTAGCTCCTGTCTATCTGGTCCAGCAAGCAAGATGTCGTCTACATATAATAGCAAATACACAGCAGGTCCCTCAGACTTTGATTTGAAGTAGACACAACTATCATATCTGGAATTTATAAATCCCATACTCTGCATATGTTCATCAAACTTGATATGCCATTGTCTACTTGCTTGCTTCAAACCGTATAGACTTTTCTTTAGTAGACAAACCTTATCTTCACTCCCATGTATCACAAATCCCTCTGGCTGATTCATGTATATAGTTTCCTCAAGCTCTCCATGAAGAAAGGCTGTCTTCACATCAAGTTGGTCCAAAAACCAACTTCTTTGAGCAACTATAGCTAGCAAAATTCTGATTGAGGCATGCTTTACCACTGGAGAAAATACTTCATTATAGTCTATTCCCTCCTCTTGTGTGAACCCCCGAGCTACAAGCCTAGCCTTGAACCTAATCTTGTTCCCAACCTCCAACTTTTTCTTGTATATCCACTTACAACTCACTGGTTTTTGTGTGGAAGGTCTCTTCACAAGCACCCATGTCTTGTTCTTGATCAGGGACTGTATTTCATCTATCATAGCCTCCATCCACTGCTTGCTCTCCTTAGAACTCATAGCTTCCTTGAAGCTTGAAGGCTCTGCATACTCTATGTTTTCTGCAACACATAGTGCATATAGCAAGTATTCTTCTTCACTGTATCTTGTAGATGGTTTAGGGATTCTTCTGACCCTATCTCTGGCTAGAACATAGTCACCCAAATCCTGCTGCTCTTCTTCAGGGTTCAAGACATCAGCATCTGCTTCTTCTTGTTCACTATGATTTCCCATCTGCTGTTCAGGCTCAGCAATTCTATCTGCTCCAGAAACCTCCACCTGAACTGATTCCTCAGCCTCCTCAGGTTCTGGAACACCCATCTCCACCATCCTCTCAGGCTCTGGTTCTTTCTCAGAATGAGATGGCCTCTGGCTCTCTTGAGCCTTTTCCAGAAATGGCATCCTACTTTCTTCAAATTGCACATCTCTAGAGATAATAACTTTCTGATTTCCTGGCTCTATGCACCACAGTCTGTAGCCCTTCACTCCCTTTTGGTATCCAATCATCACACATCTCAAGGCCCTTGGCTCCAACTTACTTTGCCTGATGTGTGCATAAGCCATACAACCAAAAATCTTCATATTCGAATAATCCATGGCCCTTCCATACCATCTCTGATCAGGAGTGTCAAAAGCTATAGCTGAAGAAGGACTTCTATTGATGAGAACTGCTGCCATACTCACAGCCTCACCCCAGAATCTCTTAGCCATTCCAGAGCCAAAGAGCATACATCTAACTCGCTCTAGGATGGTTCTATTCATGCGCTCAGCAACTCCATTCTGTTGGGGATTAGATGGAGATGTCCTATGCCTCTTCATACCTTTCTGCTTGCAGAAAGAATCAAACTCCCCACTCAGAAATTCCAGCCCATTATCAGTTCTTAAACACTTCAAAGAACACCCTTTCTCCACCTCCACTTCCTTACACCACTCCTTGAATTTCATGAATGTCTCTGACTTTTCCTTCAAGATAAACACCCATAATTTTCTAGAAAAATCATCAATAATGGATAGAAAGTATCTACCTCCACCCAATGAAGCTGGTGTAGCTGGGCCCCACAAGTCACTGTGGGCATAGTCTAGTGGTGACTTTGAGCTGTGAATTCCTCTTCCATAGGGCAGTTTCTTACTCTTTCCGAGCACACATTGCTCACACAAACCCAACTGCTCATTGGGATTTTCCAGCTTAATCAGCTCCTTCTTGGCCAATTCTTTAATTCCAGTTTCTCCCAAGTGTCCGAGTCTGAGATGCCACATTCTTAAGTCTAATACCTGCACCAGATTCACAGATCCAGTAACCACACTTGCCTTTAGATAGTATAGGCTTCTCTTTCTCTCAGCCATCATAACAACATCACCATTCTTGACGATGTTCATAATCCCATCAGATAATATGCAATTATATCCTGCTGCATCCAACACTCCAATAGAGATCAAATTCCTCTTAATCTCTGGAATAAACCTCACACCAGTGAGTAACCTGATGGAGCCATCATGAAGTCTAAGCCTGATGGACCCAACTCCTCTGATTCTGCATATCTGGTCATTTCCTAACAAAACTGATCCAGCTGCATTCTTGATTTCCTCAAAATGACTTCTAGTTGGACACATGTGGAAGCTACATCCAGAATCCATGATCCATGGAAGTTCTTCCATGTCCTCAGTCACACACAGAGCCTCCGGGACCACCAACTCTTCTGCAATATCAGCATTGTTCTTGCCATTCTCTTCCTCGGCCTGCTTCTTCTTCCAAACCCAACAATTCTTCTTTATGTGGCCTGGTTTCTTGCAGTGATGGCATGATCTGGTCTCTTTCCAGTCAGCTGTCTTGTTTTTCCATGGCTTCTTCTGTGACTTTCTTTTCACATTCTTCTTGTGATCAGCAACACTCAGACTCTCAGACACCATTTCAATGGACTTTGGATTAGATTTCTGGATTTCCTTGAGCTTTAGAGCAGAGTACACCTCTTCATATCCAATCTTGGACTCTCTACCAAGAAGTATAGCATCCTTGAAATGCTCATAACTTGGTGGCAAGGAATTCAACAACATCAGAGCCTTGTCCTCATCTTTAATCTCTTCATCAATGTTCTCAAGATCATCGATGCATTTCCCAAATTCTTCGAGCTGTTCCAACACACCTTTTCCATCAGCAATCTTGAAAGTGAGAAGTTTCTGCTTCAGGTGCAGCCGATTTGCCAAGGATTTGGCCATGTATAATGACTCCAACTTGGACCAAACTCCAGCCGCTGTCTCCTCCTTTGAAACTTCTCTGAGGACTCTGTCATTGAGGTTGAGTATCAAGGTACTATATGCCTTGTACTCTCTGTCTTGAGCCTTTGCCTTCTCCTTTTCATCAGGCTCGGGCTTCTCCTCCTCATTACTGCCTCCACCATTTAGGGTTTCCCATAAACCCTGTTGCATCAAGATTGCTTTCATCTTCAGCCTCCATAGGCCAAAATCATTTCGGCCTGTGAACTTTTCAACATCAAACCTTGCTGCAGCCATTATTCAAACAGGTTGAGCGCCTTCTTGAGGAAAAAACAAAGAAAGAACTCCCAAAACTTTATGCTTTCTCGATCAATTCAGTGGACGAATTTCCCACAGACGGCGCCACGTTGTGAAGAACGAACCTACGGTTGTGATGATCGAAATGCAAATTAATGAAATGACAACATGCAAGGAAGAACACAAGCGAATTACGTGGTTCGGCGTAAGCCTACATCCACGGGCAGAATCTGGTGTGTTTCTTTATTGATCACTCGAGAAATTACAAACATAAGAGCACTCAAAACTCTCAAGAATTTACAAGATGGAAAACCCTCAACTCGCCCGAAAACTTCTTGCTTCGAGAGCTAAAAACGCACAGCTGAAAGATAACACTTCCTCTCTTGAATTCTCTCTCTATCACTTTTGATTTCTGTTGTTGTTAGTTCCGGAATGAATCGCAACTCCCTTAAGAAGTATCGATCAAGAAAACCGCCGAACAGCTTCCTTTGCCGAACAGCTTCCTTTTGCCGAACAGCTTCCAATTGCCGAACAGCTTCCAATTGCTGAACAGCTTCCAATTGCTGAACAGCTTCCTTTGGCCGAACAGCTCCTTTTGCCGAACACGGTTATAACCGTTTCCAACGGCTAGTTCCTGTTTTGGTTCCCAACGGCTATTTCCTGACTTGATTCTTCCACCAGCTCAATCCGATCTTGATGAGCTCAAACACTAACACTCTCCATCGCCGGAAATGTGCCTCGTCGAGGTCGAGAAATCGCCCAAGCCGGTCGCCTCCTGCGCGATGCCCGCTCTTCCAGGTACAAGATGCTTTTTGATTGATATGTGTTGCTTTTCATGATGCGAATGCGGAGCGATAAGCTGGTTTTCTACTTAGTGAATGTAATAGTGTGATATTGCTGTGGAATTCTCGATTTGATTGCTTGTGTGAAGGAAAAGTCATGTTCTTTAACAGTCTCCTTTTTATTTGAGTTAAATATGCTTATGAAAAGATGGAGATTTCTAGCCTTGCTATTCTTATTATTGATTCCCTAAGGATGTTAGTAATGGAGTATACTAGCATATGACACTGTCCAAGACTCCAAGCCTTTTGCAACGTGATTGATAATAGTAATAAAAAGTAAAGAGCTTTCTTGAGCAGTTATCTGTCATTCTAGTGGCTGATAATTGTGTGTGGTGGTTAGGATGGGTGCATACATTTTAATCATTTACCCAATTTTTCACATTTTAATTTTCAATGTTTATATGCTTGGCTTGACATTAATTTTTTACTGTCTCGTAGGAATGAAAATCAAGACAGATACACCGCTTGCAAAGAAGGCGAGGGAAGGAGTATTTCTGTTAATGAATCATCCACTGGATTGCCCAATCTGTGACCAGGGTGGAGAGTGTGATCTCCAGGATCAGTCCATGGCTTTTGGTTCTGATCGTGGTCGTTTTACTGAAACAAAGAGATCAGCAGTTGATAAGAACCTAGGACCTCTGGTTAAGACAGTGATGACTCGATGCATCCAGTGTACCAGGTGCGAATCTGTTTGCAGTTTGCACATTGCACTTGTCATTTCAGTTTAGGGTTAGTATATAGAGCTGCAACGTGTACATGTCCACTAAGTTTGCAAATTTCTCTTTATACGGTCACTAGGGTTGGGATCCAAATATTTCATTGTCCTGAATTATAAAATGAGAATTGGAACCATAAGGATATGAAGTCAATAGTTCTTAGCAGAGAATTCATAGTTTTTATAGAAAACCTGAGAAAATGACTGAACTGGTTGGCTGGATAGCTAAATAAATCTTGTTATGGAAAAACCTTGATCAAGATTTTGGATCTGGTGTGCGAGAAATAATTACATAACACGAAAAAAGAGATATTCAAATTGTGTCGCCGGAGAAAAGCTCTCCACCTGTCTACGTCTGGGTTTAGAAGCTCGTTTTTCGTTTTCTTTCCGCTGGTTTCTGCTCAGCCTCTCCTCCCTCTGTGTCTCGTTGCCCAAATAATAATAGAAGAAACATAAAAAAGCCGAATAAAAAGAAATGTGTTGCACAAACAGGGCGTACATAATATCTAATATTTATATTTCAACACATAATACTGTATAATACTAGTACTAATAATTAGGGGTGCAATTGTACCCCAAATGCCTCATGTCCATCAGCCACTGTCTGACAGATGTCATGATGCCTAAAACTGCTAGCACGATAGTTTTTAGCTAATTTTCTTTTCTTTTCTCTATAAAGTGCCTGCTGACTGACTGGCTAGCTGTCTGTCATTATGGAATTGGAAGATGTTTCATAAAGTTTACCTGATATATTGCGTATATTACTTGCTCCATTTCCATGACTGAAGTTCTGATGTAGCTCTACTTGTTAAACATAACATTCCCTATTGTATTAAAGTTTCTGAGTTCTAAAAGCTATCAATTTGATCTATGATGTGAAAGGTTGTGATGAGGATAAACTACCTAGGTGATTATGTCCTCTTTAAGTGAAACACATGTCACCTTGTTACTATTATTATCTTGCAGTGATCCCTGCCTCTTACAATTTTGGATAGTGTTATCTGTGATAATAATTTTCCTAACATATATAGACGTGGATCTGTAATTATTGTTGATTGCTTTGGCCTTTGAGCTGAATGTCTGTTCTCATGTGTTGCATGTTATTAAATAGGTGTGTGAGATTTGCATCAGAAATAGCTGGTGTTCCAGATCTTGGCATGCTGGGTCGTGGCAGTGGAGAAGAAATTGGAAGTTATGTTGAGAAACTTATGACCAGTGAATTGTCAGGCAATGTAATAGATATCTGTCCTGTAGGTGCCCTGACATCGAAGCCTTTTGCCTTTAAAGCCCGTAATTGGGAGCTAAAGGGAACAGAAAGCATTGATATAACAGATGCGGTTGGTTCAAATATTCGCATCGATAGTAGAGGTCCCGAGGTCATGCGAATTGTTCCCCGGCTGAATGAGGTAAGAGCTGTGATTACATCTTAGAAGGTTTAAACTCATTTTCTTCATTCTGTCATTCTGTTCTTATTGGATTTTGATTATGAAGACTAGCTAGTTGGAAGATTGTCGCAATATGCTTTCCTAACTATGACCAAAACTGTATGACTTTAATATCTGGACTTGTTGAGGATGACTATGTTGAGGTTGACGAGGATTGAGGATTTGAATTTAGACATAATATGTATTGATGTATGACTTTACACTTTAATTATTGCGGTGGGAATTCAATTATTAGACATATTATGCAGTAATTATTATGACTTTATGTTTTAATTGTTGTTCTAAGGTTTGTTCTTATTTTTTTTATCATTTTCTAAACTTTAACATTATACTCCCTCCGTCCCGCACTACTCGCACGTTTCCTTTTCGGCACGGGGATTAAGGAATGAGTGATAGAAAAAGTCAAATATTACGGCTGTAGGTGATAATTTTTACTAAAAATGGAAAGAGTGCAAATAACTTGGGACTCCCAGAAAGGAAATAAGTGCAAGTAGTGCGGGACGGAGGGAGTATATTTCATATTGTTACTATTTTATTTATTTATCGGCTGCCATATTCCCCTATGCCGACTGCCATAACCTCGTGGCAGGTTTTTGGTCGACCGCCATTAATAAAGATTATAACTCTGTCTAGTTGTGGCTTATTATTTTCTCGATTAATATGAGAGTTTAATGATACTAGGTCGGCTGTATTATTGTTTACCGAATATCAAAATCAGGGTGCAATCATGAATCATCAACATCTAAGCAGATCATTGGCATTCGAATGTGAAATGTTTATTAAATATATTTCTGTTTGTGTTGATTTTTTGCATCGACTTCCAACATGCTCGTCTCAGACTCTTCATTGTTAGAATTTTGCTTGTCGTTTATTTTTGACTTATTTCAGTTGTCATGACTTATAGTATTACATTTATTTTATCATGCATTACGATTTGTTGTTATATTTCATTCGGCGCATGTGTTCAGGACATCAATGAGGAGTGGATATCAGATAAGACCCGTTTCTTTTATGATGGCCTGAAGAGGCAAAGGCTAAATGATCCAACAGATGGGCGCTTTAAGGCTGTGAGCTGGCATGATGCACTTGCAGTGGTTGCAGAGGTAATCCACAAAGTTAAACCGGATGAAATTGTTGGGGTTGCTGGTAAGCTGTCGGATGCTGAATCTATGATAGGCTCCTATCCAATGCTAAAAACCCTGTCATAATTGTTGGTGCTGGAATTTTTGGACGGAAGGACAAGGATGCAATTTTCTCGGTGGTTGAGACCATTGCCAAGAAAGTAAATGCAGTCGGGCCTGAATGGAATGGACTGAATGTGTTGTTGCTTAATGCTGCTCAAGCTGCTGCACTCGATCTTGGACTTGTAGCAGAATCAGAAAAAAGCATTGAATCCGCCAAGTTCGTGTATCAGATGACGTAAATTTGGACAAAACCCCTGAAGATGCCTTCGTGGTATACCAAGGCCACCACGGTGATCGGGGTGTGTATCGGGCCAGCATCAGCTTTCACTGAAAAAGAAGGCACATATTCAAATACTGAAGGGTGTGCTCAAAGTACTGTACCTGCAGTTCCCACCGTTGGTGACTCTAGAGATGACTGGAAAATCGTTAGAGCATTGTCTGAGGTGGCAGGTGTTGCGCTGCCATATGACAACCTAAGTGCAATCAGATCCCGAATAAGTACTGTGGCCCCCAACCTATTGCGGGTTGATGAGAGAGAGCCCGCTGCATTCTCAACTTCTGCATTAAGACCAGAAGTCAAGGAGAAGCCCGGTGCTGCTCCTTTCACAGCTTCCATAGAGAACTTCTATATGACCGACCCCATTACCTTGTTGAAGAATTGAGTGTAGTCCCGGCATTTCTACTAAGGTGCCACTTCGAATCTTCTTTTGGCATTCATTGTGAAAAGTACTAAATGTATTTGAATCATGAAAACTAAACTACTACACCCTTGGATGATGAAATTGTGGTTGAATCCTCCTTCGTAATGTGGAATGATTGGGAAATTTAGTGCTTGGTTATGTCGTCTTCCGTTCTGGATGGGAAGAGTTATGTTCTGTAGCGTAAACGTGAATACGAAAGTGGGGAACTCTCTTTTCTGTGCCGTAGGGTCCGGTCCGTATTTATACTCGTATATAGACGTGCAATGTAGTACAAAAGGTATCGATTCCACATGGAGGAGTTTAATTGTTAAAACTACTAAAATCTACTCCATCCGTCCTGGCTAAGATGATACTCCCTCTGTCCACGGAGTCTCGTTTTTCTATTTTAGTTCGTCCATGTATATGAGTCTCGGTTCATTTTTACTATAAATGGTAATTGGTTCCTATATTCCACCAACTCATTCCACTAACATTTCATTTAAAACTA
The DNA here is from genome assembly GCF_004379255.2 of Salvia splendens. Taxonomy (NCBI): domain Eukaryota; kingdom Viridiplantae; phylum Streptophyta; class Magnoliopsida; order Lamiales; family Lamiaceae; genus Salvia; species Salvia splendens. Next base: position 14,707,525 of record NC_056044.1, on the reverse strand, counting down.
ATCTATACAATTGAGTCTCATATTCTACTAACTTTTTTCATCCACTTTTCTTAAAACCCGTGCCGCCAAAAATGGACTCCTAATAGCGGACGGAGGGAGTTCATTTTTAGTCGGCACGAGATTTTAGGAATTGTTGGTAATGAATTTAATTGGAGAGAAAAAGAGAGTAAGCTAATTTATGAGGAATCACCGTAAACAATTAACTGACAAACGACTTTAATTAGTTCGGTTAGTACTTAATCGATAATAGAACTGATTACCCAATAACCACGCATATTTATATACACTATATGAGAAATGTAAGTAGATAAGTAGTGTCAAGGCTTCTCATCCATTTCTCTTTTTAGGCCCAAATTCTACTGGATTGGGCCTACTTATTTTCAGTGACACATGCGCCTGGTTAGATAAAAAAAAACAAATATGATTATTTTGTTTGTATTAATTTCGTAAGAATTTGATCTCATCTTAACGTTTAATAAAAAACAAAAATTTGAATCGGAGAAAAAGCATAGTTCTGAACTTTGAAGGAAAGATTTTCCGCAAAATTATGCATAACTCAAATCATACTGTACTATAAAAATGCCAAATGGAGTACAATTCTAGACAGCACTTTCATTGATTGAATGTGATGATTACAGAGTTTGAATTTTTGTTTCATTTATTTAATACATTGTGACCATCACTAGAGTCCGGCAAAATCTAAAATTAGTTGTTTCTATCCATTGCAATTTTATTTTGGATGTTTCGATGATTCTAAGCTTATTTTATAGCGCCTATTTTGACTATAATATAGAGCCATTGCAATTTTATTTTGGATGTTTCGATGATTCTAAGCTTATTTTATAGCGCCTATTTTGACTATAATATAGAGCCGAGGAAGATTCATGCCGGTCGCCGGCCTAGCATTGGTTTGTATTTTTGGGTATTAAATAATGATCTTGAAGCATGTAGCCACCCTAACTACATCACACAAATTATTCCGATCAACTAATAATACTATACTACCTTTATTAAATAAAATATATTCACACAGATGGGTATTGGAGATAAGTCTAAAATATTATCTTTGATTATTGGTAGCTTAAACAATGGGTGTCCTTTTCGAGGCAATTTCCACATTAGGGGACAAACTCTTCTCTTTTTCTATTATTATTCCAAGTTTTGTCTCGTGTACTTAGTATTGTATATGTGGGTCCTGTTAGGTTGAGATTATTTAGCTAAATTGAGAAATTAGATGCAATATCAGTCACTAATTCACAAGATTAACTAAATGTCAACAGCTATCACATTATGTCAACACGGGGGTATAAGTGTCATTTCATTTCAATAGCCAGAATATCAAATGTCAACAGCTCGTAATAAAATGTCAACAACTAAAAAATAACACTTACAATTCACATATCAATAGCGAGAATATCAAATGTCAACAACTCGTATTAAAATGTCAACAACTAAAAAACAACACTTATAATTCACATATCAATAGCGAGAATATCAAATGTCAACAACTCGTATTAAAATGTCAACAACTAAAAATAACACTAATAATTCACGTATCAATAGCTGATTCCGCTACACTTATTTAATTTACTAAGGCCCAAACCAAACAATTAAAGTTGTCCAATAATAGAAAAGAAGGCATCCCCTCATTTTAATGCCTTCTTCATCGTGAATTTCCTCCCCAAAGTCTCTTCCACTCCGTAATTGAAGAACAATAGCAAGTTCTCTCGGCTCTCTCTCTCCCTCTCGCCCCTCAAATTCCTCTCCGGCGAGTTCGCCATCTTTCCGGCGTCGCCGGAGCTCGCCCCTTTTTTTCTTCTCCTCCTCCATTTCTCCTCTTATCACTTCATATTCTTTCCAATTTCCCAAATTAGGAACCCTAGCTTGAAGAGAATACAATGGCGTTTCCTCCGCTGCCTCACCATCGCCATCCGGTTTTGCCGGAGATCTACCGGCGTTTCCTCTCTCTATCTCACACATCCTTTCCCCATTTTTCCTAATACCTCCAAATCCATACTCGAATCAACAATTAAGATTCCGGCGAAGCGACGACGTGAGAAGCGAAGGCTGTTCGGAGCTTCGTGCAGCAGGAGCGGCGAAGCGCGGTGAACAGCGGCGACGTTAAACCGCGAGAGAGAGAGGGCGTGTCTGGAGGCGCCGTCGTCTCTGGCTTGATTGATGATCGACGAAGACGATTGATGGTGGCGATAGGCTGCACGGTCAGTAGCACCGGCGAGCGCTACAAATTGGAGCTGGAGAGAGATGGCAGCAGCCGAGAGGAAATTGAGAGAGAAATAGAGTGGGAGACGGAGAGAGGGGTTGGGAGGATGACTGTTTATAATTAATTAAGAATTGAAATTACCATTCAGCCCTTTTATAATTAGTTAATCTAAAAATATTTTTCATGTGGCAAATTCTGGACCACTCATTTAATAAAAATGAGTGGCTGAGATTGTATCTCATTTCTTAATTAGCTTAAAAAATCTCAATTGATCATGAACCTTGTATATGTAGCATGACGATATATATTATTATTACTACTCTCTCTGTCGACTACAGACACATCTTGACTCGTCACGAATTTAAGAAAATTATTTGATTTTTATAAAGAAAATGAGTAAAAAAATTTATGGAATATAAGTCCCATTTTTATTATATATTAAAAATATATTAATTTTATACTTCATCCACCCGTGCAATAATGTCTCATTTTACTATTTTGGGATGTCCTTGATTTAAAGTCTCATTTATTTTTTCCATTTTAAGTAAGGGGACCTACCATTTACCTGGCTCATTATACTCATATTCTATTATAAAACAAATTATAAAAAATGAGTTCCATTTTCCACTAACTCGTTTGCCTATTATTCTTCATAAAGTTAAATAATTTATTAAAATCCGTGTCAAGTCAAAATGAGACTATAAATAATGGACGGATGAATTAGTAGAATGTGAGAGTAATTAGTTAATGAAGTACATGACCCATATACTAAAAATGTAAAAAGGATAAAGTATATTTTTAAATGACGAACATCCCAAACTAGTAAAATGAGAGAATATTATTATACACATGTTATGTCAAAGTATATCTATATATATATATATATATATAGTTAAAATAAATGGAATATTATTATACACATGTTATGTCAAAGTATATATATATATATATATATATATATATATATATATATATATATATATATATATATATAGAGTAGTGATCTATGGCAAATACCCCATAACCAAATAACTAGAGAACAAATTATAGCCACAAGATCAAAAAAATCAAGGGCTAGTATTAATTTTTGAATTTAAGGAGAAATTAGTTCCCCAATCACAAATTTACTCCATAATAACAAAGCGGGGGTAAAATGGTCATTGCATGGCCATAATAACAATCTCGAAGGCATGTTTCAGCTCCAGGTGAAGGTCGGAGGAGGTGGAGGGGAGCACGCTGTTGGGCGACGTGGCGACGGTGGTGTCGGTGCTTGAGGAGAGTAACGGGATCAGCGCAATGACGAAGAGGATTGCTCGTCTTCATCATCGACGGCGTCGTCCTCGTTCAATTTGAGCGGTCTGCATGAGCTGCAGTTTCTCCGGCGGAGCAGCAGCGCCGCGGAGATTGAGGTTTCCATTAATGCAGCTATCGCTCATTGCAAGAAATTGATGATTCATTCCTCTTTTTCATCTTCTTAATTTGTGTGATATAGATGTCGAATTCGATGTTGTAGAATTCAAATTTCCTTGATTTTGTTAAGAAGGTGATGCTGCAGTTTCTTGGATGAATTCGTGTTTTCTAATTAAAATTTTAATTAATTTTGTTATCCTTTGTTTATCATAAAGAAATCTTTTTTTGTGTATTTTAAATTGTTGATAAGATCGTATATTCAAATCTAGGCTTTTTGAGTAGACTAAAATATAAAGTAGAGGGTCATCATGTTGATGGAGTTCCGCAAAAGCGAGTTCCAGTTGCGCGGCGCTACTCGGTAATAAGAGTGATGTGTTTTATAAACGACAATGAAGTAAAATCATAATAAGAGTGATGTGTTTTGTAAACATGAGTGAAGTAAAATCAGAACAAGAGTGATGTGTCTTGTAAACAAGAGTGAAGTAAATTCAGAATAAGAGTGATGTGTTTTGTTAACAAGAGTGAAGTAAAATCACAATAAGAGTGATGTGTTTTGCAAACAAGAGTGAAGTAAAATCACAATAAGAGTGATGTGTTTTGTTAACAATAGTGAAGTAAAATCAGAATAAGAGTGATGTGTTTTGTAAACGAGTGAAGTAAAATCAGAATAAGAGTGATGTGTTTTGTTAACAAGAGTGAAGTAAAATCAGAATAATAGTGATGTGTTTTGTTAACAAGAGTGAAGTAAAATCACAATAAGAGTGATGTGTTTTGCAAACAAGAGTAAAGTAAAATCACAATAAGAGTGATGTGTTTTGTTAACAAGAGTGAAGTAAAATCAGAATAAGAGTGATGGGTTTTGTTAACAAGAGTGAAGTAAAATCACAATAAGAGTGATGTGTTTTGTTAACAAGAGTGAAGTAAAATCAGAATAATAGTGATGTGTTTTGTTAACAAGAGTGAAGTAAAATCACAATAAGAGTGATGTGTTTTGTAAACAAGAGTGAAGTAAAATCACAATAAGAGTGATGTGTTTTGTTAACAAGAGTGAAGTAAAATCAAAATAAGAGTGATGCGTTTTGTTAACAAGAGTGAAGTAAAATCAGAATAAGAGTGATGTGTTTTGTTAACAAGAGTGAAGTAAAATCACAATAAGAGTGATGTGTTTTGTAATCAAGAGTGAAGTAAAATCACAATAAGAGCGATGTGTTTTGTAATCAAGAGTGAAGTAAAATCACAATAAGAGTGATGTGTTTTGTTAACAAGAGTGAAGTAAAATCAGAATAAGAGTGATGTGTTTTGTAAACAAGAGTGAAGTAAAATCAGAATAAGAGTGATGTGTTTTGTAAACAAGAGTGAAGTAAAATCATGCTAAGAGTGGTGTGCTTTGTAAACAAGAGTGAAGTAAGATCATGCTAAGAGTGATGTGCTTTGTAAACAAGAGTGAAGTAAGATCATGCTAAGAATGAAGTGAAATAATGCTTGAACAAACATTATTTTCCCAGCAGAGTAATGAATAATTACAAAATTCATGAGCTAATCCAAGCCAGATAAATATGATCTTGAACAAAGTTGATGCCTTAAATATATATATTTAAGCTTTTCAATTAAAAAACAATTGCACCTCCACAACTGACGAGGCTGTAGTTTCTTTTTCTCTCAACAAATACAAGATACAACTCAAGCACTTGCAACGGCTGCCTCTTCTTTATCATCTTCGTCTTCTTTATCATCTTTCCCTCGCTCTTCCTTAGCAAGGCAATGACATCGCCACGGCGTAACCTCCTGAGTTTCTGTTGGCGGTCGCCCCTCCGAACATCCTCTCCTTCCCTGGCGGAGCATCTCGAGCTTGATCCAGCCTCCGACTCATAAGTTTTGCAGCGAGTTTGTTGCGGCGAACGCGATTATTGACGCGCTCTGCGGCCACCTGACGCAGCTGGAGGACGGGGCGGCGTACGAATCGGCTTTCGCCGCGATTCACCACCGGAGGTTGAATTGGATTCCGATTCTTCATATGCAAATGTACTTTTCCATCGCAGACGTGACGGCGGAGCTGAAGAAGGTGGTGGAGAAGAAGATATCGGAGAATGACACGGAGGTGAACAAGGGTGATTGTGCGGCGGCGATCGACGGGGAAGAGAAACATAAAGATAATAATCACCATAATTTTCAACTAGATTTGGAAATTGAAACTGCATAATTTCATATTTAAATCTCATAATATAATTTCCAAAAATACCCTTGGCCTATTTTGTATTATTGAAATAAATAATATTTGTTCCATTAAAATGTGTGGCTGAGATTTGTTCTCTAGTTATACACTTAAGATTAGTTATATCTTGATCACTACCCTCTATATATATATATATATATATATATATATATATATATAGTTAAAATAAATGGAGGTGATTAAAATGCAATAAATCATTAGTGTAAGAATGAAAAATATTTTGTCTCTATGACATTAACACCGACAGTGCGCTAATAACGATTTAATTTCTTTAATTACAAAATGGAGAGTGTTCCCCAGATAGGAGTACTTTCCACGTGCAATTATCAACGGCCCTTCTATCATTAATCGCCTTCAGAGCATCAGCAGTGGCGCGGAGCTCCAGGCGGAATTTTCAAAAACACTTCCTGCCACCTTATACGGACTTCCCACTGCACTGCCACGTTGATAAGGCTCATTTCTTGCATTGGTTTATGGTTAAAATGTATGCTACTTGATCGGTTTATCGCGCAAAATGAGTGTTAATTGTGCAGAAATGCCGATTGACCAAGGCAACAAGGCCAAGCTGATCAAGCAAGTACAATCGGCGAAAAAGACCAATAAACCGGGGGAGTTGATCAAGGGGAGTAATCAAGCAGTTAGCCGGGGACCACTGGCTTCCAGAAGAAGGACACGTGAGGAAATGAGCTGGATGTGGCGCACCATTCTGTTATCAAGGACGACGTTCTAGAAGGGGACACGTGCTGGCATATGAGACGCAAGGACGAAGCTGAGTCATGATTCTGTTACTGAAAAGCATCGTCATTCTAGAAGAAAAGCACGTAGCAATTAGTGAGTCGCTCACTCTCAGTATGAGCGAATATTCCCTGTCAAGATCGTTATCCAGCTGGAGGTCGAATCGAGCTTATAAATAGAGGATGTGCCACCACAAGAAAAGGATCCGCTTCTTTACTTTCCGTCTAGTTTAGCTTAGTTCAGTTCTCTAGCTTAGTTCAGTTTTCTAGATAGCTTAGCTTAGCTTAGATAAAGATAGTTTAGTTAGAAGGGCGACCGAAGGGAGCGCTGCAGAATACTTCATTTCTGTTAGCGTAATCTTATGTTTCCCGCCGAGATTCTTCTCAGTTTTTACCGCTTTCTTAGTTTACGAAGTGTTAGCTTAGTTTAAATTTCATGTTTTCTGTACTATTCCGAGTTATAGTTTAATTGAAGTGCTTTCGTTTTCATCCTCGCATTTAAATTTTCGTCTGCAATTCACATGATCAAGTAGTTAAATTTACCTTGAGCAAGTTAGCTAGTTTAAATTCTTCCTAGAGTAAAATCCGTAGTTAAAAACTCCCAAGTTAAAGCGTGGCAGCAGCCAACCCCCCTGTTCACTACTCACACACTCGACACACCAACTTCTCTGTGGGATCGACCCCGAACTTGCCGCTTTACTGTTAAAGTTGTGCAAAATTGGGAGTTATAAATTACTTTGGTGAGGAAACGAGCAAAGAGAGAGTTTGCATTGATTAAGTGGCAACGACATTTGCTAACTGATCCAACCAGTTCGGTTATCTTTCAATATAACTTGATCCATTCTCAATCTCTTCGTTCTCGTAGCCTTCCAAAATGGCGCCGTTGCCGGGGAAGCATGGTGTTATTTTATGTTTGTGCGTAGTGCGTAGGTGTATATAATTTTATTTCTTTCTTTTCTCATTTGTTTTTCCTGCTGTTGATGAGAAGGTACCAACACGGTGGACACTGGAATCATCCCCTTTTATATAAAGACGCTAACACTCAGTGGAGAGTCCAGGAAGCCGGCGTTGTCACCACTCGTTACAGAGTCGCATTAGAAGCAGCAGCAGCCACCGAATAGAATACACAACCACCACCACCTGAACAAGAAGAAGCAGAGATGACCCTTGTCGCTGACGACTCTGGAATCGGCTCTCTGCACGCTCATGATGAGAAGGAGCCCACACATGCCATTGCCGCTACTCCGGGGATGTGGACAATCACAATCAAATCAGGAGTACTGGCCGTTTTGTCCCACTTTTACGGTCTTTCAAAAGAATGTCCGTACGCCTTCCTGGAGGAGTTCTGCTGATACTGTGACATTCAGCCCGTACCGGCTGGATCCACATCCGAAGATTACAGGCTTAAAGTTATTCTCTTCGTTTTGAAGGGCGATGCGGGTGTCTGGCTGTCAAGGCTACCAGAAGGATCCATCAGAACCTGGGCTGAGTTCCGCATGATATTCCTAGATAGTTTTTTCCCAGCATCAAAGACAAGTGCCCTGAAAAGGGAGATTACTGAAGCCAGACAGGAGTACGATGAGCCCCTCGGCTAATACTGGGATAGATTCCAAGTGCTGCTTCAAGCATGCCCCAACCACAAGCTGGGGGAGCGAGAGATCTACTCGATCTTTTATGGCGGACTCACAGTAGACAGCAAAAACGACCTCAACCTCGCCGCTCAAGGGGATTTCTCTAAAACCCCATTTAGCCAGGCCAAGAGTATATTGGAGAGGCTGATTGAGGCCAAGCGCTCATACGAGACATCCCGAGGGCAGTATAGAAGAGGGGCAGTGCACGCAGCAGAGGCGCGCAAAGATGAAAAATTAGAGGCTCGTTTTGAGCAAATGGAAAAGAAGCTGCTGGAAGCAGTGGAGAAAGCCAGACCGCCGCCACCACCTGCACCCAAAGAGACACAGTATGTGTCGCAGCCGTCACCACCAGAAGAGCATCATTATTACTACTGCGAGTTTCCCCCAGAAGTGGAACTGCAAGCCCAAGTAAATGTTGTAGGCCACTGGAACGCAAATGGCAACTAGATCCAGGGGAAGCAGAGAGATGCTCCATGGAGGGACCACCCCAACTTCAGGTGGACTGATCAGAATCAAATCCAACCACCTCCACCCTCGACACAGCAGATACAACCCTTTCACGGGCAGCCCAATTGGCTTGCGCGGATCCAGGATAGACCAAACACTGGAGGGAACAGAGTACAAGGCGTACCTCAAGGTAACTGGTCGGGAGCACATCAAGGGAACTGGTCCAGTGGAGGGCAGTTCAACTGGTCAAGCAGACAGCCGGAAGAAACTGGGGGTACAGACAGCAAGACTCTCAGTCAAACAACCATGGAAGGCAGCCAAACAACCAGATGGTTACTTATGTCCCGCCACATCAATGTGGAAACCAGCACCCGGGAAATCAACTCTACAACCATCCTCCATACCAGCAAGAACACTATGGGCAATCTGACTACCCGCAACCCAACCATGGGGGGGCCGCCGAATCAAAGATATAACCGCCACCCCAACGATGGCCAAGGCGATATGTTAGTACCGCACCATTCAAATGATGCGATGCGGGAAATCCAGGAAGCTCAGAAAGAGCAGCGGCCGGCGTTGGAAATGCTGACGAAGCAGCTTTCTCAAGTTGCGATGTCGCTGGGCAAACTAAGGGGAAATGAAGGAAAAATCCCGGCTACTGTACAACCACCTGGTCGTGAACACATTAGCGAAGTGTCCCTGAGGTCTGGGAAAGTTTACCAAGGCCCCAGTTATCCTGAAATATCTCCAGCAGCTGATTCTGGACCAAGCCATGAAAAAGAGGGAGGATCCAGTATAGTGGATCAAGCAAAAGAAAAAAGCAAGGAAAAGGTGGGAGGTGAAGCCTCGGAAGAAAGTCAGAAGGAAGAGGCTGAGAAAGTTAAGCCATATCCGTACCGCGGAATGGTGACAAGAAGGAAGGAAGCCACAATCGACGTGGCGAATATGTTCAAAGATGTGGACGTGAAAGTGTCGCTCTTAACTGCATTAAAAATGCCCCCGATTAGCAAATTCATTAAAGACTACCTGGTAGGGAAGGTAAATGAGGAGGGCAGAATGATTGCAGATGAGACTGTCTCTGCCGTGATCCAGCGGAATGATCTCCCTTCAAAGAAGACCGACCCAGGAATGTTCACGCTCCCAATTTCAATTGGAGACATCCAGGTGGAGCACGCCATGTGCGACTTGGGGGCATCTATCAATGTTCTGCCATACTCCATCTATCAGAAGCTGGGAGAGGCCAAGCTAGTCGACACGAATATAATGATACAGCTGGCCGACAGATCATGTATTCACCCGGAAGGAATTCTGGAGGACGTTATTGTAAAGGTGAATAACTTTCTATACAGAGCTGATTTTTTCGTAATCAAGATGACGGAGCCCGCAGCAAAAGAGTCGAGTGGAGTCCTACTGGGACGACCGTTCTTGTCCACGACCAGCACTATCATAGACGTCCGTAATGGGACGATCAGTCTAGACTTCAAAGGAGAGCAGTACACATTCAATATTGATGAGGCCATGAAGAGGCCAGCCGATGGAGAAAACGTGTACTCCGTAGATGTGACTGAGCCCTTGGTACAAGAGTTTTTGGAAGAAGAAATTTTAAAGAGGTAGTTCACTGACTCCGCAACGGACGAAGAAGTCGAAAAGGAAGTAGAATAGTGGTTTGAGACCATGAAGGTTGGAGAAATGGACGACCAGACCGTCGCAAGGGCAATAACTGATTTTTTCGAGCGCCCAAGGCCAGCTGGGTCAAGTGGGACAGCTCAAGTATCTAGCCTAGCGAAGCGGGTTGATCAAGGTAATCCACTGGAAAGAGAAGCAGCAGAAAAGCCTCTGCCCACCGAAGAGCCCAATCCCGCGAAGGAGTTAAAGCCCCTTCCAGCACATCTAAAGTACGCCTACCTGGGTGAAAGTGAAACCATGCCCGTTATCATCAACAATCAATTAACCCAGGGGCAGGAAGATAGATTGTTGGAAGTATTAAGAAGGAATCAGAAGGCTATCAGCTGGAAGCTGACAAACTTGGTGGGCATCAGCCCGGACTTATGCATGCATCACATCCGACTGGAGGAAGGAGCCAAGCCACACCGCGACCAACAAAGGAAACTCAACCCCAATATGAGGGAAGAAGTGCTGAAGGAAATTGTCAAGTTGGTTTCGATTGGGATTATCTATTTCATTCCAGATAGTAACTGGGTCAGCCCAGTGCACATGGTGCCTAAGAAAGGAGGGATTCAAGTGGTGAACAACGAGAAAAATGAATTAATCCCGACAAGGCCAGTTACTGGGTGGAGGATGTGCATAGATTACAGGAAGCTGAACTAAGCTACGAAGAAGGATCACTTTCCTCTGTCATTCATTGATCAAATGTTGGAGAAGTTGGCAGGGAAGCAGTACTTCAGCTTCCTGGATGGTTATAGTGGCTATTTCCAGATTGTTGTGAATCCAGATGACCAAGAGAAGACGACGTTCACCTGCCCCTTTGGCACTTACGCGTACAGGAGGATGCCCTTTTGCCTCTGTAATGCGGGCACTTTCCAGAGATACATGATGAGCATTTTCTCGAACTTGTTGGAAGATTGCATTGAGATCTTCATGGACGATTTTACTGTCTATGGGGATGATTTTGATCAAGGGCTGCATAACCTGAACAAGGTATTGGAAAGATGCCGCCAGAAGGACTTGGTTCTGAATTTCGAGAAATGCCATTTTATGGTTACTGAAGGAATAGTCCTGGGTCACGTGGTATCAAGCAGAGGAATCGAGGTCGACCCAGCAAAGGTATCGGTCATTGCCAAACTCCCGTACCCCACATATCAAAAGAAGATCAGAGCCTTTTTGGGCCACGCTGGGTTTTATAGAAGGTTTATCAAAGATTTCGCAAAGATAGCCCAGC